>NC_139998.1:25902389-26021998 GCF_964263955.1 Coregonus lavaretus | reverse complement strand
TATTTAATTCCGAAGTCGGATTGTATTTCCTCTCGCTTCAGCTCAAATAATGGTCGTCATTGATTTCAAGAAATGTTGCGTCATTTTTTAAGTGGTTGCATCATATTTCTTTGCATACTTTCCTGTTGAAGCTTGCATCGATGCATGCTTCAAAATATGTACAAACGGAGTACGCATTTGAGAAGTGCCCTCCGTGCTCCGTTTCGCATACTTTGATTTGGACTCATACTCTGACCCTCCGGTGCTCCAATTTGTGTGCTCGGAGCACAGTAGTATGCATTTTGAGAAACACGCAGAGTCTCCCCTCCAACTCTCTCCTTGGTACAGTGAGGGAAAAAAGTATTTGATCCCCTGCTGATTTTGTACGTTTGTCCACTGACAAAGAAATGATCAGTCTATAATTTTAATGGTAGGTTTATTTGAACAGTGAGAGACAGAATAACAACGACAAAATCCAGAAAAATGCATGTCAAAAATTTTATAAATTGATTTCCATTTTAATGAGGGAAATAAGTATTTGACCCCCTCTCAATCAGAAAGATTTCTGGCTCCCAGGTGTCTTTTATACAGGTAACGAGCTGAGATTAGGAGCACACTCTTAAAGGGAGTGCTCCTAATCTCAGCTTGTTACCTGTATAAAAGACACCTGTCCACAGAAGCAATCAATCAATCAGATTCCAAACTCTCCACCATGGCCAAGACCAAAGAGCTCTCCAAGGATGTCAGGGACAAGATTGTAGACCTACACAAGGCTGGAATGGGCTACAAGACCATCGCCAAGCAGCTTGGTGAGAAGGTGACAACAGTTGGTGTGATTATTCACAAATGGAAGAAACAAAAAATAACTGTCAATCTCCCTCGGCCTGGGGCTCCATGCAAGATCTCACCTCGTGGAGTTGCAATGATCATGAGAACGGTGAGGAATCAGCCAAGAACTACACAGGAGGATCTTGTCAATGATCTCAAGGCAGCTGGGACCATAGTCACCAAGAAAACAATTGATATCACACTACGCCGTGAAGGACTGAAATCCTGCAGCGCCCACAAGGTCCCCCTGCTCAAGAAAGCACATATACAGGCCCGTCTGAAGTTTGCCAATGAACATCTGAATGATTTAGAGGAGAACTGGGTGAAAGTGAAAATCGAGCTCTTTGGCATCAGCTCAACTCGCCGTGTTTGGAGGAGGAGGAATGCTGCCTATGACCCCAAGAACACCATCCCCACCATCAAACATGGAGGTGGAAACATTATGTTTTGGGGGTGTTTTTCTGCTAAGGGACAACTTCACCGCATCAAAGGGACGATGGACGGGGCCATGTACCGTCAAATCTTGGGTGAGAACCTCCTTCCCTCAGCCAGGGCATTGAAAATGGGTCGTGGATGGGTATACCAGCATGACAATGACCCAAAACACACGGCCAAGGCAACAAAGGAGTTGCTCAAGAAGAAGCACATTAAGGTCCTGGATGGCCTAGCCAGTCTCCAGACCTTAATCCCATAGAAAATCTGTGGAGGGAGCTGAAGGTTCGAGTTGCCAAACGTCAGCCTCGAAACCTTAATGACTTGGAGAAGATCTGCAAAGAGGAGTGGGACAAAATACCTCCTGAGATGTGTGCAAACCTGGTGGCCAACTACAAGAAAGGTCTGACCTCTGTGATTGCCAACAAGGGTTTTGCCACCAAGTACTAAGTAATGTTTTGCAGAGGGGTCAAATACTTATTTCCCTCATTAAAATGCAAATCAATTTATAACATTTTTGACATGCGTTTTTCTGGATTTTTGTTGTTGTTATTCCGTCTCTCACTGTTCAAATAAACCTACCACTAAAATTATAGACTGATCATGTCTTTGTCAGTGGGCAAACGTACAAAATCAGCAGGGGATCAAATACTTTTTTCCCTCACTGTATGGATGAATAGGTTGTGTACTCACTAACCCTTTGATTCATACAACTACAGAGACACTGATATGACCGCTACAAAGATCCCATATTCATTTCTAACCATTAACATATCATTATATAGCACCATGATAGTATTGCCAGATCAGGCAGTATTAATATATGACTGAGGGGTGCAGTAGATTGCCCATGGCAGGAAGAGGATAATAGAGCACTAATGATCCATCGCCTGAATAAATGCACTACCCACGTGCCCCGGGTACCATCTCTCCTATTGCTACTCTACCCTACCCTCTCTGTCTGTTTTTTTGTCCTCTATATATATATAGAAAAATTTAACCACATTCGAGCCAGTTCACATACAATGTTAAAAAGCGGTATTGAAAACATGTTGTTGTATACACTACTAATTTCACAGTAACACTATGTAGCTCAAGGCAGCAATTGACTTTAGATCTCCAGGCCAACATGATTTAGGCTAATTGTCAGCTCTGTGGAGTGGCAGGCTGGCTGGCTCATTTGACTAAATGACTGACTGGAGTGAGACTCAGGACAGGAGCCATAGTTAGCCTATAAGTCAGAGACTTTGTGGACATACAGTTGAAGTCGGAAGTTTACATACACCTTAGCCAAATACATTTAAACTCAGTTTTTCACAATTCCTGACATGTAATCCTAGTAAAAATTCCCTGTCTTAGGTCAGTTAGGATCACCACTTTATTTTAAGAATGTGACATGTCAGAATAACAGCTTTTATGTCTTTCATCGCATTCCCAGTGGGTCAGAAGTTTACATACACTCAATTAGTATTTGGTAGTATTGCCTTTAAATTGTTTAACTTAGGTCAAACGTTTCGGGTAGCCTTCCACAAGCTTCCCACAATAAGTTGGGTGAATTTTGGCCCATTCTTCCTGACAAAGCTGGTGTAACTGAGTCAGGTTTGTAGGCCTCCTTGCTCGCACACGCTTTTTCAGTTCTGCCCACACATTTTCTATAGGATTGAGGTCAGGGCTTTGTGATGGCCACTCCAATACCTTGACTTTGTTGTTCTTAAGCCATTTTGCCACAACTTTGGAAGTATGCTTGGGGTCATTTGGAAGACCCATTTGCGACCAAGCTTTAACTTCCTGACTGATGTCTTGAGATGTTGCTTCAATATATCCACATAATTTTCCTTCCTCATGATGCCATCTATTTTGTGAAGTGCACCAGTCCCTCCTGCAGCAAAGCACCCCCACAGCATGATACTGCCACCCCCGTACTTCACGGTTGGGATGGTGTTCTTCGGCTTGCAAGACCCCCCTTTTTCCTCCAAATGTAACGATGGTCATTATGGCCAAACAATTATATTTTTGTTTCATCAGACCAGAGGACATTTCTCCAAAAAGTACGATCTTTGTCCCCATGTGCAGTTGCAAACCGTAGTCTGGCTTTTTTATGGCGGTTTTGGAGCTGTGGCTTCTTCCTTGCTGAGCGGCCTTTCAGGTTATGTCGATACAGGACTCTTTTACTGTGGATATAGATACTTTTGTACCTGTTTCCTCCAGCATCTTCACAAGGTCCTTTGCTGTTGTTCTGGGATTGATTTGCACTTTTCGTACCAAAGTACGTTCATCTCTAGGAGACAGAACGCGTCTCCTTCCTGAGCGGTATGATGGCTGCGTGGTCCCATGGTGTTTATACTTGCGTACTATTGTTTGTACAGATGAACGTGGTACCTTCAGGCATTTGGAAATTGCTCCCAAGGATGAACCAGACTTGTGGAGGTCTACACATTTTTTTCTGAGGTCTTGGCTGATTTCTTTTGATTTCAAATAAAATAAAATCAAATTTTATTGGCCACATGCGCCGAATACAACAGGTGCAGACATTACAGTGAAATGCTTACTTACAGCCCTTAACCAACAGTGCATTTATTTTTTATAAAAAAGTAAAAATAAATCAACAACAAAAAAGCGTTGAGAAAAAAAGAGCAGAAGTAAAATAAAATAACAGTAGGGAGGCTATATATACAGGGGGGTACCGGTGCAGAGTCAATGTGCGGGGGCACCGGCTAGTTGAGGTAGTTGAAGTAATATGTACATGTGGGTAGAGTTAAAGTGACTATGCATAAATAATTAACAGAGTAGCAGCAGCGTAAAAAGATGGGGTGGGGGGCAGTGCAAATAGTCCAGGTAGCCATGATTAGCTGTTCAGGAGTCTTATGGCTTGGGGGTAGAAGCTGTTGAGAAGTCTTTTGGACCTAGACTTGGCACTCCGGTACCGCTTGCCGTGCGGTAGCAGAGAGAACAGTCTATGACTAGGGTGGCTGGAGTCTTTGACAATTTTGAGGGCCTTCCTCTAACACCATCTGGTATAGAGGTCCTGGATGGCAGAAGGCTTGGCCCCAGTGATGTACTGGGCCGTACGCACTACCCTCTGTAGTGCCTTGCGGTCGGAGGCCAAGCAGTTGCCATACCAGGCGGTGATACAACCAGTCAGGATGCTCTCGATGGTGCAGCTGTAGAATTTTTTGAGGACCTGAGGACCCATGCCAAATCTTTTCAGTCTCCTGAGGGGGAATAGGCTTTGTCGTGCCCTCTTAACGACTGTCTTGGTGTGTTTGGACCATGATAGTTCATTGGTGATGTGGACACGAAGGAACTTGAAGCTCTCGACCTGTTCCACTACAGCCCCGTTGATGAGAATGGGGGCGTGCTCAGTCCTCTTTTTTTTCCTGTAGTCCACAATCATCTCCTTTGTCTTGGTCACGTTGAGGGAGAGGTTGTTATCCTGGCACCACACGGCCAGGTCTCTGACCTCCTCCCTATAGGCTGTCTCATCGTTGTCGGTGATCAGGCCTACCACTGTTGTGTCGTCGGCAAACTTAATGATGGTGTTGGAGTCGTGCCTGGCCATGCAGTCATGGGTGAACAGGGAGTACAGGAGGGGACTGAGCACGCACCCCTGAGGGGCCCCCGTGTTGAGGATCAGTGTGGCAGATGTGTTGTTACCTACCCTTACCACCTGGGGGCGGCCCGTCAGGAAGTCCAGGATTCAGTTGCAGAGGGAGGTGTTTAGTCCCAGGATCCTTAGCTTAGTGATGAGCTTTGAGGGCACTATGGTGTTGAATGCTGAGCTGTAGTCAATGAATAGCATTCTCACGTAGGTGTTCCTCTTGTCCAGGTGGGAAAGGGCAGTGTGGAGTGCAATAGAGATTGTGTCATCTGTGGATCTGTTGGGGCGGTATGCAAATTGGAGTGGGTCTAGGGTTTCTGGGATAATGCTGTTGATGTGAGCCATGACCAGCCTTTCAAAGCACTTCATGGCTACAGACGTCAGTGCTACGGGTCGGTAGTCATTTAGGCAGGTTATCTTAGAGTCCTTGGGCACGGGGACTATGGTGGTCTGCTTGAAACATGTTGGTATTACAGACTCAGTCAGGGACATGTTGAAAATGTCAGTGAAGACACTTGCCAGTTGGTCAGCACATGCTCGGAGTACACGTCCTGGTAATCCGTCTGGCCCTGCGGCCTTGTGAATGTTGACCTGCTTAAAAGTCTTACTCACATCGGCTACGGAGAGCGTGATCACATAGTCATCCGGAACAGATGTTGCTCTCATGCATGCTTCAGTGTTAGCATAGAAGTGGTTTAGCTGGTCTGGAAGTGTTGTGTCACTGGGCAGCTCGCAGCTGTGCTTCCATTTGTAGTCTGTAATAGTTTTCAAGCCCTGCCACATCCGACGAGCGTCAGAGCCAGTGTAGTACGATTCAATCTTAGTCCTGTATTGACTCTTTGCCTGTTTGATGGTTCGTCGGAGGGCATAGCGGGATTTCTTATAAGCGTCCGGGTTAGAGTCCCGCTCCTTGAAAGCGGCAGCTCTACCCTTTAGCTCAGTGCGGATGTTTCCTGTAATCCATGGCTTCTGGTTGGGGTATGTACATACGGTCACTGTGGGGACGACATCATCAATGCACTTATTGATGAAGCCAGTGACTGATGTGGTGTACTCCTCAATGCTATCTGAAGAATCCCGGAACATGTTCCAGTCTGTGCTAGCAAAACAGTCCTGTAGCTTAGCATCTGACTCATCTGACCACTTTTTTATTAACCGAGTCACTGGTGCTTCCTGATTTAGTTTTTGCTTATAAGCAGGAATCAGGAGGATAGAGTTATGGTCAGATTTGCCAAATGGAGGGCGAGGGAGAGCTTTGTATGCGTCTCTGTGTGTGGAGTAAAGGTCGTCTAGAGTTTCTTTTCCTCTGGTTGCACATTTAACATGCTGGTAGAAATTAGGTGGAACGGATTTAAGTTTCCCTGCATTAAAGTCCCCGGCCACTAGGAACGCTGCATCTGGATGAGCGTTTTCCTGTTGACTTTTGGCCTTATACAGCTCATTCAGTGCAATCTTAATGCCAGCATTGGTTTGTGGTGGTAAATAGACAGCTATGAAAAATATAGATGAAAACTCTCTTGGTAAATAGTGTGGTCTACAGCTTATTATAAGATACTCTACCTCAGGCGAGCAAAACCTCGAGACTTCCTTAGTATTTGATTTTGTGCCCCAGCTGTTGTTTACAAATATACACAGACCGCCACCCCTTGTCTTACCGGAGTCAGCCGTTCTATCCTGCCGATGTAGCGTATAGCCCGCTAGCTGTATGTTATCCATGTCGTTGTTCAGCCACGACTCAGTGAAACATAAGATATTACAGTTTCTAATGTCCCGTTGGTAGGATAACCGTAATCTTAGGTCATCCAATGTGTTCTCCAATGATTGAAGATTGGCTAATAGGATTGATGGGAGCGGCAGTTTACTCGCTCGCCGTCGGATCCTTACAAGGCACCCCGACCTACGTCCACGATATCTCCGTCTCTTCCTCATGCGAATGACAGGGATTTGGGCCTTGTCGGGTGTCTGTAGGATATCCTTCGCGGCCGCCTCGTTGAATAAAAAATATTCGGCCAATACGAGGTGAGTAATCGCTGTCCTGATATCCAGAAGCTCTTTTTGGTTATAAGAGACGATGGCAGAAACATTATGTACAAAATAAATGACAAATAACGCGGAAAAACACACATAATAGTACAATTGGTTAGAGGGCTGTAAAACGGCAGCCATCTTCTCCGGCGCCATTATATTCAGATTTTCCCATGATGTCAAGCAAAGAGGCACTGAGTTTGAAGGTAGGCCTTGAAATACATCCACAGGTACACCTCCAATTGACTGAAATTATGTCAATTAGCCTATCAGAAGCTTCTAAAGCCATGACATCATTTTCTGGAATTGTCCAAGCTGTTTAAAGGCACAGTCAACTTAGTGTATGTAAACTTCTGACCCACTGGAATTGTGATACAGTGAATTATAAGTTAAATAATCTGTCTGTAAACAATTGTTGGAAAAATTACTTTTGTCATGCACAAAGTAGATGTCCTAACCGACTTGCCAAAACTATAGTTTCTTAACAAGAAATTTGTGGAGTGGTTGAAAAACGAGTTTTAATGACTCCAACCTAAGTGAATGTACACTTCTGACTTCAACTGTATTCAAAGGGAGGTTAGGCAGCTGGGCATGTGCTATAAGAGCCACTGCGCAACCTCTGAGGCAGGGCTACACTTGACTCTGGATGCTTCTGAGGCCAAAACCTTGTAATGAGCCATAGAATGGGACAGTCATTTGGCACATTGGGGCTGAATTCAGTCCACTTTGTATTCTTTAGTCAGTTTCTTGTCTGGTTTTCAGCTAATTTTGGTTTTGGCCTTGATGACTCTAGTCTTGTTTTAGTCTGAGTTTGGTCTGGTTGTCTGTAGCTGGGTCTGTTTGAGTATAGCTGGGCCCCTTCCTGTTTATCCATTTGTCTGTCCATCCTTCCGTCAGTCAGTCTGTGAGCACATGACTGTTCCTGATTCAGCTCTTCTTTTCTCTGGCCTGTTTGATGACTCCATGCATTCCTCACATTTTCCCTGCCCACCTCTGCAAACACCCCCCTGCCCCTCCACCCGCCATCCCACTGACATACACACTGGCAATGGAACAATTTTGAAGTTGTTGTCCTCCCCGTTAGGTAAAATAAGTTACTTCATATTGAGTTATCAACTGACAGACTCCATGCACTTCATGCTCAGACTCAAACCACCTGTCAGCTCAATAATGGTCATGGTTTTACTGATGATGTTGGACAATGCTGAATTGCTACTGTACTTTGCCGTTTGGGAGGGGTGGGGGTTGGTGGGGGCAGTGGAGAGGAAGGCAGGTGGGGGACCTCAGTGATGCTCCATACCCAAAGTATTTTCTCTGCATGTGTGTTTGTGTGTTGCTTAGTGGGGCTGAGGGCTTGGCACACTAGCTGTATTTGTATGTCAGTGAGCCAGCCAGCCCAGACCTAGCCAGCCCTGCTCTAACCTAACCTGTCTACAGTCGAGGACTTACAGAGTCTAGCCACCATGCTGCTACGCACTGAGAGAACCAGCAGGAGCCAAGCAACAGAGGTGAGACACCACATACATATACTGAGAGGGTCATATGCCATTTCACGGGATAAGAGAGTTTGTGGACAAAGAGATAGTTCTAGAATTCAATGGATGGGCAGATTCCAGTAGGCCTATGCACTTTAGCCAGACATTCTACTAGGTGTTGGCTGTGAGAGTTCTAGAATGTATTCTGTCTGTATGCTCTGCTGGGTCTTGATTGTGGAGGTTCTAGATCTAGAATGTATTTTGTCCATAATAGTTTTGCTTGATGTTAATTTTTTTCGAGCACTTCTATGGTTTTCACTCCTTGCGTGTGTTCAGTTTTTTCCTGTCAAGCTGTGATGGCAGCCAGCTTTACTGGTTTTGCTGTGAACAAAGTCAAGCTTGTGTGTAAAACTGTGATGATTCCTAGAACACTGAAGGATACTACCAGTTACAGCAGAAGCCATACAATCAGCTGACTGACAAGTGAAACTTTAAGTAACTGAGCTTGTTGTTTACTGACCAAGTTGTGTCAAATCAGGAGTTGTTGTATCAAACCAGTGGTTGTTGTGTTAAACCAGGAGTTGTGTCAAATCAGGTTTAGTTGTGTCAAACCTGTAGTTGTTGTGTCAAACCAGTAATTGTTGTGTCAAACCAGTAATTGTTGTGTCAAACCAGTGGTTTTTGTCCAGGCTGGAGTAGACCCAGGTGTTTGTTCCCCTGCTCTGCCCTGCCCTGCCTGGCTGTGTGAGGTGACTGCTTATGTTATGGCATGGGGCCTGTTCACATATTTCATGTGAAAGAGGGGCGAGAGGTATGGGGTAGGGGGTGGCATTGATGTCTGAGGTTGCAGTTTCAATAATATGTTGTTTTGGGATGTAGCATAATGTCTGCCCTAGAATTTAGCAAAAATGTCTGCCACAATAGAACAAATATTGATGTGTATTACAATTATCATCAGCTCCGTTTACTACTACTCTACTACTACTACTACTACTAGTACTACTACTACTACTACTACTACTACTACTACTACTACCACCTACTACTACCACCACCACTGATTGTAGGAGCATTACTGTCTGGGGCACTACTGCTTTGTCTCTCTTCCCTCTCTCTTTTCCCTGTTCTCTCTCTCGTCTCTATTTCTCCTTCCTCTCTCCCTTCTCCCAGGAAGAGGGTAGCTAGCTATTTCATCAGTCCAGAGGGGTAAATTATGATCAATATTTAGTGGTTTATGTGAGTGGTAGTGGGCACTGAGAGACCACAGTGTGTTTTATATGAGGGATAGAGAGACACGGTGGAAACCAGCCATACGTGGAAACACAGTGAATTATGCATTCCCTGCTGTTGCTATGGTAACAGGACTCTTCTGTGGTCTGGGAGAATGTGTGTGTGTGAGTGCAGTGGGTTGAATTGTTGTCATGAATCAGTAAGAGTGTGTGTGTACATGTGTGCGCACAACATGTGTATGTGCGTGTGTGTGTGTGCGCAAGCACATACGTTTGTGTGTTCAAGCCAATATTTGTGTGCGAAGTTACCAGCATTCATTCACATATTTAAGCAGGGTTGGGTAGGTTACTTCCTAATGTAATCCATTACAGGTACTAGTTACCTGTCCAAAATTGTAATCAGTAACATAACTTTTGGATTACCCAAACTCAGTAATGTAATCTGATTACTTTCAGTTACTTATAGATTACTTTCCCCTTAAGAGGCATTAGAAGAAGACAAAAATGATTATTACCAATTGAAACGACATCAATTGCAGGATAAATCAATGTCAGAGTTGTACATAGCTGGCCATAAATGGATGTTGCATTTTACTTTATGGGTTATGTAGGCTTCTTCTAACCCATTGCTTTCTACTTCAATACAGATAATAATACGATTAGGCTATATCTTTACATTAAAAACCAAAGTCGTTCAGATTTCCAGTCATTCAAATTAATTGAATACCCCTTGATCTTCAACAATAGGACTTGGAAATATGGAAATATATATTAGCTACATTGTTTTACCTGAGCATAACCCAAAGTCTAAGGACTTATTAGCCTACTCTGTTGTTTATGATTTTGTTGTCATGGAGGACTGATTGGGCTCATTGCTTCAAATTGAAAAATAAATGCTGCTGACTGCTCTCATGGAATGGCATGCTTTGAGCACTACCGAAAAGTACTATTTGCATCTGAAAAATGCATGCCGTATGCTGCATTTGCTATAGGCCTATTGTTTATGTTTTTGTTGGTGACACTTTGATATTTTGATAATTTGCAACATGTTTATGGACTTTTGTTTTGAATCAGCACAAATTAGATTGAGCAATTAAAGGCTCAGCACACAAATACTCAGGCTGTCGTTCAGGCAAATGAAAATAAGTGCACTCCGGCTATCCGGAAGGCCAAAGTTAGTTACTTTAAGGAGCAGTTCTCTCCGTGGGTCTAACCCCAAGAAGTTCTGGAAAACAGTGAAAGACCTGGAGAATAAACCGTCCTCCTCACAGCTCCCCATGTCTCTTAATGTTGATGATGTGGTTGTTACTGACAAGGATCGTATGGCTGAGCTCTTTAATCACCACTTCATTAAGTCAGGATTCCTGTTTGACTCAGCCACGCCTCCTTGCCCGTCCAACACTTCCTCATCTCCCAGCCCTTCTAATGCGACTAGCCCTGATGCGCCTCCCTCTTTATCCCCTGCCCTGCAACGCAGCTTCTCCCTGCAGTCGGTCACTGAGTCTGAGGTGCTAAAGGACCTCCTTAAACGTGTCCCCAAAAAACATCTGAGTCAGATGGTTTAGATCCTTTCTTCTTTAAGGTTGCAGCCCCTATCATCACCGACCCTATCTCTGACCTTTTTAACCTGTCTCTCCTCTCTGGGACGGTTCCCTGTGCTTGAAAGGCAGCCACGGTGATCAAGCTAAACCTAACTGTTATAGCCCAATTTCTATCTTGCACTGTTTATGAAAAGTGTTGGAGAAAAAAAGTGTTGGAAAAACTTGTCAATAATCAACTGACTGGCTTTCTTGATGTCTACAGTTTTCTCTCTGGTATGTAACCTGGTTTCCGCTCAGGTTGTGGATTTATCACTGTGACTTTAAAGGTCCTAAATGATGTCACCACTGCCCTTGCCTCTAAGCAATGTTTTGCTGCTATTTTTATTGACTTGGCAAAAGCTTTTGATACGGTAGACCATTGTGGGTCGACTAAGGAGTATTAGTGTCTCTGAGGGGTCTTCGGCCTGGTTTGCTAACTATCCCTCTCAAAGAGTGCAATGTGTAAAGTCAGAACATCTGCTGTCTCAGCCACTGCCTGTCACCAAGGGAGTAGCCCAAGGCCCGATCGTAGGCCCCACGCTCTTCTCAATTTACATCAACAACATAACTCAGGCAGTAGGAAGCTCTCTCATCCATTTATATGCAGATGATACAGTTTTATACTCAGCAGCATTAATACGGAGTTGGTCCCCCCTTTGCTGCTATAACAGCCTCCACTCCTCTGGGAAGGCTTTCCACTAGATGTTGGAACATTGCTGTGGGGATTTGCTTCCTTCCATTTAGCCACAAGAGCATTAGTGAGGTCGGGCACTGATGTTGGGTGATTAGGCCTGGCTCACAGTCAGCGTTCTAATTCATCCCAATGGTGTTCGATGGGCTTGAGGTATGCAGGCCAGTCAAGTTCTTCCACACCGATCTCGATAAACCATTTCTGTATGGACCTCACTTTGTGCACGGGGGCATTGTCATGCTGAAACAGGAAAGGACCTTCCCCAAACTGTTACCACAAATTTGGAAGCACAGAATCGTCTAGAATGTCATTGTATGCTGTAGCATTAAGATATCCCTTCACTGGAACTAAAGGGTCGAGCCCGAACCATGAAAAACAGCCCCAGACCATTATTCATCCTCCACCAAACTTTACAGTTGGCGCTATGCAATCGGGCAGGTAGCGTTCTTCTGGCAGATTCGTCTGTTGGACTGCCAGATGATGAAGTGTGATTCATCACTCCAGAGAACGCGTTTCCACTGCTCCAGAGTCCAATTGTGGTGAGCTTTACACCACTCCAGCCAACGCTTCGAATTGCGCATGGTGATCTTAGGCTTGTGTGCGGCTGCTCGGCCATGGAAACCCATTTCATGAAGCTCCCGACAAACAGTTATTGTGCTGACGTTGCTTCCAGAGGCAGTTTGGAACTCAGTAGTGAGTGTTGCAACCGAGGACAGACGATTTTTACACGCTTCAGCACTCAGCTTTGTGTGATGTATTGTTGTCTCTACCTTTTTGCCCTTCGTGCTGTTGTCTGTGCCTAACAATGTTTGTACCATGTTTGTGCTGCTACCATCTTGTGCTGTTGTCATGTTGTATTTTTATCATGTTGTGTTGTCATGTTGTGTTTCTGCCATGTCGTGTTGTTGTCTTAGGTCTTTCTTTATGTAGTGGTGTGGTGTCTCTCTTGTTGTGATGTGTGTTTTGTCCAACATTTTGATTTTTAATCCCATTCCCCATCCCCACAAGGAGGCCTTTTGCCTCTTGGTAGGCTGTCATTGTAAATAAGAATGTGTTCATAATTGACTTGCCTAGTTAAATAAAGGTTAAATAATACCATGGAGGAGTTTAGAAGAGAGGAACTCCCTCAAACTTTTATTCCATAGGCTGGGATCCGCACTATGCAGCTGTTGCAAGAGTGTATTTTTCACTGGCTGTCCACTGGTCGCAAAAACAATGATTGATAGGCAGGTTAAACTTATTCAATTGAACCATTGATGGGTTAAAATACACATATACATTGTGAACAGCCATCCACAACAACCACAATCCATATGGCGCAAATAGCTAAATGAGAGAGCAGCAGTGTGATTCACATCAATGCGCTATGTAGATATCAATAATAAGTAATTCGTATCCCCCGTAGGCTACACCACTGCTGTCGTCCTTACCTCAAAGCATTTACTCAAATTGGATGTATAATCATTGGATGTCGACAGCAGTCACACTATTGGAAGATATCGCTTGGACTGTAGCATACAAACGCCTATTCCTGGTCTTTTCCCGTGATCCATCAAGCACATTTGTGACTCGTTTCAGGAAACTAGGCATATGTTGCGCGTCACTACTTCACAGGAGCGCCATTTGAACGTAAACTTTTTTTTAATCAAAATGCGGTTTTTGGCAGAAATGCCTTCTGGAACACGTGAACTTTCATGTGCTTTAATAACAAACTTGTGTGCCATCTGTAAACACAAATAAAACGGTTAAATTACGAGCCTAGTTGGTTTAGCCATGGAAGAAGTCAGCAACCTGGGCTGGACATGTCGAGAGATGAGTTCGGATTGGTCTGCCACGTAGCTCGCTTCTGTCTATAACATGAGCTGGTAACGCTTTTTTTAAAAAAGATATCACGTAGTAGAACTGCATAAGTGTTGCTCTCCACTTTCTGGAGGACCGAGTTTTGAAATCAGTGGAATTAGAGTATGATAGCTAAGGAGATGGAGGAAATTTTGCCGTTTGATTGCAAAAATGCAGACGGAGTCTAAAAGAGAACACACAGAAGGCTCTGAATTACATTTTCAAAGTAAGGGCATCCATGGCATTCGTGACAGAGAGGGAGAAGCATCCATCGATGTATGGGCAAGAGAGTCTAGCTAGCTACATTTTCAGATATTACATGTTTCTAATTTTGTCATAAAGTCATTTTCATTTCAAGTTAAAGTGTACTGTTAGCTAGCTAGCTAACATTAGCTTGCTGGCTAGCTAATGTTACGTGTATGATCTGTGTAGTAATATTATTTGTATCTTAGAGCCATTTGCATTGCTAGTTATAGCCTAATGTTAGCTAGCTAACATTGAACCTGGTTGGTTAGCTACCTGCAGATTCATGCAGGGTAGTAATGTTATGAGTTGGGAATATGGTTAATTGTTTAGCTAGCTAGCTACATGTCTAAACAAAAGACTCCACTATGCAAGTAACTATTTCAATGTCACTACGACAACTGTCGATAGATGTAGCTGGTAAATTCGCTCTGGCTATCTAATCCGATTTCAGAGCACTCTCGTCTGAGTGTGCCAGAGCGCAGAATAACTGTCAAATTTACAAACTCTCAACACTCGTTGAATATGGCCGGTGTCAGTAAACATTGGCAAAAAAGCGTAATTAAATTGTTGCCAGCAGCACAGTTGCAGTCACCAACGCTCTGGATAACATAAAAACAGCCTAACCAGCTCTGCTAGGGCGAGTAACATAGTCAGAGGGAGCTGTTCTCTCATTTTTGTCTGGAAGTAGCTAGCAAGCTAGCCAACGTTGTTAGGGTAGAATGCTCGGATCAACCCACATTTTTGTCCAGAGCGTCCAGTGTGCGCTCCGAGAGTGAAATGCTCTGAATTTACGAACGGCCAATCTGACAACGCTCTAAGTTTACGAATGCACAGAACACACTCTGGCACTAAATTTACGAACACACCCGTAGTATAAGCCAGCCTTTAGTCTTGAAATCTTTGGTTGTTTAGTACATAGCCTTACATGTGAATCCTTAAAGAGATGGGTGGGGCTAAAGATTAAAAGGGTGTGAACGATGCTGAATGGGTGTAGACAAAGAAGAGCTCTCCAGTAGGTACCAAAACATTCAAGGGCCATTTTCTCAAAAGTGAGGTTAGTTTATCAACTTTCACTTTCCCATTGTTCCTCTACTGTAGTGAATGATATACCATTTTCTAGCTCTGAGTCTCTACTTTTATCCAATGTAAAAAACACAATTTCAAATTTTGCTACATACGACCGAATCGAGCCGGTCGGTCACATTTGGTGTGTCATCATAGTGGTCTCTGACTTATGGTCAGACTCGCTCAGGCCTTTTTTCCAACAAGCTCTCACAGTCTCACATCAGAATTAGACATTCATTCATTGATGGATTAAACATGCAACCTTTGGCGCCAGTGGCAGAAACGTACACCAATCTGCCATCCCCGTCCGCAACACTCTCCGAAACCTACTTGAAGGTAACAGCGCTCACTGTCGCCCCCTAGTGGCCAGTTTCCACGTCATCTCCCGATGTCCTCAGACATGGATGGACGTTGAATACTGATTTGTGTCACGGGTGACCTGGCTGCTTTTTTCAATTCTGATTTAAAAGTCATTGAGAAAACATAAAGTTGTCATAAAGCTTTATTGCGCAAACATCTTGTTTTTCAAAAGTATCTGTAATCTGATTACAATATGTTTGCTGATAACGTAACGGATTACAGTTACAGATTTTTTGTAATCAGTTACATGTAACGGACTACATGTAATCCGTGACTCCCAACCTCTTGTTTTTCCCATTGATCTAATGTAACAGTTCCTGGTTACCCATATCACTTAGAGCTTAACGTCTGTGCTTAATTCAGTAGACTGGAGGTCCTCCATTAGAACACATAGTAGATTCCTACACATTAGGACCAGGCTCAGGCAGGCAACAGGGTTTTTCTATTGTGTCTTGTAGCATTATGCTTTAAGACTGTTAGTTATGGATATTCAAGATTATCTCACACACATAGACATACAGTAAGTAATATACACAGATACAGACGCACAAACATGCGCGCACACACACACACAGTAAAACTCATTCTAATCCTGGTTGGTCTCTAACAGGCGTGAAGCTGTCTCTGTAAGCAGCTCTGTCTCTCCCAGTGGAGTTTAAACTCCCACATTAAACCCATAAGGTTAATTAATTTGTTCAGTTATGGAGCAGTTTTACACATCCAATGACAGAAGGCTTTCTACTGTATGGCTCAGCACTAAAGACCCACTCAAGTTGATGCCTGTGTGTATTCTATTGTTTCTGTAACAGTAGATTATGTTTGTTTTTGTTATGGTAATGCTGCTGAATTAAAATTGATAATGTAGGCCTATCATTTTTGGGATAACACTTGACAAACATGCTGGTTACGTATAGGTTGGAATCCCAATAAGACACATGACCTGAATATCTGGAATCTGTATGCTGTAAAAGTTGTTTTGGACAACAAAATCTGTATGGAGGACAGAATATGAATATGAAATCCAAAATGGTTTCCTTTTGCTAATTGGACACAGAGCATTGACATTAAGCAGAGAAGGTCACTGCTTAACAAACTGAATGTCAAGAGGGGGACAAGATTAGCATGGCTGAACCTTAATAAGCAGACCAATCACAAACTAACTGTGACAGACTGTGTTTCTGTTGTTTGGTCCTGTTGTCCTCAGTTCTTATTTGTTGAGGCACTAGGTAGCTTCTAGAGCTTATGGAAGTGGACCAGTAGCCAGAAGGTAATTGGTTGAAATCTCTGGCTGTACAAGTAAAAGTTGGAGATGAGTTTCAGATCACAGGTACCATTTCCTGCTGTTGTGCCATTGAGCAAGGCATTGAATCCCTAAAATAGCTCCACTGTCTCAGTGCTCTTTGGTAAAGGTGGCACCCTTTAGGGATAACCTAGCAACAGTGATTCTGGGAATCTGACGGTATCACACAGTACTAGCAGCACAGGGTGAATGATCCAGTGGTGACACACACAACTCTGACACACACAACTCTACTTTGCATAGGACCTACTGGGCATTAGTAACACACACACACACACACACACACAAACACGCACGAACACACACACACACACGCACGAACACACACACACACACACACATACACACAGCCATTATTAGCAACTGTGGAAAACCTTTAGTGCTCACAGACAGATACACACACAGACAATAACTATTTGCGAGTCAGGGCTTGTCCAGGGAAGTGAGCTGTGTGAAGTTGTGAAACTTATACGTATAACCATATAGGCTCCTACCATTCCTCCCCTCTCTCTTTCTGTTCTCTCTTTCCTCTCATCCCTTCCAACTGCACCCACCCCTCCCCTTTTCAGTCTCTTCCTACTCCCACTTCTCTATCTCACAATGTTTCCCTCCTCCTTTCTCCCCTCCTCCACCTACATGTGATTTGGACTTTACTATCTTTACTGTTCTCCCTTACACTATCTCCATCCCTCCATCCACTTCCTCTACTCCTCCCTCCACCCTCTCCTTTACTCTTATGTGTTCCTGCCATGTCCCTGTCACGCTAGTGCATATTTCATAGGCACATGCTTCTAGACCATAAAACCCAGCAATATCCCATGAATTATAGAATCACACTGACAAATCAAACTGCCTTCTACTTTTCTCTGAAAGGAAGTCAGGTCTAAAACGTAGACAGCCCATTCTGAAAATGTAACCTTTTTTGAGACGTGGAAGCATAGAGCCAAGCACACCATGGCCAGCTAAAAACTGTCCAGTTTGAAGAGCCCTCTCTGTCCTATTGCAGACACACCTTCCTCTGTATTCTCATTCCTTTTGGTGTATGATTATTGTTGCAGACGTGGACCAAATACACTTTTGTTTTTAAACAAGATCAAGGTTCTGACCCACTTTTGGTATTTTGATTGGTTTTAGAAAGTATAGTAAGAAAGTAGAGATGGTAGACAGATAGTAGGGGCATAGACGAGAAGTGCCCAGACAGGGTTCGAACACCTGTTGCCATGGGGTATGTGGTCCGGAGTCAAGACCACTCGACCAGACTCTAGCACCCAAATGTACACATTTGAACACTTTCAAATACCTGAGCTGCGCTTGATTTCAGTTGTCTGGTACAATGGAAACAATCAATAGAATAGTCCCAAAAGTGCAAACTCCAAGCTAAATCATGGACGCCACGAATAAAATAGTATGCATGCTACAGTATGTATAGTGTATCAAGCTGTGGTTTAGCTGCTCTGAATGATGTATCCACAGGGCCTTGGTCACTCTGTGAAATACAATGAAAACATCCCCAGAGGGGATGAAGAAAAAGCTGGGTTTACCTTTCTACTACAACACACAAACACACACACACACACACACACACACACACACACACAGCAATTCATCCCGGTCATGAACAAGTGATTATTCTAAACCTCAGCACTCATGTCCCAGCTGTTATATTTGTTTAGTGTTTAGTTTGATGTTCATTTTATGTTTATCATCTTAATAATCATCAGCCAAACCGTTAATTCTGCATCGCGTTAGAATGGCCTCATTCCTTTCATTGGCTCAAAGAGGAGTACTGTACGTTAGGATTTGTTTGCTTGTCATTATCTCTAATTTATGCTTGGAGTCTGCTGAGTCTGAGTGCCAGGGACAACAGTATTCAAGAGGGTGCATCGTTCACAAAGAAACACACTAAACAGGATGCTCTCGTGTTATTTTAAGTAAGGGATGAAACATGTGAGCTCTAAATGAACAAATACAGTATGTCCATATACTGTATGTGGAATAAGCCCCCTGGTGTGTGTGGCACTCAGCAAGGCTGATGGCAAAGAGAAAGCGTTGAATGTGTTTGTGGATAAAAATAGAGTTGGTGAATGAGTCTCTTTTGTACAATGAAACCACTCCACTCTACCACTTCTAACACAGAGCCCTTATTCAACACCCTATACCCACTCTATCACTAACCAACATTACTTCAACACCTCACCCATCTACCTCAATTTATTCAACTCCCCCCACCTTTACCAAAACTACCACTTCATCCATATACGCTCTCTTACACTCCCCCTATACCCACCCTGCCTCTCCCACACCTCCTCACCTTCCTCACTCCCCACCCCGTCTCATTCTGTCAGAGCAGCAGGGTGGGGGGGGGGGGGGGGGGTTGTGGGGTTGTGGGGTTGTGTATTGTACAGTATGAAAATGTATGCACTCACTAAATGTAAGTCGTTCTGGATAGGAGTGTCTGCTAAATGACTAAAATGTAAATGTAAATGTAATGTAACTCTGTGTTGTTGTTTTTATCGCACCGCTTCGCATTATCTTGGCCAGGTCGCAGTTGTAAATGAGAACATGTTCTCAACTGGCTTACCTGGTTAAATAAAGGTGAAATAAAAAAAATTATGTGAGATATGAGAAGAGGTCCAGATGGTTTGAGGATGTGTGCTGGAAGCCATGCTGGACAAGCTAATGACATCATTACTCCCTTGATGTCTGTAGGACATGTTTGGAGTTTGGTTTTTGGCAGCAGTATCAGACACACAGTCCCACTCCCCACCAGATTAACACACCTACTGCTACCCCCAAATATGGAGTGCCAGATAATGAGTGTGTTGTTACGATTAAGTGTGACGATTAAGTGTGTGATGTGAGTAGATGTGACTTTAACGTTTTTTAGTGAAGAATAGCACATCGGGTAGAAAAGCATAAAATAAAATACAGCTATATGAATGCATATTAGGCATATTAGCTTAACTCTTAAACTGCCAGGCCTTGCTACCCCCTTACTACCCCAATGTAATAAATACACTTCATATATGCTATCTGAAAAATAATAACTTGTCTGTGTTTATGAAGGTCTTGGATAACATTAGAATACCCCCCAACATTGTTAAGAACACAATAGCATTTTCATTTGTTTATGTTACTATAGGTGATCTGCTGCTGTGTGCTCACGTTTGGTTATTCTTGTCAAAAGTGATATTTAGAAATAGAGCTCATCTCTTTCATTTTGAGAGTCATTTGGCAAAGGTAAGTGTTTTGGGAACCTCAGAGTCTGCTCTTTCTGATACTATATACTGTATAAATCAAAACACCTTACCTGTATGTGACTCAGTAGGAGGATTCTTAACTGTAACTGCTTATAACACACATTCTGTTTGTGATATCGAAATTCTAACAAGATACAGTATGTGTGTTAAATATACTTATTTAGGAAAAGTCAAGGACGGAAGGGGGAAAGATTAAAACATTTCTGAGATATTTACATTTTAAATTCATATGTGACCGACCGGCTCGATTCGGTCTTATATGCCAAAATTTGAAATTGTGTTTTTTACAATGGATAAAAGTAGAGACTCAGAGCTAGAAAATGTTATATCATAAACTACAGTTGAGGTACAATGGGAAAGTAATGCTGCTTTGAAAGTTGATCAACTTGTAACCCCACTTTTGAGGAAATGGCCCTTGAATGTTTTGGTAGCTCTTCTTTATCCACACACATTCAGCATCATTCACACCCTTTTAAGTTTTAGCCCCACCCATCTCTTTAAGGATCCACATGTGAGGACATGTGCTAAACAGAGTGAGTAGGGTAGTGTACTAAACAACAACAAAATTCAAGACTAAAGGCTGATTTATGCCACGTCTATCGACATGTCTGTAGACAGTTATCGCAGTGACATCATGAACATTCTATTGTCGCCCGACATCAAATTTGTCATTGTCGTTATGAAAAAGTTTAAACACAAAAACGACAGGCTGCATGACATCAGTAGCCTGGCGGTCCAAAACAGCATAACTGGTGTATTTTAACACCAATAAACCCATCCGTTTAATAATGAATTTAGTATATGTCAATATATGTGGTGATGGGATGGACTGAGTCAGGCGCAGGAGTGTGAAGAAGGAATATGCTTTATTCAGCCCAAGGTAGTCCACAGCAATGCGTAAACACCATCCCAGTGCGACTTAAATGCGTACTGGGAACAAAACATACACGGGTAAATATTCCCGGCGTTAAAATAACAAAAGGATTAACCGAGCTAGCGATACCTCCACAAAGTAACAATCACACACAAAGACAATGGGGGCAGAGGGAACACTTATACAGGTACTGATGAGGGGATATGAACCAGGGGTGTGTAATAAACAAGACAAAACAAATGTAATAATGAGATGAGGAGCGGCAGTGGCTAGAAGGCCGGTGATGACGAACGCCAAAGCCTGCCCGAACAAGGAGAGGAGGCAGCTTCGGAGGAAGTCGTGACAATCTAGCAAACCAGGCAACTAAAGCAACTTTCTAAACAATGTTTTGGTTAGTTTCTAGCTTGTTAGTCAGCTAGCTAACATTAAGTTAGCTGGCTAGCCAGTCCAAATAATGTTCAAACCATATCATATAGCTGACAACATCTTAACTTTAGCTAATTTGTATTCTTTATTACAGGAAACAACAAGATAATTATTTACAAGTTAATGGTGAGCTAATTACAGAAAATAGCTTATGGTTGTGAGTGTGACTAAATAAAAGCAGGGCATTCTGCCAGATAATTTTAGAACTTGGACACTGTCTTGTTAGCCTAACGTATGTCCTAATTTGATTTTGGTGCAGGTCATGTTGTTCTTCACATTACCGTCTCTGGTAAACACACACTATATCAAATAAAATCAAAGTGTATTTGTCACATGCACAGGATACAGAAGGTGTAAACGATACAGTGAAATGGTTACTTGCGCAGTGAACACTTTTGTTTAGACATGTAGCTAGCTAGCTAGCTAGCTAAACAATTAACCAAAATCCCAACTCATAACGTTACTATTCTGCATGAATCTGCAGGTAACTAAAGCTAACCAACTAGGTTCAATGTTAGCTAGCTAGCTAACATTAGGCTATAACTAGCAATGCAAATGACTCTGAGATACTAATAATATTACTACACAGATCATACATGTAACGTTAGCTAGCGAGTTAGCCAGCTAATGTTAGCTAGCTAGCTAACAGTACGCTTTAACTTGTAATGAAAATGACTTTCTGACAAAATTAGAAATGTATAATATCTGAAAATGTAGCTAGCTAGACTCTCTTGCCCATATACATGGATGAGCACTTCTCCCTCTCTGTCACGGATGCCATGGTTGCCCTTAGTTTGAAGATGTAATCCGGACAGGTGTTTTATACAACAGCCTTCTGTGTGTTCTCTTTTTGACTCCCTCCGCATATTTGCAATCAAACGCCAGAATTTTCTTAATCTCCTTAACTATCATACTCTGCTTCCACCAGACATTCCACTGATTTCAAAACTCGGTCCTCCAGAAAGTGGAGAGCATTAGCAACACTTTTGCAGTTCTTCATGATATCTTTCAAAAAAGCTGCGTTAGAAAGGATTACCTACACATACTGAGCAGCTCATGTTATAGACAGAAGCGTGCTAGATGGCAGACCAATCCAAACTCATCTCTCGGAATGTCCAGCCCAACCATTATCTCAGCCAATCATGGCTAGCGGGAAGGTTCCTGTCTTTTTCCGTGGCTAAACCAACTAGGCTCGTAATTTAACAATTGTATTCGTATTGACAGATGGCATACACATTTGTTATTAAGGCACATGAAAGTTCAAATGTTCCAGAAGGTATTTCTGCCAAAAAACGTATTTTCATAAAAAAAATACATGTTTACGTTCAAATGCCTCTCCTGTGAAGTAGTGACACACGACATACGCCTAGTTCCCTGAAACAAGTCACATTATGCAGTCAAAATGACTGCCTCGGTGCTTCTAGTGTTAATTGCAGAACATTCTGTGCTTTGGGTTAGCTGTGCTTTAGAGACTGTTGATTCCCAGTAGAGTTGGAATGGTAGCCTTGCAACTGTGCTCTAGTTGTGCTCGACCGTAACATATTTATCTTACTAAATTACTCCTCTAGCTGTTCACTGGCTGTGGATATGATAGTATACTATGTGCCCCTAATAGGAGCCTGCTTTCTCTCTGTCTCTCTCCATCTCTCCCCTCCCTCTTTCTCTTTCTCTCCATCTCTCTCTCAATCCCTCCCTCCTCTCCCTTTCCATCTCTAATTAAAATGCATTGTCCCTGCAGCAGGATGATCTCTGTATAAAGCCTCTGGGACATGCGGGTCAAGGCCTGCCTGCTCCATCTTAACCCTTCTACAAGACTCAGCCAACAAAAGAACAGTAGGGGATCTGGAACAAACTCTGCAGGCTAATGCTGTTAACATTGGGTTGCACAGATTTCAGGCTTTTAAGAGAACAAATGTTTATTTTGATGCATGGAAGTGGGTAAAATTAAGACACCATTTTGAACCGACACCATGTGGTATTTGTTGTTAACATAACATGGTAATATGATCTATATGATGGTGACATTGGTGATTGTATTATAAAAGGAAATAGATTTCTGCAAATATATTCATAGAAGTCGAGCAGAGCTGTGCATGCGGTTCCTGTCCAGCTGGTAGTGATAGCCTTGCCTATATACATTACAGTACCTGTCTTTTCGGTCAGGATGCAGATAGAATTATGGTAATGTGATGCCTGGCTATGGTATGGCAGTGAGGCTGGCTGGCTGGTCCAGTGGCACGGTCATTGTTTGGTTCCCAACCAGGGGTACAAGGACCTTGGCCTTTCCACAGGGGGTACTTGAGAGGACTAATGAGACCATAGGCGTAAAATGCACGAAAAATACAATTTTATTGAGTAAATGTATTTATTGGTTTCTTTCCATTTTGATAAGAGATGAAAATGCAATGAATTTAAGGTTATTTGTTGATGTAAAAATTTGAATTTACAGATTTGAAGGTTGCGTCATTAGATTTGGGTGGGGTCGCGAGAAATCCTGGCAGAAAAACTTGGGTCCCCACTGAAAAGGTTTGAATACCACTGGTCCACAGCCATGTAGCTGTCTGAAAGCCATTTGGCCCTGGGCTTTCAGACAGCTACTCAGGGTAAACCCAAAAAATATATATACACTACCGATAAAAAGTTGTAGAACACCTACTCATTTAAGGGTTTTTCTTAATTTTTCACTATATTCTACATTGTAGAATAATAGTGAAGACAACAAAACTATCAAATAACACATATGGAATCATGTAGTAACGAAAAAAGTGTTAAACAAATCTATATATATTTTAGATTTTAGATTCTTCAAATAGCCACCCTTTGCCTTGATGACAGCTTTGCACACTCTTGGCATTCTCTCAACCAGCTTCATGAGGTAGTCACCTGGAATGCATTTCAATTAACAGGTGTGCCTTCTTAAAAGTTAATGTGTGGAATTTATTTCCTTCTTAATGCGTTTGAGCCAATCAGTTGTGTTGTGACAAGGTAGGGGGGCTATACAGAAGATAGCCTTATTTGGTAAAATACCAAGTCCATATTATGGCAAGAACAGCTAAAATAAGCAAAGTGAAACGACAGTCTATCATTACTTTAAGACATGAAGGTCAGTCAATTAGGAAAATTTCAAGAACTTTGAACATTTCTTCAAGTGCAGTCGCAAAAACCATCAAGCGCTATGATGAAACTAACTCTCATGAGGACCGCCACAGTAATGGAAGACCCAGAGTTACCTCTGCTGCAGAGGATAAGTTCATTACAGTTACCAGCCTCAGAAATTGCAGCCCAAATAAATGCTTCACAGACTTCAAGTAACAGACACATCTCAACATCAACTGTTCAGAGGAGACTGTGTGAATCAGGCCTTCATGGTCGAATTGTTGCAAAGAAACCACTAGTAAAGGACACCAATAAGAAGTAGAGACTTGCTTGGGCAAAGAAACACGAGCAATGGACATTAGACAAGTGGAAATAAACTTTTTTGTAAGACGCGGTGTGGGTGAACGGATGATCTCCGCATGTGTATTTCCCACCGTAAAGCATGGAGGAGGATGTGTTATGGTGTGGGGTTGCTTTGCTGGTGACACTCTCTGTCATGTATTTAGAATTCAAGGCACACTTAACCAGCATGGCTACCACAGCATTCTGCAGTGATACGCCATCCCATCTGGTTTGGGCTTAGTGGGACTATCATTTTTTTTCCAAACAGGACTATGACCCAATATACCTCCAGGCTGTGTAAGGGCTATTTTACCAAGAAGGAGAGTGATGGAGTGCTGCATCAGATGACCTGGCCTCCACAATCCCCCAACCTCAACCAAATTGAGATGGTTTGGGATGAGTCGGGCCGCAGAGTGAAGGAAAAGCAGCCAACAAGAGCTCAGCATATGTGGGAACTCCTTCAAGACTGTTGGAAAAGCATTCCAGGTGAAGCTGGTTGAGAGAATGCCAAGAGTGTGCAAAGCTGTTATCAAGGCAAATGGTGGCTATTTGTAGAATCTCAAATATAAAATATATTTTGATTTATTTAACACTTTTTTGGCTAATACATGATTCCATGTGTTATTTCATAGTTTTGATGTCTTCAATATTATTCTACAATGTAGAAAATAGTAAAAGTAAAGAAAAACCCTTGAATTCTAAAACAGTTGACCAGTAGTGTATATGTTTCATTGTCACATACACTGGATAGTGTAGTATGGTGCCTCTGGAACAAATTAGGGTTAAGTGCCTTGCTCAAGGACACAATTACAGAATTTTCACCTTGATGGCTCGGGTATTCAAACCAGCGACCTTTCGGTTACTTGCCCAACGCTCTAACCACTAGGCTACCTGCTGCCCAAAAATGATCTTAGATGGTGGGCATGGTAGGGAGTGTGGTCGGCCGTCCACATGCTGAATTTTAGAGGCCCTCCATCTTGGCAGTGTAGAGACATTTCTGCAGTCAAAAACATGATTTGTCTGTGTGTTATATATATTTCCACACTATGAGGTTGGAATAATACTGTGAAATTGTGAAAATGATGATAATGCTGTTTGAAAAACGGTCTGAAATTTCCGCCTGTATTGGTGGGATGAAGTTTTGGCATTCTATGGTGACATCACCATGTGGTAAATTAGTTAATAGACCATAAGAAAGAGAGTTCCAAACCTCTGCCAATAACAGCTAATTTTCAGTTTCCCCTCCCCACTCTAATGCTAATGCTGTGTTATTTTGCTCAAACATAATAACAAAATCAATACTGCTAAATTAATTGTTTTCTCCCTGACTGTCTAGCTTTTATTTTGATGATTGTTAGTTTTCAAAATATTATATTTATCAAAAATATAAAGGTTCATTATATTTTCTACATACTTTATATCTGGTTTTAGTCGTTTAAGTTTAAGTTTACACTGAAAGCTTTATTCCATCCCAAATATTTTAGGCGGCATGCACAATGATTTCAATGGCATAAAAATCCCTGTCTGTTCCATCCCTGTCTGTTCCATTTACCCATTACATGATGTGTTGACATGCTTCACAGAGCATCCAGGTGATTCTTCTGATCCCTAAATCTTATAATTAACAGGGTGTAGCATACAGTACACACTCACATGTACACAGTATTCGCACATGTGATGGTTAACTTGTGAGGTTTTCTGGGCATGTAGGCTGAGTGTGTATTTTACAGGCAGTAAGTATTCACATATGATGGTTAGCCTAACTAGTTGTGACGTTCCAGAGCTTGTGTGTAGAGAGCACTTGATTTGGCTCACCTGGCTTGCTGGGCAGGCAGAGTTTGCACCGGCTTAGGGTTAATGCCTACCCGAGTACCCGGGCAATTTGAATCAAGTGTGACTAGGGTCCACATGTGAGATGGTTAAGTAGTAGTAATGATGGTTCAGGACATGTGCGAATACATTAAATTGTCATGAGGGTTAAGTCATTTCTGGATGTGTACAGTATGTGTTCACATACTGTATGTATTGATTAAATAGTTGTGATGTACGATACCATGTGTGTATGTCACGGGCTAGTGGACATTAACCCACTAGTATACATTCGGGTATGGTGAATAAACATCATATCAGTAGGCTTTATGATGACTGCTGATCCGTGACGGTACAGACTATAACCCAGCTGTCTGTGACCAGGAGCTATAGAGGCATGAAGGGATGATGGGTGGAAATGTAGGCCAGATACACCTACTGGGTTCACATACTGTGCTACACTATGAGGACAAAGTATGCTGATTAACAAAATGCAAATGTAGGATTAGCTAGTTTTAGTGAGGAATGCCTGAAGGAAAAGACGACAACTCAGGGAGAGAGAGAGAGAGAGAGAGAGAGAGAGAGAGAGAGAGAGAGAGAGAGAGAGAGAGAGAGAGAGAGAGAGAGATGCCTAGGTATCTTTCTGGCTGGTGGAGCCTTTATCTGAAGGTAGCAGATGTTCTCTGAGAGGAGAAACTCCTCTCAGAACCATGGGATTATTTTTTGACTTGGTTACTTGGCTACTTTCTCCCCTGGAAGTTCTGAAGTGTAAAACCTACTTGGTTACTTGCTCTCTAGCGGACTATGTAGTGTTGACTGTAAACTTGATCGTTCAGTCTCCCCTGCTTATTTGTGACCCTATTGAGAACATCGTCATGGCCCAGTAACAGCCGTAAAGAGTGTAAAATTGCTGTGGATGGCGGACTAGATTGTACTTCTGTGTACCGCTGACACTGCGGCATGTAGAAGGAAGTGTCTATCCCTCATCACTCTTACTCTCACTCTATCCATGTTGCTCTTTCTCTCCATCTCTCTCTGTTATCTCCTTTTAGTACCCGCAGGGTTCTCCCCTCACCACATAGTGAAAGAGTCTGTTGTTGGAGGAGTGGAGACTGGGACGGGATATTCAGTCACAGTTGGCAATCTTTTTTTCAGCTTTCTTGGAGTCATTGGGAAGAATGTGCTGTGAGTTCAGTTATATCAGATTCTGAAGTTATATAGCCCCACATTATGTTCTCTGATATCAGATTGTGCTCTGATGTTCTGACAGTGAATCTAGGATCCCACTGCTGGGTGTTGGCTCTGCTGTGTTAGTAGATATTACTCTACAGTGGAGAGGAAGGTGTGGGCTGTTTGAGAGAAGTCAAATTATTTCCTGGCTCTGTAATCAGTGCTGATTGGTCTCTTACTGTTAGGTAGACGGTGGTTGTGTGTGTCTGTGTGTGAGTGTGACTCCTGTGTATGTTTTGTCCCATATCGGTCAGTTCACTTTTGCTGGTTAATCTTTTTCTGTGTGCATACCGCATTACTATGGAGAGGTCTTCTCGTTGCTATGACATGGGTTCCCTTGCTAATAACATTATGATGACCGGTGTGTGTGTGTCATATTGATCCCTCAGTCCCTGAACCCGTGTTGTGAATTAAACTGAGCTGGAGACTAGGCAGCCTGAAATCACACCAGAAATGTAACAGTAAACCGATAGTTTTGTGGCCAATTTCTGTCTGATCTTTACATTTGGCAATGCTGCGCCCTCAAGCATGGTTTCTAACCTTCCACTTGCTGGCATGACTCAACCTAACCTTAAACTTACCAGAAAAAATTTACTAACCTAACCACTAAAATCTTGCTAACGTGCTTCAATCTAACCTCTCACACTTGCTTGTAAGTATTGGTTGTTTCGCGAACCTGTAAATGGTAGCGTTTCTCACTATTGCGATTACATTGTTACAGTTTCTTGTGCGATCAAGTTGTGACTTGGGTCTGGTGCGAGGAGCAGGAACGGGCCGGGCCGGACTGGAGACACGCACCACAGGTCTGGTGCGAGGAGCAGGAATGGGCCGGGCCGGACTAGGGACACGCACCACAGGTCTGGTGCGAGGAGCAGGAAAGGGCCGGGCCGGACTAGGAACACGCACCACAGGTCTGGTGCGAGGAGCAGGAACGGGCCGAGCCGGACTGGAGACACGCACCACTGGCTTGGTGCGAGGAGCAGGCACGGACCTTACCGGACTGGGAGCACGCACCACTGGCTTGGTGCGAGAAGCAGGCACGAGGCGTACCGGACTGGGAACCGGTGCTGGAGGTCTACGACTGTACCAGTCCTTTACTCTCCGTGCCCAATCCTCCTCCGGGAGCCCCCACGAGTTAGGGAACAGAAACTCATCGTCGTCGTCATCCTCCGACTCCTCAGTGTAAAACTGTTCCCATTCCTGTTCCCATGGTCGTAGGGACTCCAACTGGAACCCCACCGGGTGCAGTGGTCGGGGCTCTTCTCTCTCGATCCCCGACCACCCCTTTAGCCCCCCCAAAAAAAATTATTGGGACTGCCTCTCGGGCTTCCTCCTCGGCCGGCGCCGTCGGTGTCGCCGTTGATCCTCTTCTACCCGGGCTTCCTCTGTCTGTTACCAAGGACGGCAATCCATCCCAGCCTGGATCTCCTCCCATGTCCAAGATCCCTTACCATCCAGGATCTCCTCCCATGTACAGGATGTCTGCTCCTGGCCACGCTGCTTGGTCCTCGTTTGGTGGGATCTTCTATCACGATCGTTGAGAGACGGGTCAGACCAAGGTGCAGCGTGGTATGCGTACATGTTTTATTTACGAATAAACACTAGACAAAACAACAAACAACGAACCGTGAAGTTCTACTGGCAATAATGAAACTAGCCAAACAGAAACAAGATCCCACAATACACAATAGGCAATGGGCTACCTAAGTGTGATCCCCAATCAGAGACAATGAGCGACAGCTGCCTCTGATTGGGAATCATACCCGGCCAGACATAGAAATAGAAAAACTAGAACCTAAACATAGAATGTCTAACATAGAATTCCACACCCTGACTCAACAAACAAGAGTTCTATACAGTGGGGAGAACAAGTATTTGATACACTGCCGATTTTGCAGGTTTTCCTACTTACAAAGCATGTAGAGGTCTGTAATCTTTATCATATGTACACTTCAACTGCAAGAGACAGAATCTAAAACAAAAATCCAGAAAATCACATTGTATGATTTTTAAGTAATTAATTTGCATAACATAAGTATTTGAAACATCAGAAAAGCAGAACTTAATATTTGGTACAGAAACCTTTGTTTGCAATTACAGAGATCATACGTTTCCTGTAGGTCTTGACCAGGTTTGCACACACTGCAGCAGGGATTTTGGCCCACTCCTCCATACAGACCTTCTCCAGATCCTTCAGGTTTCGGGGCTGTCGCTGGGCAATACGGACTTTCAGCTCCCTCAAAAGATTTTCTATTGGGTTCAGGTCTGGAGACTGGCTAGGCCACTCCAGGACCTTGAGATGCTTCTTACAGAGCCACTCCTTAGTTGCCCTGGCTGTGTGTTTCGGGTCGTTGTCATGCTGGAAGACCCAGCCACGACCCATCTTCAATGCTCTTACTGAGGGAAGGAGGTTGTTGGCCAAGATCTCGTGATACATGGCCCCATCCATCCTCCCCTCAATACGGTGCAGTCGTCCTGTCCCCTTTGCAGAAAAGCATCCCCAAAGAATGATGTTTCCACCTCCATGCTTCATGGTTGGGATGGTGTTCTTGGGGTTGTACTCATCCTTCTTCTTCCTCCAAACATGGCGAGTGGAGTTTAGACCAAAAAGCTCAATTTTTGCCTCATCAGACCTCATGACCTTCTCCCATTCCTCCTCTGGATCATCCAGATGGTCATTGGCAAACTTCAGACGGGCCTGGACATGCGCTGGCTTGAGCAGGGGGACCTTGCGTGCGCTGCAGGATTTTAATCCATGACGGCGTAGTGTGTTACTAATGGTTTTCTTTGAGACTGTGGTCCCAGCTCTCTTCAGGTCATTGACCAGGTCCTGCCATTTAGTTCTGGGCTGATCCCTCACCTTCCTCATGATCAATGATGCCCCACGAGGTGAGATCTTGCATGGAGCCCCAGACCGAGGGTGATTGACCGTCATCTTTAACTTCTTCCATTTTCTAATAATTGCGCCAACAGTTGTTGCCTTCTCACCAAGCTGCTTGCCTATTGTCCTGTAGCCCATCCCAGCCTTGTGCAGGTCTACAATTTTATCCCTCATGTCCTTACACAGCTCTCTGGTCTTGGCCATTGTGGAGAGGTTGGAGTCTGTTTGATTGAGTGTGTCTTTTAAACAGGTAACGAGTTCAAACAGGTGCAGTTAATACAGGTAAGGAGTGGTGAACAGGAGGGCTTTTATAGAAAAACTAACAGGTCTGTGAGAGCTGGAATTCGTACTGGTTGGTAGGTGATCAAATACTTATGTCATGCAATAAAATGCTAATTAACAACTTAAAAATCATACAATGTGATTTTCTGATTATTTTTTGTAGATTCCGTCTCTCACAGTTGAAGTGTACCTATGATACAAATTACAGACCTCTACATGCTTTGTAAGTAGGAAAACCTGCAAAATCGGCAGTGTATCAAATACTTGTTCTCTCCACTGTAGGTCAGGGCGTGACAGTAGCCTACAGGCTGGAGATTAAAATGTATGACAATGTAATGAGACGGACACTTTTTACATCATGAAGTTTTCTCTGATCAAATAGCTTAACCTAAATGGCACTCAGTCAAATAAAAAATGTGCTGTCATGTTAACAAACAACATATCCTAAAAACAGGACAGGTCAAAGTCAAATGGACAAAATGGAATGGACAATCACAACTGTTGTCCAGGAGATTCACCCCATTGTCATGATCAGTGGTTTCAGGTTTGTATCGGTACATTTTTGACAAGCTGATCATAGCGAAAAAGAAAATACCTCTGCATTTCCCACTGTGTAAACACATTGCAAATAGGCTCATGATAACTCCTGATAAAGTTGGGTAGCTGATATTCAGAGCTTAAATAACCAAATCGATTAGTCACATGAATCAGGACTAATAAAACCAATGCAACGACCTGTTTTACAAATGTTGGGCCTACCACATGGATGGGCATTCATAAAATTCCATTTTGGCCAACATGGTATGCTACACCCCAGTAAGCATGAGCCGACTTCTTTTGGACGTCTTTTTTTGGTCCTGTGTTTTACAAACATTAGGCTTACCACAGAAGGGCATTTCATAAAATTCAATTTCAGGCAACACTGCACCTCAAGCATGGACCGACGCCAACGCTTTTTGGACGTCTTTTTTTGGTGCAGTCCGGACCGGCCTTGATTTCCACATCCACAGACATTGGTTTTTGGTCCGGTCTAGACCTAATCTGAACCAATCATAGACGTCTAGACTGGCCTTCATTTCAACGTCCAGACTGGCCTTCATTTCAACGTCCACGGACATTGATTTTTGGTCCGGTCCGGACAAAATCTGAACAAATCATAGATGTCTATGTTTGGTTCTGATTTTGTCCGGTCTGGACCAGCCTTGATTTGGCCCAAACATAGACATCTATAAATTACGTATTTTCAACTTTCATTCAGAACCAAAAATTCAACATTTGGACAGCATTTTTTGGTCTCGCCTAGGGCGGTAGAACGGCAACTACCGACCCTGCTATTGTCTGAATCCGGCATCACTTCTCTGTTATTATTGTCTCTCATTTTCTCACTCTCTCCTTTTCTCTACTGCTTTCTCATATCTTATCTGTCAATATCACACCTTCTCTTCATCATTTTCATACTATATCCCTCAACTCCCTTTTTCCTCCTTCTTCTCCAAGAGCTGCTTGGAGGAGCCAGACTCTCTGAGATGGCCTTGATTGACGCTCACTCTTCAAGGTCAAGGGGGGTGCTTATATTTGTCCTGTTTCACTGCATGTACAAGTGGGTAACCTGTATGAGTGTGAAAATGGAAATGTGTTTTTTGCGTATCCCAACTCCCCGGAGACACCCTCGGAGAGTGGGGTCACGGCCAGGGATCAGCCATTATTGATGGTGACCCTGGAGCAATTAGGGTTAAGTGCCTTGCTCAAGGGCAGATCGACATATTTTTCACCTTGTTGGCTCTGGGATTCTAACTAGCAACCTTTCGGTATCTAACGCTCGAAACATTAGGCTACCTGCCTTAGCAGACAGACAATGGTGTTTCAATAAAGGGATCTGTGCAACCATATTGCTGCGGCTGGAACCACACCTGGGCCAGGTTTCCCAAAAGCATCTTAAGGCTAAATTCATCGTTAGAACCTTCGTAGAAGCAACGTTAAATCTCTGAACTGTTTCACAGAACCATTGTTATTTTACATTGCACTTGAAAACGCTCTTAACGCCTGCCTCATCACTTTATACACAGAAGGTCTCCGCTAAACATAGAATCACATGTTTTGTCATCTGTCTGTGACCATTTTTGGAATTACAAAAAAATGTAGTTGCCAATGTCTTTGCAGTTGATACAAACAAAGTATTTAAAAAATGCTTCAAATGAAAACCGAGATAAATGCATTAAAATATAAATACAGTAGGCATTACTGTACATACATTTCATGTTCAATAAATTGAATTATCCTTGTAGACTACTGTCTGTAATTTGTCTCTACATATTTTATGATGTGTGCGCAATGATGTGCCAAATCTTTGATTTTGTGCATTTTTATTGGATAAACGTTAGAATAAGCCACCTCAATATTTGCAGCAGCCACAGGTGGTAATATCTCTCTAGGACAGTAGTGGTGCATGGGTAAAATCACTGGGGAAGCCATATTACAACCTATGTGTTGTGATAATTGCATTGTTTGCTCTATAACCTGTTAGTTCATATTATGCCTTGCAACCGTGATATATAGGCCTAAGGCCAAGACAATAAGAAGACACAGGGCTCTATTTTAACAAACCTAACGCAACGGTACATCTAAGCGCAGGCGGTAGTGCTATAGGTTCAGGGGTGTGTCAGAAATATTTTTGCTATTTTCACTATCACAATTATCGCCACGTTTGCTGGCGTTGGCACGAAAGAGCTGGGTTTTAATGAATAAACAAGTTGTGGGTGTGTCAAGGCTTGGCCCCTCACTGGCCAAACGGAACGTGCTACCAGGCAAAATATGTGGTTGCTTCAAGTTGTGTATTTACGGTCTTTTATGTGTTGCCTTGGAATCAACTGTCACGCTCTGGTTCCGGGACGTTGTTATTGAACCAGGGTGTGTTTGTATTTGGGTGTAGTTCTAGGTGGGATCTAGTTGTTTCATTTCTATGTTTGGTTTTGATGTTGATTTAGTCATATGACTCCCAATCGGAGGTAACGAGTGTCAGCTGTCGGCTCGTTATCTCTGATTGGGAGCCATATTTATACTGTGTGGTTTCACCTTGGTTTTGTGGGTTTTTGTTTCCTTGTTGCTGTTAGTCATTATCAGTATTGAACTTCACTTTCGTCATATTTGATTTGTTGTTTTGATCGTGGTTTCTTTATAATAAAGTCTACGATGTTCGCTCAACACGCTGCGCTTTGGTCTCCTCCTTTTGACGGTCGTGACAGAAAAACCCACCACAAAAAGACCAAGCAGCGTGTCAAGCGGCAACAGGACCTACCTACACAGGATTTATGGACTCCCATAAAGGATTCATGGACATGGGAGGAGATTCTGGATGGTGAGGGGCCTTGGGATCAACCGGGAGAATATCGCCGTCCTCGTGAAGAGCGGGAGGCAGCTAAAGCCGAGAGGCGGCGATATGAGGAGGCAGCACGGAGGCAAGGCTGGAAGCCCGAGAGTACTACCCAAAAATTTCTTGGGGGGGGGCTAGAAGGGAGTGTGGCGAAGTCAGGTAGGAGACCTGCGCCTACTCCCTGGACTGACCGTGGAGAGCGAGAGTACGGGCAGACACCGTGTTACGCAGTAGAGCGCATGGTGTCTCCTGTATGCAGGCATAGCCCGGTTCGGTACATTCCGGCTCCACGTATCGGCCGGGCTAGACTGAGCATTGAGCCAGATGTCATGAGGCCGGCCCCACGCATCCGGTCACCAGTGCGTCTCCTCGGGCCGGCTTACATGGCACCAGCCTTACGCATGGTGTCCCCGGTTCGCCTACATAGCCCGGTGCGGGTTATTCCACCTCCCTGTACTGGTCAGGCGACGGGGAGCAGACAACCAGGTAAGGTTGGTCAGGCTCAGTGCTCAAGGGAGCCAGTACGCCTGCACGGTCCGGTATTTCCGGCACCACCTCCTGTCTCCAGTCCAGTACCACCAGTGCCTACACCACGCACTAAGCCTCCTGTGTGTTCCCCGAGTCCTGTGCGTCCTGTTCCTGCTTCCCGCACTAGCCCTGAGATGCGTGTCCTCAGCCCGGTACCTCCAGTTCCGGCACCACGCATCAGGCCTATGGTGCGTCCCCAGGGTCCAGCATGCCCTGTTGCTTCTCTCCGCACTAGCCCTGAGATGCGTGTCCTCAGCCCGGTACCTCCAGTTCCGGCACCACGCATCAGGCCTACGGTGCGTCCCCAGGGTCCAGCATGCCCTGTTGCTTCTCCCCGCACTAGCCCTGAGATGCGTGTCCTCAGCCCGGTACCTCCTGTTCCGGCACCACGCACCAGGCCTACGATGCGCCTCAGACAGCCAGAGTCTGCCGTCTGCCCAACGGGGCCTGAACTGTCCGTCTGCCCAACGCCGTCTGAACTGCCCGTCTGCCCAACGGGGCCTGAACTGTCCGTCTGCCCAACGCCGTCTGAACTGTCCGTCTGCCCAACGCCGTCTGAACTGCCCGTCTGCCCAACGGGGTCTGAACTGCCCGTCTGCCCAACGCCGTCTGAACTGTCCGTCTGCCAAGCGCCGCAGGAACTGCCCGTCTGTACTGAGCCTGCAAAGCCGCCCGTCTGCCATGAGCCTTCAGAGCCGTCCGCCAGATCGGAGCCGCTAGAGCTCTCCGCCAGACAGGAGCAGCCAGAGCCTTCCGCCAGACAGGATCAGCCAGAGCCTTCCGCCAGACAGGATCAGCCAGAGCCTTCCGCCAGACAGGATCAGCCAGAGCCTTCCGCCAGACAGGATCAGCCAGAGCCTTCCGCCAGACAGGATCAGCCAGAGCCTTCCGCCAGACAGGATCAGCCAGAGCCTTCCGCCAGACAGGATCAGCCAGAGCCTTCCGCCAGCCATGAGCAGCCAGATCCGTCAGCCAGCCATGAGCAGCCAGATCCGTCAGCCAGCCATGAGCAGCCAGATCCGTCAGCCAGCCATGAGCAGCCAGATCCGTCAGCCAGCCATGAGCCGTCCAGCCAGGATCCGCCAGAGCCGTCCAGCCAGGATCCGCCAGAGCCGTCCAGCCAGGATCCGTCAGAGCCGTCCAGCCCGGATCCGCCAGCCAGCCAGGATCCGCCATTCAGTCCGGAGCTGCCCCTCAGTCCGGTGCTGCCCCTTAGTCAGGTACTGTCCCTTAGTCCGGTGCTGCCCCTTAGTCCGGTGCTGCCCCTTAGCCCGGTGCTGCCCCTTATCCCGGTGCTGCCCCTTAGTCCGGTGTTGCCCCTTAGTCCAGGTGGGGTTAGTTGGAGGGTGGTCATTGGGAGGAGGCTACTGAAGCAGGTTGTGACTGTGGTGGGGTGGGGATCACGACCGGGGCCAGAGCCGCCACCGTGGACAGACGCCCACCCAGACCCTCCCCTAGTCCTTATGTTGGTGCGCCCGGGGTTCGCACCTTTAGGGGGGGGTACTGTCACGCTCTGGTTCCGGGACGTTGTTATTGAACCAGGGTGTGTTTGTATTTGGGTGTAGTTCTAGGTGGGATCTAGTTGTTTCATTTCTATGTTTGGTTTTGATGTTGATTTAGTCATATGACTCCCAATCGGAGGTAACGAGTGTCAGCTGTCGGCTCGTTATCTCTGATTGGGAGCCATATTTATACTGTGTGGTTTCACCTTGGTTTTGTGGGTTTTTGTTTCCTTGTTGCTGTTAGTCATTATCAGTATTGAACTTCACTTTCGTCATATTTGATTTGTTGTTTTGATCGTGGTTTCTTTATAATAAAGTCTACGATGTTCGCTCAACACGCTGCGCTTTGGTCTCCTCCTTTTGACGGTCGTGACATCAACTCCAATTCCAATGTTAGTCCATTATAGTTTGTTATATGGCTTACAGAAATGAAATAACAAAATGTAGACCTATCTTTGCTAAATACGTTAACTTGAACCCATTAGCAGTCCACATTGTTCTACGTAATTGCATGGCTTTAATAGCATTCACACTGATATAGGGGCTAGGCCTACTGTAAATTGCATTATGGCTGAACATGGAAATGCCAAACATTGTCAATAAGCAAGATTAAATTAATTATTGATAAGGCCTAAAAAGAGAACGAATAATTCTAATCAAATTCGAAACAAAACAATAACTTGTTTTAAATAGGCTATGTCACACTTACAGGCACCATCATTTCTCCCCATGGGCATATAATATGAAAACAACGCAGACTATGGAGAGTTTTATGCACATCCAAACTTTTCACAGTAGCTGGACAAAGATCCAATATAAATAGAAAGGGAGAATGTCCACTCACCGTTATACTGCTCCCAAATAGGCCTATGTTTTATTAACATAATCGGAACCATTTTACAGATCAGATCACATTCACACATCTCCAGAAGTTGCATTGCAAGTGTGCCACGGACGTTGTCACCATAAAACCAGGAAGGTGAATCATTCTAATAAGTTTGGTTGTAATAAAATTAAACAAAAAACAAGAAATGTTTACAGGTTACAGATAACTTCTAAATACGAGGTTCACCGGTATTCACCGAGGTACTCATCTCTCGTTTCATGATGGGCATGGACACGTAGCCTACATCATGGAGGGGGTTTTACGCATGTACAAAACGGGACCTGCATGGCTAAAATAATATGGGCCTGCCTACAATGCATAGATAAAAAGGAAATGTCAGCTTACTGTTTTACTCTTCTCAAACTTTATATTTTAATAAAGCTTTGGTGATTAAGATTTATTTCCAAGCAGTCTCAGGAGCCAAACCCTTTATTGACAGTCTTGACTACTTCACGATTGCATTGGGCAGACAAAAAAAGCCTTAATTGAGAGGAGGGGAGGCTATGCTTGGCTAATTACGAAGTATACAGGCACCAAAAGCACATTGGGCTACTCTTGTTCCATGCGCGTATGGGCAGTGTGGATAGGCTGCGTTTCCGCTGTCAAAATTCATGCTATAACCAACTGTGTTACCGCTAAAATCAGCTTTTGGTTGGCCTTAAATATCTCCATCAGCGCTGCCTGAAATTAGCACTTTGGATCATGTTTTTAAGGACACAACTTAAATATTTTCACCTGCCCATCTGAGTGCAAGCAAGCTGATATAAGACAGGTAAATTGCCGAACTTGGCGTTAGGGCTGGAAAATGCCAGTGTGGCAGTTTTTACATTACAAAATTGCTAACTAACGTGCGTTTGACGCTAGTGCCGCCTTAATGCCAGCCGAAAATAGAGCCCACAGTTGCATAATAAATTCAACTACACCTTTGTTTCATCACAAAACTGGAGCCCAACCTCCGTCCGGTGAAGTCCACAAAGCATATTGCATGTAACAAACAGTTACATGACCTACAGCATGGCCAAGCAAGTTAATGCTTTTGACATTTTCGGACTATTAAACAACTATTGATTTAGAACCACGGAGAGTTACCGCAAGTCGCAAAGAAAACAGGAGCTGCCTCCACTATTCCAGCACAATTTCAACTTCAACATTTCAACATCATCAAATCACCTATGCTTAGTCTAATACAGTGACAACTAAAAGATACCAAAAACAATTTAGTCCAATCAATCTAAGCTAAATATCATGTGGCTGTCTGTGGACGGTTCTGATTTCTATCTCTGTGTGTGTGTGTGTGTGTGTGTGTGTGTAAGCGTGTTTGTGTGCGTGCGTGCGTGCGTTCGTGCAAGTAGAAAAAACATGTTTACTCACCCTACTTGTAGAGAAACGCCAATGCCATCTTCCTCTTTCATGTTGACGAAACGGTCTACGACTCCTTTCCTTTCATGGGCAACGATGAGCCAGCTAGTTAACATTAGCATACTACATCTAGCTACATATTGAACTCAGGTCAGGGGCACAATGTATGAGTTTATGGTTGGATCAAAATTGCCGTTATAATCATTGGCCAAATCCCTATCTCCATCCGTGGATAATTTACGAAAAAGCAAATTTTTGCTAGCTAGCTTGCCACCGAAGGACAACAACATAACGAGATGCAACAATTCAAGTTTTGCTCTCAATGTGATGTGATTGGTGTGAAGCCAAATCCAAACTGACTTCCCTTGACACTTTTTATTTGTGCGCCAGGACCATTCACAGTTGAGCTTGCTCAGTTTAGATCAACGCTGATTGGCTATTATTTTATAAATTTTTTAATCAAGGGAGGCCAAATGCTCGCTGGCTTTCCATGCATTCAATGCTACGGCAGAAACAATGTAATACTCTTTTTGACCAGACAGCATCAGATAGATAGGCTACACATACAAAGACAGAGGGGCGCTGTTTCACTCGCTCGGATGCTTTCTTCGGTGAGATACATTCAGCCTCTTGTGAAATCAAGGAAAATTATGAAACACAGAGAGACGAAAGAGAAATTATTTTTTATGGTTTTTTTTGTGTTTTTTTTGTCAAGTTTCGGGGGAAGCTTGGCTTCCCTTGGCATCCATGAATACACGCCACTGCTCTAGGAGCTGATCCATCATTAGTATTGTGAAATCATTCTAATGTTAAGGTAAAATTTGATTAGAGAAAGCTGACCCGAGAGCAGCGCTGCCTTTCTTTCGATCCTATCAGTATCAACAAATGCTCCAACAACGCATTTAGTGACTGTTCTCTCTGCGTGGTGTTTTGGGAACCGCATGTTACATCTTCGGCCGCTCTGGGAAAGATGCATCGTTTAACACTCATAAGCCTATTTCCATCGCTATCGGGAAACCGGGCCCTGGTCATTTACACAATGAGCTGATCTCCTCCCTCTGTCTCTTTCTTTCTTTCTTTCTCTCTCTCTCTCTCTCTCTCTCTCTCTCTCTCTCTCTCTCTCTCTCTCTCTCTCTCTCTCTCTCTCTCTCTCTCTCTCTCTCTCTCTCTCTCTCTCTCTCTCTCTCTCTCTCTCTCTCTCTCTCTTCTGAAGGGAAATCTACAGTATACTGTTCCACTTTGTAGATTAGCCATAACAAAGCCGTCTCCTCACCTCTGCACTCAACAGGCAATATTAAACACATCAAAGAAAACACATCGCTAGCTAAACATCCCTCTGACCCTTCTAGTAATGCATTTCATAGTACACACGCACGCACAGACTGCTCTTCCCACACACGTATGTTGCTGACAGTCAGAGCTCAGTCTTTGTATCCTATCACCATAACAACTGCTTCTCAGATAAGCTGAAAAAAGCCGGAGTGAATTTCTCCTCAGTATGGCTGAGGATGGTGAGAGGAGCAGTCGGCAGTCTTTCTCAGTGCCAATGTGTGTGTCTGTGTGTGTGAGTGAGCGACCGAGCGAGGGGGAGCATGGTAGGGGCGAGAAGGGAGGAGATGGCTGTGAGTGATGGAGCAAGAGAGAGCTGTCAAGTTGTGGAGGAGTTAAAGAGAGGGATTTTGGAAGGAGGAATATATTTGTCGTCTCACATGGTGAGTGGCACACGCCTTCTACATGATGTTATGTTAATCAGCAACGCTGGCCACAGACAAGGTGTGTGCGTGTGTGGTGTGTGTGTCTGTGTGTGTGTGTTTTTTGTGTAAATATGTGCAAGCATGTGTATGTCTGTAATAAAAAATCCTTTGTTTGTGTCACGCATGCTTTTACTTTGCTGTACCTTTTACTTTGTGTGTGTGCATGCCTGTGTGCTTGTGTGTGTACTGTAGGTTTCAGTGCATGCAGCGTTTATGTAGCAAGTGAGACAGAGAAACCTTGAAAGGGTAGAATAGTAATGATACCTCTCTTTTAGCCAGATGGGTTACAAAAGGGAATAACTGAACACAGCTCTACCTCTCCTTTAGCCAATATGTTTTATACCATATCTTTATCTCTAAGCTATGTTATGTCATATTGTCTTGACTACTTCCAATACTGTGTGTTAATACTGTATTGAATATTTCAGATGCTGTATCAATATTGTATTACCTATTTCCTATTCCTCCGTGATATTAGCTGGAATGAATTTAAAGGGCTATTCCATGCCAAGACAGACCAAAATAATTTGGGGTATCTCAGATTTTTCTGGTAATTCTCTCATAGAAACTTCATTGGGAGGAAGGATGTTTGACATGCTTTTTACATTTTAGACCCTTTTTAGACCTATACATGCCTCCTGTAAGACCCTATTATCTGTGAACCGTACATGATACAGACAACATCTTGGTGTCATTATACTACTTATAGTGTGCTCTCAAATATGGAGTATGTCTTGATTCTGATATTTTTTTTCTTCACATTAATTTATTTAACATAAAAACATTGATTTTGCTTATTGTTTTTACATATTGTTTGGAACAATATACTCTTCAAACACATCAAATTTCCAGAGTGGGCTCTCTTGTACTTTTGAAGATATGACACATTTTAAACATAGAAATTGACATTATAGGTCATTAACCAATTACAGCCTTTTAGGATTGCACATTCAGCAAATCACCAGCACAGGGAGTTCCTTTTAAATCAATGTTCCCATTCACTGTGTTGGTGGTGCTCAAAAAATGTATCATCACTTCAAAATTAGCAAAGAGCCCACTCTGGGAATGTAATGTACTTGTACAGTGTATTGCGGCAATACAATTGTCTTTAAATTAACTAAATCAAAAGAGTACTTTTGAGATATTCATGATAATATTGTAATGTTGAATACATGAATATGACATTTTTTGGCCAGAATCTAGACATACTCCATATGTTAGAGCACATTATAAGTAGTATAATGACACCAAGATGTTGTCTGTATCATGTACGGTTCACAGATCATAGGGTCTTACAGGAGGCATGTATAGGTCTCAAAAGGTTCTAAAATGGTCACTCATGATTTTCTCAACAACAATTTGATACAAATGTAAAAAGCATGTCAAACATCATTCCTCCCGATGAAGTTTCTATTCTATGTGACAATTTCCAGAACAATCTGAGATACCCAAAATATTTTTGTGTTGTCTTGGCGTGGAATCGCCCTAATCTACAGTGGAATCATTAGTTCACCGAAACTGTAGTCGGCATACGCAATCTCGGCATACGCAATAGTATTGATTGAGAATATTCTACAGGTTGGTTGATTAGGCTAATAAGGATGTGGGTCAGGGTTGGGGTAATTTCCATTTCAATTCAGAAATTAAACAAAATGCTAATTGAATCACTCAGAAATGGAATTCACCCTAACCTTTTATTTAGATCAAAGTATTCAATATGCATTGTCCTCACATTGTACTTTATACAGCTGTGGTGTTTTGATTTCACACTTCCTTTGTTTCAGTAGTACTATGGAGCTAGATCAGTGGGGACCAGAAAGGTTCTGGTCGAAATCCCTAATTGGGCAGTTCTATTGGTCGTTTTCAATAAAACGTCACAATAAGGTGTAGAGCGTTCGATTTTGCCTGCTGGGGGGAAAGGAAAAGTGGTGCGTGTATATGTATTCACCCCCTTTGCTATGAAGCCCCTAAATAAGATCTGGTGCAACCAATTACCTTCAGAAGTCACATAATTAGTTAAATAAAGTCCACCTGTGTGCAATCTAAGTGTCACATGATCTGTCAAATGATCTCAGTATATATACACCTGTTCTGAAAAGCCCCAGAGTCTGCAACACCATTAAGCAAGGGGCACCACGAAGCAAGCGGCACCATGAAGACCAAGGAGCTCTCCAAACAGGTCAGGGACAAAGTTGTGGAGAAGTACAGATCAGGGTTGGGTTATTAAAAAAATATCAGAAACTTTTAACATCCCACGGAGCACCATTAAATCCATATCCAGAGCAACTTACAGTTAGTGAGTGCATACATTTTCATACTGGCCCCCCGTGGGAGTTGAACCCACAACCCTGGTGTTGCAAGCGCCATGCTCTACCAGCTGAGCTACACAGGACTGTAAAGCTCCACAACGGAGATTGGAGTATCTGTCCATAGGACCACTTTAAGCCGTACACTCCACAGAGCTGGGCTTTACGGAAGAGTGGCCAGAAAAAAGCCATCGCTTAAAGAAAAAAATAAGCAAACACGTTTGGTGTTCGCCAAAAGGCATGTGGGAGACTCCCCAAACATATGGAAGAAGGTACTCTGGTCAGATGAGACTAAAATTGAGCTTTTTGGCCATCAAGGAAAACGCTATGTCTGGCATAAACCAACACCTCTCATCACCCTGAGAACACCATCCCCACAGTGAAGCATGGTGGTGGCACCATCATGCTGTGGGATGTGAATAGTTATGCACGCTCAAATTGTCTTATTTCTTGTTTGTTTCACAATAAAACATATTTTGCATCTTCAAAGTGGTAGGCATGTTGTGTAAATCAAATGATACACACCCCCAAGACATCCATCTTAATTCCAGGTTGTAAGTCAGCAACATAGGAAAAATGCCAAGGGGGGTGAATACTTTCACAAGCCACTGTATGCTATGCAAGGCGGAAGGATGAGTTAAGATATTAATATCAGAGTAATTCTGTGTCACGGGTGTGATGTGCTTGCCCCCACCCCCTATAAATACCTGGGCGCGTAGCATCACTTCCTCTTTTCTTCCCCCGGCTACGCAGGTGAGTGAGAAGTGGATGAAGACACCATAGGTGAGGTTTTGTGTCTGTCCATCGGTTAGCCTGCCGGCTAATTGCGTTACCTGTTGCTTGTTTGTTTCAGTTCTACGCTAGTCTCTTCTCTCTGGAGATTGAGGCTGGGTACAGCGCCTACCAGGCTAGGGGTGTTATCTAGCTCTAGCTAAACACTGTTGCTCTCCAGAAGTAGGATGGTGATCGCCGAGTCGCACCTTAACATCCTAGCTAGCATACTCTCTTACTGGCTCGAGCTGCAGCTGTTGCCGGAGTGAGATTCAAGGCGAGCGCCTCACTAATCTTGCGAGATTTGGCGGGTCTGTTCTCAGGACTTCTCCTCACACATAGTCTGTCACTGTGTCCGTTGAGTTTGGCTCCTCACATCCATACCTTTTGGTGATTGTAAGTGGAATTTCCTAAATACATTCTGGTATCCTTAGAATATATTATTACTTAATTCACATATTGCCCTGAGAACAGAACTACTTTCTACTTATACCTGGTATAGTATTAAAGGTGTGTTATACAGATTATCCGTTCTATAAGACATATCTGTATTTCTGCTTCTGTCTAGACAGGGAGAAGTTTATCTAAAGGCAACCTACTGCGATAAATGCAATGCTGGCTTCGGCTGATGCCCATTCCACCTGTATGATGTGCCTAGGCTGAGAGCATGCCATTCAGGCTGTGGATTTTCCCCCTTCAGCTGCATGTATTGTGCAACTCTTGGCCCACGCCTATGTGAAGCGTGATTAGCTATGATGAAGGAGACAAATGCTAGAGGCTCCGGGAGTGGACTCAAGTGCAAACAACCCTCCTCAGCGGCGGGTCCGCCCATCAAGCAGTCCAAGAAGGACAGGGGACCTACTCTGGATGAGTTGGAGGCCCAGCCAGCCTCTTTGTCTTCCCAGTTCTGCTCTCTCAGCCCACCAGGCTCCGTCTAATACTTAAGAAAGGATCCTGATGCTATCTCCATCTTTGCTGGTAATGACTTAGATAAAGAGACCTCTGAGGCCGGTTCTGGATCAGCGAACCATGGTTCAGAGAGGGCTGAGAGTGAAGTGCCCTCTTCATCTGCTGATATACAGGTGCTGGTTCAGAACCTCTCTAGGTTTCTGAAAGCTCTGGATATTAATCCAGATCCTAAGAGAAGCCCGGAAAGAGTGTACATTCCTCAGTGTCCCAAGTTCTCCAATGAACTCCAACAAACTTGGGCTAAGGTGAACTCAAGGTGTCATGTCTCCCCGTTGTCCTCCAGGACCTCATCGGGCTCCGGACAACCACTTAAAGGACACCTTCCTGACCTTAGCCAAGGTGGCTCGCCTCATGAATGCAACCACTCTGCTGCAGGAATACTGGCACGGTCTGATAGCTGGCCTGTCCACCAACGGTGACCCTGACGGCTGAAATGACTCAGGTGTCCACACTCCTCTCCCTCTTAAACGCTGAGAGGTCGTGCTAATGGCAAAGCCCTGTCTACGGTCATCTCGTCACGCAGACAGCTTTGGCTTTCACAGACAAAGATGTCGGCCTCCGTGAAGAAACCCTTTATGGAGCTCCCCATCTCCCCAGGCTAAGTTTTTGGTCCTGGTGTGGATGCCATTTTGGACCAAATGGCGAAGCTGCAGAAGGACAGAGAGACCCTGCAGTCTTTCATGGGTCCCCCTGCCCCGCGTTACCCTACCCAGAGTACATTGCAGTCTAGACCTCAGCTCTCTCCTGCCTTGAAAGCCTGCTTGGGCCCTCCCCCAATCCAGCCATACCCTGATCAGCCACGTCAACAGGCTCCGAGTCAGCAGTGGGGCCACCACCAGCACAGGCATGGGCATAACAAGCATCAACCCTCTGCTCTGAAGAAGGACGGGCCCCCTCAGTAATCCTGATGGGTGTGGCCCCGGCATCGGCTACTTCTCCCACACCTATCGGGAAAGTGGGAAGAGCTTGTGAAGTCCCCCTTGGTGATGGATACAGTACTACAGGGGTAAAAACTCCAGTTCCGATGCCGGCAATCACCTTTCAGAGGGGATTGGTCAACTAAAACATCTGACCCCCTGAAAAGAGAAGCTCTCCAACTGGAGATTGCCTCCCTGCTGAATGCAATCAGACAACTCGAACCATCAGAACAGCAAAGGTTCTATGGAGTATATTTCCTAGTCCCCGAGAGGGATGGTGGCTGCGCTTTGCATTCAACGGCATAGCGTACTAGTACCACGTGTTAACTTTAGGCCTCTCCCTGGCACCAACAACATTCACAAAATGCATGGATGCCGCACTAGAACCCCTAATATCACAAGGGATGATGGTACTAAATTACCTAGACGACAGGCTAATCTGCGCTCAGTCACGAGAACAGGCAGCAGCAGACACGATCTCTCCTGAAACACATCTCGGAGCTAGGACTGCAGAAAAGCCACCTGGTCCCCACACAAACTGTGACGTTCGTGGGCATGTTGATAGACTCATCTATAATGAGGGCTCACCTCACCGAAGTCCAGAAAATTGTAGATCACCTCAATTATTTTGTCCAAGACCAGAAGGTGACTGTTCTTCAGTGTCAGAGGCTGATGGGTCTCCTCTCCGCAGCCTCTCTTTTGACCCCATTGGGCCTTTTTCACTTGAGACCCCTGCACAGGTGGTTCAATGCTCAAGGTTTACATCCCAAGGAACACAGGTATTGTCGCCTGACTGTGTCCAAGGAATGCACTGGCAAGATTCCAATCCCTGAAATTCCTTTCAGGTGGGATACGCCTGGGCAGAGTCTAATCCTTTCCTACCTAAGGTCCTGACCCCAGGTCACATGAAAAGGGAAATGGTGCTAACAGCCTAATCCACCTCCATGCCCCCTGGGGCTCATGATGTTGATGTACACTCTCTGTGTCCTGTGAGATCCCTAAAAGTCTCCTGAGTGGCGCAGTGGTCTAAGGCACTGCATCGCAGTGCTAACTGTGCCACTAGAGATCCTGGTTCGAATCCAGGCTCTGTCGCAGCCGGCCGTGACCGGGAGACTCATGGGCGGCGCACAATTGGCCCAGGGTAGGGGAGGCAATGGCCGGCAGGGATGTAGCTCAGTTGATAGAGCATGGTGTTTGCAACGCCAGGGTTGTGGGTTTGATTCCCACGGGGGGCCAGTATAAAAAAATATGTATTCACTAACTGTAAGTCGCTCTGGATAAGAGCGTCTGCTAAATGACTAAAATGTAAAAGTGTATGTGGAGTGGACTCAGGCGATCTGTCACTCTGATCAGCTGTTTGTGTGCTTTGGAGATACAGGGTAAGCCTGTCTCAAAACAATGGTTGTCACATTGCAAGCATACAGCCTAGCTTGCCGCCCAGCCCCATTCTCTGTGGTAGCGCACCTCCCGGGGTCTGTTTAAGGGAGTCCCCCTCTCTGACATATGTGCGGCTGCCAGCTGGGCGTCACCCAGTAACTTTGCAAGGTTTTACCGGGTGAATGTGGTTGACTCTCATGGTGTGAGCTCAGCTGTGCTTGGTGCTACCCTTCCCTGCCAACAGTAACCTGTGGAAAATCAAATGTATTTGTCAGATGCGCCGAATACAACAGGTGTAGACCTTACCGTGAAATGCTTACAAGCGAACTTTTAGGGGATAAACTACAGTGAGGGAAATAAGTATTTGATCCCCTGCTGATTGTGTACGTTTGCCCACTGACAAAGAAATGATCAGTCTATAATTTTAATGGTAGGTTTATTTGAACAGTGAGAGACAGAATAACAACAAAAGAATCCAGAAAAACACATGTCAAAAATGTTATGAATTGATTTGCATTTTAATGAGGGAAATAAGTATTTGACCCCTCAATCAGAAAGATTTCTGGCTACTAGGTATCTTTTATACAGGTAACGAGCTGAGATTAGGAGCACACTCTTAAAGGGAGTGCTCCTAATCTCAGCTTGTTACCTGTATAAAAGACACCTGTCCACAGAAGCAATCAATCAATCAGATTCCAAACTCTCCACCATGGCCAAGACCAAAGAGCTCTCCAAGGATGTCAGGAACAAGATTGTAGACCTACACAAGGCTGGAATGGGCTACAAGACCATCGTCAAGCAGCTTGGTGAGAAGGTGACAACAGTTGGTGCGATTATTCACAAATGGAAGAAACACAAAAGAACTGTCAATCTCCCTCGGCCTGGGGCTCCATGCAAGATCTCACCTCGTGGAGTTGCAATGATCATGAAAACGGTGAGGAATCAGCCGAGAACTACACGGGAGGATCTTGTCAATGATCTCAAGGCAGCTGGGACCATAGTCACCAAGAAAACAATTGGTAACACACTACGCCGTGAAGGACTGAAATCCTGCAGCGCCCGTAAGGTCCCCCTGCTCAAGAAAGCACATATACAGGCCCGTCTGAAGTTTGCCAATGAACATCTGAATGATTCAGAGGAGAACTGGGTGAAAGTGTTGTGGTCAGATGAGACCAAAATCGAGCTCTTTGGCATCAACTCAACTCGCCGTGTTTGGAGGAGGAGGAATGCTGCCTATGACCCCAAGAACACCATCCCCACCGTCAAACATGGAGGTGGAAACAATATGCTTTGGGGGTGTTTTTCAGCTAAGGGGACAGGACAACTTCACCGCATCAAAGGGACGATGGACGGGGCCATGTACCGTCAAATCTTGGGTGAGAACCTCCTTCCCTCAGCCAGGCATTTAAAATGGGTCGTGGATGGGTATTCCAGCATAACAATGACCCAAAACACATGGCCAAGGCAACAAAGGAGTGGCTCAAGAAGAAGCAAATTAAGGTCCTGGAGTGGCCTAGCCAGTCTCCAGACCTTAATCCCATAGAAAATCTGTGGAGGGAGATGAAGGTTCGAGTTGCCAAATGTCAGCCTCAAAACCTTAATGACTTGGAGAAGATCTGCAAAGAGGAGTGGAACAAAATCCCTCCTGAGATGTATGCAATCCTGGTGGCCAACTACAAGAAACGTCTGACCTCTGTGATTGCCAACAAGGGTTTTGCCAACAAGTACAAGTCATGTTTTGCAGAGGGGTCAAATACTTATTTCCCTAATTAAAATGCAAATCAATTTATAACATTTTTTACATGCGTTTTTCTGGATTTTTTTGTTGTTATTCTGTATCTCACTGTTCAAATAAACCTACCATTAAAATTATAGACTGATCATGTCTTTGTCAGTGGGCAAACGTACAAAATCAGCAGGGGATCAAATACCTTTTTCCCTCACTGTAGATGACTATATCCAAATATTGTTTGATTTGCTTGCCATCTATAGTGGTGATTACAGTAGTCTGACTGACGACTTTACTATGACGAGGACTTGCCAATATCAAGCTCTTTCCAAAAGCCTAATCTCTGATGAAGCAAGCTAAATTATGTTGTTTGTTTAGCTAGCTACAGTTGAAGTCGGAAGTTTACATACACTTAGGTTGGAGTCATTAAAACTTGTTTTTCAACCACTCCACAAATGTCTTGTTAACAAACTATAGTTTTGGCAAGTCGGTTAGGACATCTACTTTGTGCATTACACAAGTAATTTTTCCAACAATTGTTTACAGACAGATTATTTCACTTATAATTCACTGCATCACAATTCCAGTTGGTCAGAAGTTTACATACACTAAAAAAAGTTGACTGTGCCTTTAAACAGTTTGGAAAATTCCAGAAAATGATGTCATGGCTTTAGAAAATTATGATAGGCTAATTGACATCATTTGAGTCAATTGGAGGTGTACCTGTGGATGTATTTCAAGGCCTACCTTCAAACTCTGTGCCTCTTTGCTTGACATCATGGGAAAATCTAAAGAAATCAGCCAAGGAAAAAATGGTAGACGTCCACATGTCTGGTTCATTCTTGGGAGCAATTTCCAAATGCCTGAAGGTACCACGTTCATCTGTACAAACAATAGTACACAAGTATAAACACCATGGGACCACGCAGCCGTCATACCGCTCAGGAAGGAGACGCATTCTGTCTCCTAGAGATCAACGTACTTTGGTGCGAAAAGTGCAAATCAATCCCAGAACAACAGCAAAGGACCTTGTGAAGATGCTGGAGGAAACACGTAGAAAAGTACCTATATCCACAGTAAAACGAGTCCTATATCGACATAACCTGAAATGCTGCTCAGCAAGGAAGAAGCCATTGCTCCAAAACCGCCATAAAAAAGCTAGAATACGGTTTGAAGCACGGGGGTGGCAGCATCATGCTGTGGGGGTATTTTGCTGCAGGAGGGACTGGTGCACTTCACAAAATAGATGGCATCATGAGGAAGGAAAATTATGTGGATATATTGAAGCAACATCTCAAGACATCAGTCAGGAAGTAAAAACTTGGTCGCAAATGGGTTTTCCAAATGGACAATGACCCCAATCATACTTCCAAAGTTGTGGAAAAATGGCTTAAGGTCAACAAAGTCAAGGTATTGGAGTGGCCATCACAAAGCCCTGACTTCATACCTATAGAACATTTGTGGGAAGAACTGAGAAAGCGTGTGCGAGCAAGGAGGCCTACAAACATGACTCAGTTACACCAGCTCTGTCAGGAGGATTGGGCCAAAATTCACCTAACTTATTGTGGGAAGCTTGTGGAAGGCTACTCAAAACGTTTGACCCAAGTTAAACAATATAAAGGCAATGCTACCAAATACTAATTGAGTGTATGTAAACTTCTGACCCACTGGGAATGTGATGAAAGAAATAAAAGCTGAAATAAATCATTCTCTCTACTATTATTCTGACATTTCACATTCTTAAAATAAAGTGGTGATCCTAACTGACCTAAGACAGGGAATTTTTACTAGGATTAAATGTCAGGAATTGTGAAAAACTGAGTTTAAATGTATTTGGCTAAGGTGTATGTAAACTTCCGACTTCAACTGTACATGCCAAATAGTTGGTACCTTCACGTATCTAAAATTACATGATCATTGATATTTAATGATCATGAAAAGCATGTATTTACTTGCTGTATAACTCTGATAATAGAGCTAAATGTGCGCAATTGTTTTGCATGTAATAATCTGACATTTGTAGTTTTGACTATGCTCAATAGTTGATGATATTAAAACCAAATAGTTAGAACATTTATTTAACAATCCCTTGAAAATGGCCAGCCTGCTCTCATATATTAGCAGCCCAGCAGCACATAGTTGTCAATGGTTTTAGCGGAGCTGGGGGTCTCCTTGCCCCCCAGCAGCCAAATCTAACGTATTGTGACGTTTTATTGAAACAACCTATATTCTATGGTTCTACATTCTAAAAGTCCAGATTATGCTGTTCTACATTCTACAGTTGGATCACTTGGAACTGAGTTTGAATCCCAACTAGGATGCAGAGATGGAAAATATGTAAAATTTAATGGCCGTTTCTCACCAACTGCTTTTAGTTTTTATCATCCGAATTCACACCGATGTGTCTTTTCCCCACTTTTCACGAAAATATTCTCAGAACACCACAAACGCTGCTTCAGTTGCATTGATTCTCAGTGGCAATATGTTGTTCAAAGTGGCTAGAGAGTTTGCCAAACCCACATAAAAAAATACTACAGTGTACAAGATGGAGGGAATGTTGGAACATAACTAACAAAATTACAGTTAACGAAAATGTACACTTAATCCAGTATAAACTAATGTATAGAATGTATTATACAAGAGACACAATTCACAAATTCTACAGCACATTGGCAGTCATGTCTTAAGTGTAAAACTAACAATGACTTAATAATCCATGCCTTCTGGGAAGTCCAAAAGTTATGGGCTGTGTTAGAAAGTTGGCTGACAGAAGTATTACAATGTGTATGTGTATGTTTTGCATTGTTACAAAAGTATTCATTCGGAAAGTATTCAGACCCCTTGACTTTTTCCACATTCTGTTACATTACAGACATATTCTAAAATTGATTAAAATTGTTTTTTCACCCTCATCAACCTACACACAATACCATATAATGACAAAGCAAAAACAGGTTTTTAGAAATGTTTGCAAATATATTTAAAAAAATAAAAAAACTGAAATATCACATTTACATACATATCCAGACCCTTTACTCAGTACTTTGTTGAAGCACCTTTGGCAGCGATTACAGCCTCAAGTCTTCTTGGGTATGACGCTATAAGCCTGGCACACCTGTATTTGGGGAGTTTCTCCCATTCTTCTGTGCAGATCCTCTCAAGCGCCGTCAGGTTGGATGGGGAGCATTGCTGCACAGCTATTTTCAGGTCTCTCCAGAGATGTTCGATCGGGTTCAAGTCCGGGCTCTGGCTGGGCCACTCAAGGACATTCAGAGACTTGTCCCGAAGCCACTCCTGCGTTGTCTTGGCTGTGTGCTTAGGGTTGTTGTCCTGTTGGAAGGTTGGAAAGTATTCAGACCCCTTGACGTTTTCCACATTTTGTTACGTTACGCCCTTATTCTAAAATTGATTATATTGGTCAGGGAGGTGAACAAGAACCTGATAGTCACTCTGACAGAGCTCCAGAGTAAAAAAAAAAAAATTCACTTTGTCATTATGGGGTATTGTGTGTAGATTGATGAGGAAAATGTTTTATTTAATCATTTTTAGAATAAGTCTGTAACGTAACAAAATGTGGAAAAAGTCAAGGGGTCTGAATACTTTCCGAATGCACGGTCTATACAATTTGGAAAGGCACACACCTGTCGATATAAGGTCCCACAGCTGACAGTGCATGTCAGAGCACAAACCAAGCCATGAGATCGAAGGAATTGTCCATAGAGCTCCGAGACAGGATTGTGTCGAAGCACAGATCTGGGGAAGGGTACCATAACATTTCTACAGCATTAAAGGTCCCCAAGAACCCCTTGGCCTCCATCATTCTTAAATAGAAGATGTTTGGAACCACCAAGACTCTTCCTAGAGCTGGCCGCCCAGCCAAACTGAGCTATTGGGGGAGAAAGGCCTTAGTCAGGGAGGTGACCAAGAACCCGATGGTCACTCTGACAGAGCTCCAAAGTTCCTCTGTGGAGATGGAGAACCTTCCAGAAGGGCAACCATCTCTGCAGCACTGCACCAATCAGGCCTTTATGGTAAAGTGGGCAGATGGAAGCCACTCCTAAGTAAAAGGTACATGACAGCCCGCTTGGAGTTTGCCAAAAGGCACCAAAAGGACTAAAACCATGAGAAACAAGATTCTCTGGTCTGATGAAACCTGGCACCATCCCTACGATGAAGCATGGTGGTGGCAGCATCATGCAGTGGGGATGTTTTTCAGTGGCAGGGACTGGGAGACTAGTCAGGATCGAGGGAAAGATGAACAGAGTAAAGTACAGAGAGATTCTTGATGAAATCCTGCTCCAGAGCTCTCAGGAACTCAGACTGGGGCGAAGGTTCACCTTCAAACAGGACAACAACCCTAAGCACACAGCCAAGACAACGCAGGAGTGGCTTCGGGACAAGTCTCTGAATGTCCTTGAGTGGCTCAGCCAGAGCCTGGACTTGAAACCGATTGAACATCTCTGGAGAGACCTGAAAATAGCTGTGCAGCGTTGCTCCACATCCAACCTGACAGAGAAGAATGGGAGAAACTCCACAAATACAGCTGTGCCAAGCTTGTAGCATCATACCCAAGAAGACTTGAGGCTGTAATCGCTGCCAAAGGTGCTTCAACAAAGTACTGAGTAAAGGGTCTGAATACTTACGTAAATGTGATATTTCAGTTTATTTTATTTTATACATTTACAACAACAAAAAATGCTTTGTCATTATGGGGTATTCTGTGCAGATTAATGAGGTAAAAAAGCAATTTCATCAATTTTAGAATAAGGCTGTAACATAATAAAATGTGGAAAATGTCAAGGGGTCTGAATACTTTCCGAATGCACTGTATAGGCCAGCATACAAATTGATTAATATAGGCCTATATATTAGTTTCTAATTTACACATCTCTCTTTCTTCTTGGTTTCCTTCTTGTGCAATTCACAAATCTCAGCTGGCATCAGTGACTGTATATGAATGGACAAAGCCATTGATCACGTGACACCATTCATTCCTATGTGAAGACTCAATAGCGCATTGAAGCCAAATGAAGTCAGTTAAGATGGTGTCTCATGTTGACATAGCCAAAGATTATTTATTATATTTCAAGATAGCAGAGTGACCGCTCTAACAATGGAAATACATTTTCTCAAAGGTTGAAGGCAGGAGAGATCAGGTGGGACTATTCTAGCCAATGAGAGGGCAGATATGCGTGAACAACAGGCACAACTAAGTCATTTTTCTCAAAGTTGCCGGAATGCTATGCATCGACTTATATCAGTACATTTGAAACAGCCTAAACATTACGAAACTTCTATTAGATCAAATAAGCCTCACGTAATTCGACACGCTCTCATAGACCTCCATACATTCACAGTTTGAGCTACTCCAGGAAGTGACATTGTAGGCTGACCGGGGTACTGCAGGCTGCTATTAGCAACTGAATTATCCTTGTAACTTCTTCTGTGTGCGATTTTAAAATAATCGGTTCAAGGACATACTGTATATCTGGTGTATTAGAAGCAATTATTGGTACCATAATTGTCTTAGATTTTGTTGTTGTTGATTTACACAAAGATTGACCACACAGATTGCCATTTTTCCATTCCACTATAATGGGGGATTCTGTTTTCTGCTAACACTGCCTGCAGTACCGCGGTCGGCCTTGAACTTCCGTGGCTTCAATGAGAGGGGGCAGTTGTTCTCCACTGGCTGGCATTTCCACTGGGCTCTCTCTCTTCCCTCTCTCTTCCTCTTTATACAGCTCTTGAACAAGTAACATAGAACAATGTGAGTCCCAGGAATAGCAATATAGTTTGGTCAAGCAATATAGTTTGGTCACATGTTGAGAATTTCTTTAAAACTAATATAGACCTGTTTGAGGAGAGAAGTAGGTGACCTTGCTCTGGCTTGCTGAATATAAAATAGGCTACAGTGTTGGCAATGAGCTGGCGGGGAAGTTTGAATGGCAAGAGTGTGGTGTGATCACATTGGCTAGTGGTGATGAATTGATAGGCTACATTGCACTGACGCATTGCAAACATACTAAACAGGCAGAGAGAAACAGATTCATACATTCAAACAATGAACCTGTCAGTGTGCAGCCTGTCAGTGGCAGAACAAGTGTCCCCGAGAACACTTTCTATTGGTCAACAGCCTATTTTCGCATGCAAAACCCCCATATAAATCAAACTTGTTCCGAATAAATATTTGACGGATTGCTGCAGGATGATATTTCGCAATTGGTGTGAAAGTCATATGATGCAAAACTCGTCATACCGGCTGTATTTCTGCAAAAACGGTGAACACCTCAGATACACATGAAAACATGAAATGACCCTGGGAATCGATAGAACATCACTCAGAGATGCACAAAAATAATATAACATTCAAAATGGGTGAATCTTTCCTTTAAGAGTGAAGAAAAAATACATTACCAAATCAACCAATAACAGATATGAGTGTACGTGCGTGTGTGTGTGCATGGGGTTATTTTATGAATGAGCTCTCCAGCTTTGTACAGCAGATGCAGATGTGTATCTATGCTTATTCACTCTCTAAATAGCTAAGTGAGATAGTCATCTGTATTTGTTGACACACTTCACTGCAATGAGGATACAGAGATAAATATATCCCACATTCCCTCTTTGGTGTGGAATTGTAACACACAACTGAATATTGAGAGGAAAGACCTCAACTTCTCTTCTCTCAATAACCAATGGCTGTACACACACCCGATCTACCTTACACCTGTGTGTTTTCCATTTTGTACTGTATGTTAAAGGCCCAGTGCAGTCAAAAACGTGATTTTCCTGTGTTTTATATATATTTCCACACTATGAGATTGGAATAGTACTGTGAAATTGGGAATATTATGATAATGCCCTTTTAGTGCAAGAACTGTTTGAAAAAACCGCCTGAAATTTCAGCCAGTTTTGGTGGGATGGAGTTTTGGCCTGCCTGGTGACATCTCTGGAAATAACAGCAGATTTTCTGTTTTCCCCTTCCCCACTCAGACCACTCCCAGACAGTCCTAGCAAAATTCTTGTTTGAGAAATTGTTCTTTGCTAAGAAGCTATCTTTGTTTCTTTTTTTTACCATAAAAACAGCTGCATTGGACCTTTACATTTCAGTTAATCTACTGAATTTATTGAATTGAAATGGACTTGACCCCAATCCTGAGTGCTGTCTTTATAGTGTCCTTTACTCAAAACAATCCAGTAAGAATCAACTGCTTAGTGGTTGAAAACGGTTGGACAGAAACAATCCTTTACTAACAATGCACTGTATAGGAACTAGTTGGTTACAGGAAATGGCCTGGGGAAAATGGTCTGATCCTGTAAAGAGAAGTGCTCTGTACTGTATTCTGTTTTGGGTGAAAGGAGTTAGTTTTTTTGCTGCTGGAAGTACAGTAGAGATGGAATTTTGCTTTCTACCCAACGGTGCCTAATGCACTACTGTATCCACCTAAATCTTCCACTTGGATGCACACACACACACACACACACACACACACACACACACACACACACACACACACACACACACACACACACACACACACGGCAGTGTGCTTCAGCTTTCATCTCTCACCTCCATTATTAAACATCTCTATCCACATGAGTGTTACATCACCCAATCACAGAGTCTATCCACATGAGTGTTTCATCACCCAATCACAGAGTTCTCTCTCCCTCAATTTTTCCTCTTTCTCTATATCTCCATAACTGTCTTTCGCTTGCTCTCTCTCACTGCCTCTCTTTTTTCTCTCCCCTCCTTCCCTGATGCATCCGCCCTATCCACTACTTATCTTCCTCTCTAACTATCGCTTTTGTCTCCTGCCTCCTCTCTCTCTTTATCTCTCTCTCTCTCTCTCTCTCTCTCTCTCTCTCTCTCTCTCTCTCTCTCTCTCTCTCTCTCTCTCTCTCTCTCTTTCTCTCTCTCTCTATCTCTCTCTCTCAAACTCTCCACCTCTCACCCCTCCTCAATATTTAATTCAATTCGCATGAAATACATTTAAATATGTTTTTGATACTAGATGAATGACACGGACTCTCTCTCTGTCTGTCTCCAGGCGAACCTGAAGAAGTTTATGGAGTATGTTCAGCAGAGGAACATTGAGAAGGTGTCCAGGTTCCTGGAGAAAGGTCTGGACCCCAACTTCCATGACCCTGAATCGGGAGGTGAGGAGCCTGTTGCATCTCATTTATAACTGTTACGTACATTTTACACTAAATATCAACCATGCGCCATTCCTCAAAATAATACATGTCATTTTTGTTATACATACATTTGGCGCGGGCCCCCATTTTTCCATTATAAACCTGTCATAAAACTGTGAACACGTGAACGAGCATTATAACTCCGCCTGGAAAACGCCCTCCATTCACCTTTTATGGTGACAATAACACCCTTTATAATTTGGAACTATTGGAATTAGGCCACGGCAGTTTCTAAAAGAAAGAGCAATGGCAAATTTAATAAAATTTTTTGTAGAGGTGTGGGCAGAATGTTTTTATATTTTGCAGTGACTTTTTCAAACTAAACATGCATGTTGCCTATAGCGAGTGCCTGTCCGCGCATTCTGCAAGATTGATTGTAGCCTATATTCAAAACAATTTAAAAGTAGGCTAAATGCTACAGACCACACTTCTATGCAAAAGAAAAATTGTTGTTCAATATTTAGTTTATCAATATATTTTTGTGTTTTTTTGTCCTGCTGGTATAGGCTCTGAGATTAGGCTAAATATGCTATGATGTTGCGCTCCTATATTGCACCGCAATACTGTAGCCTGCCCATATTGTCAAATATTTTACATAAGCTGCCGGTCTATTGACTGTGTTGGCAGAATGTTTGAATCTTTTGCAGTATTTTATGCTGTATCTGGAAAAGGACTGTGACAGTTTCTGGAAGAGAAAACAATGATATATTGTTGTGGATCTGTCAGCAGAACATTTGAATTCAACTACACGTGAATTCTGAAACGTTGTTTGGCTTTTTGAAATTACAATAGGCTACATACAGTAGTAGCATACATACTAAAAGTAAAAGATCAACTGATGTTCAAGTTAAATTCGACTGTAGGCTAAAAACCGTGCTGCCTATGGGATCGCGTACAGCAAAACTTTAAATACATAGCCTATCTATTTACTTTGCTACTATAGTTCCAATTAAATGAGAAATGCGCATGGTAATTTGTTGTATGGCTACTTCTGGAATATGAACCCATCACGGCTAGAAAAGATTAGGAATTTAATTCTACAATGATTATGAAAATAAATAGGAAATTATTCCAAAAATAAAACAAACAGATTTACACTCTTCTCTGAATCTTGTTGTTATGTTTTTATGAATAAGCTTGTCATCATATCCACCATTTGCACAAAAACGTACTTGCAATAGAAAATGTGCATACGCACGGTCTAAAGTTTGCGTGGATGAAAGGAAATTCTCAAGGCAATTTCAGTTTTTATAAATGACACATTTTGCGGGAACACTGAGGCACGCATATTTGGGGGTATATTTTGTAAGTATGCAAGATTTAAAAATGAGGCAGGACGCAGACGCAGGAATTAACAAGGTAAAGGTTTACTTAATAATGAGAAAGAGAATAACAAAGAGAGAGTAAACGACACGACGCTAACAATTACACACAACAATGAACTAACAGTCCAGGGCCATATAGGGGGTGGTGATGAGATGATGAGGTGCAGGTGCGCTGGAGGTGATTAGGGTGCGTTGGGTTTCCCTTCCTGTGTTTGCCGAGGTGGTGCGCTCAGACCGGTGGCTCAGTAGACCGGCGAATCAGAGCGCCGGAGGGGAGCAACGGGAGGAGACGTGACAGTACCCCCCCGGACGCGCGGTTCCGGCCGCAGGACATCACCAGCCAGGAGGACGAGGACGAGAAGCGGGCCGGTCAGGGCGGCGACGGTGGAAGTCCCGAATTAGGTTGGGGTCCAGAATGTCCCCAGCCGGAACCCAGCCCCTCTCCTCAGGGCCATACCCCTCCCAGTCCATCAGGTAAAGGAGCCGTCCCCCATGGAACCTTGAGTCCAGCAGATCCCTCACAGCATATGCCGGACTCCCGTCAATGTCCAGGGGCGGAGGGGGCATACCCCGGGGGACGGCATCCGCCAGAGGACCTGGAACCACCAGCCTGAGGAGAGACACATGAAAAATAGGTGAGACACGGTAGTGAATGGGGAAGGAGCAGACGGTACGACACCTCATTAATCCGCCGTAGGACGGGAGGTTTCGAGTGGACAGCCAGACGCAATCACCAGGCTGGAATACGGGAGCCTCACTGCGGTGGCGGTCAGCTTGGTCCTTCTGCCGACGAATGGCCCTCTGGAGACGGACATGGGTGGCGTCCCAGACCTGTCCGGCCCTGTGGAACCACTCGTCGACAGCGGGCGCATCGGTCTGGCTGGGTGTCCAAGGGGCCAGGGCCGGCTGGTACCCCAGGACGCATTGGAATGGAGTGAGCCCCGTGGAGGAGTGAACAAGGAAGTTCTGGGCATATTCTGCCCAGGGAAGAAAACTCGCCCACTCACCCTGCCGGTCCTGACAGTAGCAATGAAGAAACCTCCCCAGCTCCTGGTTCATGCGCTCCACCTGCCCATTAGTCCTATACCCGGAAGTGAGGCTGGCCGTGGCCCCAATCTTCTCCAGGAAAGCTTTCCACACTCGGGAGGTGAATTGGGGCCCACGGTCCGAGACGATGTCCTCCGGAAGTCCATAGTGTCGGAAGACCTGTTGGAACAGGACCTCAGCGACCTGGAGAGCAGAAGGAAGACCAGTTAGTGGCAAAAACGACATGATTTTGAGAACCGATCTACGACCACTATGACTGTGGTGAAGCTGTCAGAACGTGGGTGGTCGGTGACAAAGTCTATGGACAGATGTGACCAAGCTCGCTGAGGCAGTGGTAGAGGAACCAGTTTGCCTGCCGGGGCGTTCCGAGGTGTTTTCGTTTGGGCACATACGGAACAGGAGTTGACATAGCGAGAGACATCAGAAGCCAAGGTGGCCCACCAGTATTTTTGTGCTAGAGAATGCAGGGTGCGCGTAATAACAGAGTGCCCTGCCGTAAGGGTGGTGTGCGCCCAGATCAGCAGGCGGTCACGGACACTGGTGGTTACATACACGCACCTCGGAGGGGCGTTGGCAGGCGCTGGGTCCTCCTGAGCCGCCAGGCGGATGTCTTCGTCCACATCCCAAACGACAGGTACAGCGATGAGACGAGGGCAGGATAGGACCCCCCAGATCCTTCCTCTCTCCGGTATGGTGCATCCTGGAGAGTGCGTCGGCTTTCACATTCTAGGATCCTGGGTGGTAGGACAGAATGAATTGAAAGCAAGTAAGAAATTGGGCCCACCTGGCTTGACGAGAGTTCATCCGTTTCGCTGCCCGTATGTGCTCCAAATTCCGGTGGTCAGTAAGAATCCGGAATGGATGGACTGCGCCCTCCAGCCAGTGTCCATTGTTCCTCTCTGCGGGGGTAAGCTTTTTAGAGCAAAAGGCACAGGGATACATTTTCTCTGGCTTACCGTGCCGCTGGGAGAGGATCGCACCCACACCCTCCTCCGATGCGTCCACCTCCAGGATGAAAGGACGAGATAGATGTGGGTGTTTTAGGATGGCCGCTGTGGTGAACCTCTCCTTCAGCCTCTTGAAGGCAGCGTCAGCCTCAGGGTTGCAGGCCCACCCTTAAGGAGAGAGGTGAGCGGGGCGGCTATGGAGCTGAAGGACCTGATGAAACGCCAGTAGAAATTGGCGAAACCCAGGAAGCTCTGAAGGCCCTTGATGGTGGTGGGGACTGGCCATGACCTGATGGCATCCATCGTCTCTCTTTCCATGAACACCCCGAGGACTGATCCTGTATCCCAGGAAGGAGATGGCCTGTTCGTGGAATTTGCATTTCTCCCCCTTTACCAACAGGCTGTGTTCCTGGAGGCGGAGTAGGACAGCTCGGACATCCCTGACGTGCTCCTTGAACGTAGCCGAGTAGATCAGGATATCGTCGATGTACACCACCACCTGTCTACTCAGCATGTCTCAGAACACGTCATTGACGAAGGACTGGAACACAGAAGGTGCGTTGGCGAGGCCGTAGGGTAATGACGCAGTATTCGTAGTGGCCTGAGGTAGTGCTGAATGCCGTCTTCCACGTGTCTCCTTCCCGGATTCGGATCCGGTTGTAGGCACTCCTCAGGTCCAACTTGGTAAAGTACCAGGCCCCTCGTAGCTGCTCGATGGCCAACGGAACCAGAGGGAGGGGGTACCGGTACTTGGGGGTGACTGCGTTCAGCCCCCTGTAGTCAATGCATGGTCTCAGTCCGCTGTCGTTTTTGGCCACAAAGAAGAAGCTGGCGGAGGCAGGAGAGGTAGAGCATCTGATGAACCCCTGGTTCTGGGTCTCCGCCACATACTTCTCCATGGCCTCAGTCTCCGCCATGGAAAGGGGGTAAATGCGACTCTTCGGGGATAATGTCCCTCCAGCAGGTCAATGGGACGTGACACCCTGGAAATGATGGAATCAAAGACACCTGCAAAGTTAATTTAGATCAAACAAAACATGAATAGAAATGATTGATTAGATGCAAAAAACTTCCCTGCAAATGTCAAGGACGGAAGGGGGCATGACTTTAAAAATGCCAGTGATAACTCATTTGTCTCTGCTAGTGTTAAAGAGGGGGAGAGATAGAGACATACAGACATACAGAGATATTATACAGACATACCACTACAGAGACAGACAGACAGACAGACAGACTGACGGATACAGAAACAGACAGACAGACAGACAGACAGACAGACAGATACAGAGATGGAGGTAGACACTTAGACGGACAGATAGAGGTAGATAACAAGCTCGGCTGTGATTATTCTGGTTGGCTGCCTGCTGAGCGATTTCCGTCCAGCCGTTTCTGCACCATACCAATGCGTGCTAGGGTAAAGCTGGATTATTTTTCATGCTAATCTCCTCATGTTTATGCAAATGTTTGTACAGCCATTTGTTGAGAGCCTCCAGTGGGGTGACCTCTGAGAGAGAGAGAGAGACAGAGAGAGAGAGAGAGAGAGAGAGAGAACAAACAAATGGAAAATAAATTACAATATAATTTTGTTAATTTTGTTTGAAATGCTAGTTTCGTTGTCTGTGTGTGCACGTGTTTGTGAATATACTAAACCAGAGTTTCCCAAACTCGGTCCTCGGGACCCCAAGGGATGCACGTTTTGGTTTTTGCCCTAACAATACACAGCTTATTCAAATGATCTTATCTGTCTCTGTCTGGTTTTGATAAACACCAACTCCATCATGTTTATCACACAAAGTAATTTCACTGACAAGGCCCTCAAAGGCACGGAATTTGTCTTCTTAAATGAATCACTTGAAAGGCACGAGAGTGGATTCATCTGGAAATGGAACTAGACTTTTTTTCCCCTTCCTTTATCACTCTAATCAGAGACATTTAAAGGGGAAGGCCTTCTTAATAAAATGTTTCGATTTATTTGTATACAAACAATTGACTACTCAAGCACAGAATAAGGATTCTATAGTCATTGTTATTCTTTATGTTTGTTTAACCCTTATATTACAAGTTAACACCCTACAGTCGATGTCCGCGCCCCTGCAAAATCTATTTAGCATTAAAAAAGAAATCCCCATAAAAATCTGTCAATTAAAGTAGAGATATCTAGTTGCATTGGAAGAGTCTCAATCCACCGCATCCGCCTATGTCGCACTTCCGCATCTATGGTGACAGGTGACAGAGCTAGAGCGGTGTTTGTCAGACCATGAGGTCCCCCGGTACCAGTTGAAAAACTTAATGGAAGTATATATGGAGACTGTTCAGTGCCAAAAATAAGGGGTTAAATACATGCATAAAAGAAATATATATATATAATATTAATAATATTTCCTGATCTTTCTTATATCTCTCAGATATAGGACAGACACTTCAGAACAAACTTCCTTTTGATTTATTTTAGGGGACTATCTGTTATTCCATGTAGTCAATCTGTTATTCAATGTGTTTGTATGGGCTAATAGCAGTAAGGCCAAAAATATGCCAAATATTTTGTTTCTGTATTTTTTTGATACTTCAAGGGGTCGTAAAATTCAAAATCAAATAGCAAAATTATCCTTGGTATCACCTTTTTAAAACAATTCCTTATACACTACATGATCAAAAGTATGTGGACACCTCACCAACATCTCATTCCAAAATCATGGGCATTAATATGGAGTTGGTCCCCCTTTTGCGGCTATAACAGCCTCCACTCTTCTGGGAAGGCTTTCCACTAGATGTTGGAACAGTGCTGAGAGGACTTGGTTCCATTCAGCCACAAGAGCACTAGTGAGGTTGGGCACTGATATTGGGCGATTAGGCCTGGCTCTCAGTCGGTGTTCCAATTCATCCCAAAGGTGTTCGATGGGGTTGAGGTCAGGACTCTGTGCAGGCCAGTCAAGTTCTTCCACACCAATCATTACAAACCATTTCTGTATGGACCTCGCTTTGTGCACGGGGGCATTGTCATGCTGAAACAGGAAAGGGCCTTCCCCAAGCTGTTGCCACAAAGTTGGAAGCACAGAATCGTCTAGAATATCATTGTATGCTGTAGCGTTAAGATTTCCCTTCACTGGAACTAAGGGGCCTAGCCCGAACCATGAAAAACAGCCCCAGACCATTATTCCTCCTCCACCAAACTTTACAGTTGGCACTATGCATTCGGGCAGGTAGCGTTCTCCTGGCATCCACCAAACCCAGATTCGTCCGTCGGACTGCCAGATGGTGAAGCGTGATCCATCACGGCTGAGTTGTTGTTGCTCCTAGACGTTTCTACTTCCCAATAACAGCGCTTACAGTTGACTGGGGCATCTCTAGCAGGGCAGAAATTTGACGGTGCCACGTTGAAAATAATCTAATGCCAATGTTTGTCAATGGAGATTGCATGGCTGTGTGCTTGATTTTATACACCTTTCAGCAACGGGTGTGGCTGAATAACCGAATCCACTAATTTGAAGGGGTGCCCACATATTTTTGTATATATAGTGTAGACTTTCATGGGTTAAATTGACTAAGAAAACATTCTCCATTACAGCATTGATCTGGGGAAGAGTAGCAGGGGAGATGAGAAGGGATGAATAAGCCAGTTGGAAACTAGGGATGATTAGGTGGCCATAATATAATGATTGCCAGATTGAATACTGGGGTTAACACCTCTACTCTGATAGTTTCATGTGATATGGGATATTCAGGGCCTTCATTTGAAGGATGGAGGAAAGCACCAAATAGATATTTCTTCATCAACTGGCATGAGATGGACAGCATTACTAATGAGAATATGATGAGATTAAAAACATGATTCCAATCTAATCTAATCTAATCTGAGGTCATCCATAGGGTGGGAGGGTCAATGTATGTGCATTTACATTCCTCTACCACACTACAAAGTCAACTCTAATGCAGAAGAGATGCTTCTGTCTCAGTACCATCCACAGTGTACACTGGAAAGCTGTCCTGTTGTATATTAAACATGGTTCCTCTCTGCCCCTGTGTGCTGTAGAATGTCCTCTGACCATGGCGTCTCAGCTGGAGGGCTGTGCAGAGCTCATCAAGGTGCTGAAGAGTGGAGGAGCTCACCTGGACTTCAGGACCCAAGACGGCATCACTGCCCTGCACAAGGCTGTCCGCACCAAGAACCATACAGCGCTCATAGTGAGTACACACGCGTGCACACACACACACACGCGTGCACACACACACACACACACACACACACACACACACACACATGCATGCATAGGCATGTTCTCAGTGAATGGATGTGTGTCATTACTGATGGCTCTGATATGACTCATATAATTGTTCTCATCTTGAGAGCTATAGCTGTAGTGGAGAGAAGCCCATCATCTTAATGGACCATGACCCTCTTCTTGATCTACATGAGTGCGGCAGCCAATTAGAGAAAATGTAGACCAGACAAAGGAAATATAGTGTTTTCATACATGGGTTTTAATAGGTTCTGTAGGGCTTGTCTCTGTGAGTGTGTGCATTTGATGTGTGTGTATTCTCTAACTCTTTCTCTCACTTTCTCCTCTTTTCTCTCACTTTCTCTCTCTCCTCTTTTTTCTCTCTTTCTCTCTCTCTCTGTCAGACGTTGCTGGACCTGGGTGCGTCTCCTGACTATAAAGACAGTCGAGGGTTAAGTCCGCTCTATCACAGCTCTATGGTAGGAGGAGACCCCTACTGCTGTGAACTACTGCTCCACGACCACGCTCAGGTGGGCTGTGTGGACGAGAACGGCTGGCAGGAGATACACCAGGTAAACACACACACATACATACAGAGAGCGACTGCTCTTCCCAGACACGGACACTACTGTAGATTGAGACTGTGAAATTGTGATGAAACCTTCCCGTTGGTTTTATGAGGAAGAAAATATAAGGGAAGAGCAAATAGGGAGACATACAATATTAATTTCCTAATTTGATGGGGCACAAAAGCACTGTAGACTTCATAAGGTTTTCTATGGAGGGAACGGAAGCAGCACTACAAGGCTTGATAAAACCCGGCAGACCCTGTCATTATATAAACCTTAAAGGACTGTAGCACTAGAACTGTCAACAGTACTGTGTCCACAGTGTTCCAATGTTCCCACTGCTCTCTCTTCTCCTCTCCTCTTCACACCAGCATGTCTGGGGACCTCCATGGTTACCCCTCCCGCCTGCCTTGTTCTCCCCCACCACTAGCCTCTGTTTCTGGGGTATCATGGTGCCGTCTAAACCTCTGAACCTACCACATCTGTCCAAACACAGTCACCACACAATTCAATGCAGGGTTAGTCTGGAGGCTTGGAGACCTACAGTATAATCAAGCTAAACTGACAGGCTGTTGGTGAGAGAATGAAAGAGAGAGATGAGAATGGAGTGTGAGAGAAAGGAACTCTTACCCAGTTTGACTTGGGGGGAGAGGAAGCTGACACTAAATCTGGGCCTACAGGCCAGCTTTCCAGAGCCCTCAATTACTATACTCTAATAAGTTACCTTCCCTCTGTTAGTATTTATTGTGTGTGTGTGTGTGTGTGTGAATATTAGGAAAAACTATTGAAGAGTGATAATTAACAATTCCAACATAATGTGTGATGCTGTAACACACAGATAAGACAAAACAAAAGAGAGAGGGAACAATTATTATAGTGCATGTGTGGGCGAGAGAAACAGAGAAGAGAACAGAAAAGAGTAATGGGTTGTATCCAATATCACACAATTTATGATACCTCAATCACCCAAACTAGCATCCATGTGGCTCTAAGGTGGCCATCTTGTTTGTCTCCCCATAAAGGCGTGTCGTCATGGTCACGTTCAGCACTTGGAGCACCTGCTGTTTTACGGAGCTGACATGGCCGCCCAGAACGCCTCTGGAAACACCGCCCTGCACGTCTGTGCCCTCTACAACCAGGTAACACACTGTATGGTGTGTGTTGTGTGTGCAAGTGTGTGCGTCAGATAAGTAGTGGTGAGTAAGCGGTGGTTTAGAGGGGTTCGACAAATGTCTGTGTGTGTTACAGCTGCCTTTTAAATGTTGCTATCACTTACCTGGTCAATATGTCAATTCAGGAAGTGTATTGGTTCTAGTAGGCTGCTGAGTGGACGGACTGTCAGATTCAATGGAGACAATGTAAGAGTCATATTGATAGTAGCGAGCAATTTAGAGATGAGATAGGATCCAGTGAGAGAATGAGACATTGAGTGCTGAGATTGGGGACTGAGCCTAATTGAAGTGACTACTTGAAAAGCCATGGCTCAGGTGCTAAGAACAGAGTACTACAGTTGTTGGGTTGCTTCCTACATGGGCCACATCTACTGAGTATGGCTTTGTATAAAATATTTCTGTCTGTGAAATGTACACCACACTGACACACACGCATACATACACACACACCAACTTGGAGTCCCTACTTCCGGTTTTCAGGGGAAACGGAAGTTAGGTTGAAAATACTGTAGAAACATCTACTTTCTGCCAATGCTCCTAAACGTGACACACACGCACGGACGCACACACTGTGATGTGCCAGTGTGTAGTGCAAGGCCAAGGCCGCTGCTCTGTGCCAGAATCCTGCTGTACTCTTAACCACTAAGTGAACAGCATGGTGTGTGTGAGTGTGTGTGTTAGAGTGACTCCGCTGACTACACTCATGCGCAATGACCTGTTTCCAAGGCTCTAGAACACTACAGTCTCTAGAGAGTGTGTACATGCATGTGAGTGCACAAAAAGTGTGTCTGAGAGGGGGTCGAGGAGAAGAACATCAATACTTAATCTTGGCTGTTTGCTACACATGCACGTGACTAAGGATAGTATGTTCTACTACTGGCTGGAGAGAGGGAGGGGTGGAGGAGAGTGGAAGGGAAAGAATGGAAACTGTTGACGTGCATTTAAGACATAATAGTGAATTAGGGCTCACACAACCTTGAATAAAATGCCATAAAGTGTCATATTTTAGGTGATCCAAATGTCCTCAAAATTGGTAGCCTACCATGTTACCTTGAACAAAACTGATTTTAACCTCTGAGTCGTGCTAATGAATATTCATGGAACAATGGACAAGTTAGGGGAAAAAGGTTTTACTCCTCCCCTTCATAGACCCTGTCTCTGCAGGGTCCTATCGTCAAAGACAGGTTTCATCCCTCCAGTGTTTAGAGATCCAGGAGGCCACCGCTGAGCAGATCAATCCCAGGGACAGAGCTTCTAAGTGTGGGGGGGGGGGGGGGGGGGGGACATGGAGAGGGAACAGAATGGCATCGGGAAGATTCTAAATGTGATTGTATCTTACATTATTTTGACAATGGAAACCTCTAGAAATCTGTTGAATTCTGAATGTCAAACTGCCTCCTGAATGATTATTTTTTTCCAACTGCTTACACACGTTTTCAAAACTCTACACACAATTCCCAAAACTGCACACACAAAATGCCTCACATCTCCTTCAAAATGTAACACTGCATTCAAAATGCCATAAACATGTCAGAATGAAGCATTTACATCAAATGGCAAAAACGTATTTCATAATAGTAAATGTTTGGATATACCATGTAAACACTGTTGTTCTCAATCTAAATCTCAGTCACCAGTGCTAAGCTACGCTTCATCTCTTCTCCGGGCTGGGTCTGGACACAATACTTCGTCCACATCACAAGATACGTTTTCTCTTGCTAAACATCGAGGGAAGTATCTCCTAGCATGGCGTATCCAACCTTGGACAGAGGCAACCTCTATGTCCCCACATGCGTCCTCCATTGCCTGGAGAAGCGGCATGCGGGCATAGGGTTGGCGATCATACACTTTCCAGCGCCAGGCTGAGAATAATTCCTCTATGGGATTTAGAAAAGGTGAATATGGGGGTAGGTACAAAACTACAAATTGTGGATGGGTGGCAAACCAGTTTTGGACCAGAACAGCCCGGTGAAAACTAACATTGTCCCATATAACCACAAATCTAGCAGGCTCCTGATCTGGAACAGGGACAAGCGTTGTGTAAATTGCATCCAGAAAAGTGAGCATATGGCCGGTGTTGTACAGACCCAGTGTGGCATTGTGATGGAGGACCCCGTTTTGAGTGATGGCAGCACACAGTTATATTACCCCCACGCTGTCCAGGGACATTGGTAATTGCCCTCTGTCCTATTACATTTCTTCCGCAGCGCCTGGTTTTAGTGAGGTTGAAGCCAACCTCATCCACGTAAATAAATTAATGGAGAATTACATGGGCATCCATCTCCAATACTCTCTGTAACAGACAAAAGGATATATAGATGAGTAAATATGGTATGTCTGAAGTACTGTTGCATACATACCTCTACAAAGTCATGTCGCAGAATCTTGACTGTCAGAGTTTCTCTCAAATGGCACCTTGTAAAGTTGTTTCATCGTCACTTGGTGCCGTTGGAGGATGCGTTGTATGGTCGACAGGCTTACAGCATTGATGTTGTTAAATATGGTGTCATTATTCAAAATATGCTCTCTTATCTTTCGAATCCTAATTGCATTGTTGGCTAAAACCATATTTATAATTGCAGTCTCTTGTACATCTGTAAACAAGCATCCTCGTCCTCCATGATGTCTTTGCCTTTCCACTCTGTACAGAATTCAAACACAGTATGTGTTCAGCATAGGAACTGTAAACAATGTACAACAAAATGTAGTACAGCATGATAACCAACCTCATTCATTCAATGCAGTGCAGTAAATGAATGGCTTAGAGTTACAAATGTTTATGCAATCATACGTATTTTACAGTACATTACTGTAATGCTAAAATAGTCATTAGATAGTTGCATACCTGTTCTCATTTCTGAAGGTTCGAATTATGGACGCCACTGTAAATCGACTCAAGTTGGGCTGGACTCTCAGTCCAGCCTCTCTCATGGTCAAACAGTGGTTGATCACATGATCAACAAGTGTTGCCCTAATCTCATCAGAGATGGCTCTCCTTCCTTCTCTTCTTTGCCCTCGTCCTCTTCTTCCTCTTCCTCCTACTCCTCTTCCAACTCTTCGTCTTTGAATTTGTCCTCGTTGTTGTCCCCTGCCTCTCCCTCCTACTCCTCTTGCTCTCTGTCCATTGTTGGCATCCATTGTTCAAAACAGGTAATCTGACCTTTGACCTATTTATAGGCATATACTACAGTAAAGCAGTGATTGGTTAGTGATCAGTTAAGCAATTAGTGTTTGCACATGTGAGGAGTGTGTGTGTGACCTGGTGAATAAATGTAGCATTTTGATTGGTTGTGTTTGGAAAAGGAAAGTTAGTCACTTCCTGTTAGATTTTTGTGTTTTAGGTAGAGAATTGTGTGTTTTCTTTTGTTGAAAAAAGTTTTTTATTTAATTGACAACTGAGTCAAAGGCTGAGAAATAGCTTATAGTTTTGGAGATTTGGTGTGTAGTTTTGCACTTTGAGAGAGGTTTCAAAAATCTTGTGACATAAAAAGATTTTGTGTGTAAGCAAAACTTTAGTAAAATGCACAGCTTTACTATACATCGTTTTTTGCCACTGTACTGTAGGGGTACTCTACTCCTGGAGTTGACCTGCTGATGTTGAATGTACATCGTGGTAAAAAAAACGTGGTGACAAAGTCTTCTGGATGCTTAATGGTTTCCTATAATATGACTAGTGCTGTGAGCAGGGAGAGGGATGTCCCTCTCTATAATTGGTCTCCTGGAGTGTGTGTGTGTGTGTTTCGGTGCGTGTGTGTGTTTGCGTGTGTGTGTGTTTGAGAGAGCACAGAGGCAGCAGTTGATGCATGGGTTTTCTACCGCATTTCATCTCCCCATTCCAAATTAAAAGAACATGCACACACAATTACGCAGACAATGACACACGCAGATTCCATATGTGTTATTTCATAGTTTTGATGTCTTCACTATTATTCTACAATGTAGAAAATAGCAAAAAATTAAGAAAAACCCTTGAATGAGTAGGTGTTCTAAAACTTTTGACCGGTAGTGTACATATTGCCTCAATTGCCTCGACTGGCCAGTGCCTCCGCACATTGACTCTGTACCGATACCCCCTGTATATAGCCTCGCTATTGTTATTTTTTTGGGATATTCTTTCTTAAAACTGCATTGTTGGTTAAGGGCTTGTAGGTAAGCATTTCACTGTAAGGTCTACACCTGTTGTATTCGGCGCGTGTGACATTCTTTATTTTATTTTATTTTATTCAACTCTAGGTTTTTAGCGTGCTAGCATTAACATGATGTGATTATAGGGCTATTACAGGAGAGGAACTGCATTATTGAACAGACTTGTTAGGTAGAGGATGCTGTGCTGATTCCTTATGTCTACCTCTGCTTACCTGAAAAACACACACACACACACACGGAAGCAGACACACAAACATGGAGGCAGGCACATGCACAACTCAGGGCAGGGTTGCACTGCTTTCATGTTTGTCACCAAAAGTGGGCTCTACAGCACTGACTATAGGTTCCTGTGAGATCGATGTAATTTTAACAGAGATGTGCGTTCCTATGTGTGTGTGTGTGTTTGTGCATGCGTGATAAGGACTCAATAGGGTCCCGGGAGAGAGCAGCCACATGTTTGGTTAAGAAGATCAATCATAGAGCTGTTAATTCTACTCTGTGTTTTAAATTACATATCGATCTATACCCTGCAAACACATAGCCCTTCCCTTAACCCATGGATCCCTCCTGAGAGACAGGGAGGACTATACATTTACACACAGCCCCAATGATATAGCCTAATGACACACACATTCACAGCAACACACACGCTATGTTAGGCTATGAATGGAGGGTGAGATTGGGGAAGGGTGATGAGAAAGCAGAGGAAGGGAAAGGGAGTGGAAGTCTCTCTCTCTGGTCAGAGTAAATAGCAGACTTAGCTCTGTTGGGACCAATTAGAGAATAGAGCTGGCACTCAATGGAGCCTCATATATCTTCTGTGTGTGTGTTTATGGGTCTGTGTGCATGTTTGTGCGTGTGTGCTTGTTCGTGTATGTGCTGATGAATTGTCAATCTATATGGAACCAAAATCCCGACATTTTACAACTGATCGTAAAAAATAAAATAAAGTAAAATCTTTCTCTTCCTCTTTCAGGATAGCTGTACCAGAGTTCTACTGTTTCGGGGAGCGAATAAAGAGATCAAGAACTACAACAGCCAGACAGCCTTTCAGGTGAGACTCTCCATCCTTCAGCTGGCCCCTATCAGACATTACATTCTAGTTATACAGTAACCACATGCCATAAGGAAAACTTAATATGACTTAATATGGGAAAAGGTTTCAGCAACTCTTGGAGGTCAAGGGAGGTGGACATCAAAGATCATGTATAATATTTGTTCTGTGATAACTACATGGCATGAAGGCAACTCCACTTGAAACACTGTTTCCCTACTCTGGTTTGACTCTGTGGCAAGCTGTGTGATTAAGCCTGTGTCAAATTGACATTGACACAGATTTCCTCAACACATCAAAGTTAATTTGTTTGTACACAGGGCTAGCTGGCTCCACACAGCGCCAGCGCATGCACACACACTTGCCCACATGCACATGCACACGCTCACACAGTGCCAGAAATCAGAAACACACATTGCTATCAGACATCTGTTACAAGCAGCCTTTTAATGAAGGAATACTAATGTGTGAAATATGAATCAGAGAGAGAGAGAGAGCAAACAAAAGGAAAATGCTAGTTTTGTTGTGTATGTGTGTGAGAGAGAGAGAGACTGGAGAGGGAACCACAGAGTAATGCAGATGAAGATGGGAGAGATAAAAGCTGATGTTGAGGGAGGGAGAAAGTGGGGTTTGGATGGAATGTGTTCCCTGTTGCCTGTTAGCTGTTAGAATAGATGTAGTATACGTCTGATAATTGGTTCCCAAAATGTATTTTCTTGAAACAACAGAGGCTAATGTTTATTCCAGACAGACGCAGAGACTGAGACAGCAGGTTTCAGCAGAGTTCTGTTCTCCCCCATGAGAATGGCAGTTTCCTATGGGAGCCTTGTTTTACAGAACACTTGTGTTGAGAAGCAGGATACTAACCTCTCTTTGGGAAAGGAACAAACACACAACATATGTGACTTATTCCTCTCCTTCCCTCCCGCCACTCTTTTCTCCTTCCCTCTCTTCCCCCTCCCTCCCCTCTACTCCCTCTCTCCTCCTCCAGGTTGCCATTATAGCAGGAAACTTTGACCTGGCTGAAATCATCAAGATCCACAAAGTGTCAGACGTTGGTGAGTAGACGACATGCCATGTGGTATGTGGCTAACAGCAAGTGGTCACTGGACTTTAATTGAGTCAATCACACCTCCATAGTGGTGCGAGAGGGTAAGAGAGTCCTCAGCCAAGTGACTGAAGCACTCGTACTGTAGCCACTGTAATCACCCACTCAGTAATTATCCCTGATCATGTGCACTTTCGTTGTGTGATTCAGTTTACTGGGAGTCAATTTGCTACGTGTGAAAATTCTGCCATCTAGTGTTTGAAGGAAAGAATATCCCAGATTCCTAATCCAATGCAGTAAGATGTACACATAAAGCTATGTAGCGAGGTACTACCTTAGGGAATGTAGAAAGGGAAAGGGGGATACCTAGTCAGTTGTACAACTGAATGCATTCAACTGAAATGTGTTACGCATTTATCCCAACCCCTGTACACATTGTTATGTTGATTTGACTAACAACATGTTGTGTCACCCTCTAACAGTGCCTTTCAGGGAGACCCCCTCCTACACAACCGTAGACGTGTGTTGGTGGGAGGACTGCCCTCGCCCCGCTCCCTGATGCGCTCCGCTAGTGACAACAACCTCAACGGGGACAGCGGTCACGGTCTGGTGCAGGGCCACGGTCGACAGGTCAGTCTCCTGTCCCCTCTCTAGGAGCCTGCTGCACTGGGACAACACCAACAACATGCCAGCCTGGGGGAGGTGAGTGAGTGAGTGAGTGAGTGAGTGAGTGAGTGAGTGAGTGAGTGAGTGAGTGAGTGAGTGAGTGAGTGAAGTGAGTGAGTGAGAGAGAGAGAGAGAGAGGAGAGAGAGAGAGAGAGAGAGAGAGAGAGAGAGAGAGAGAGAGAGAGAGAGAGAGAGAGAGAGAGAGAGAGAGAGAGAGAGAGAGAGAGAGAGAGAGAGAGAGAGAGAGAGAGAGGAGAGAGAGAGAGAGAGAGAGAGAGAGAGAGAGAGAGAGAGAGAGAGAGAGAGATGAGAGAGGAGAGAGAGACACACACTGAGAGAGAGAGACACTGAGAGACTGAGAGACTGTGTGTTGTATTCCAGACTCATCATGGAGAGGTGCCAGACAGCAGTCTCCAGAGCACAGGCAGCTCTCGCCTCCTCCCACTCCCGCTCTCCCTCGCTACACAGTCATCTGCACGAGGGCGAGCAGAACGTCAGGAGGGCACCACGGACACCCTCTGGGACACGTCCCTCGAGGACGCCTCAGGTGAGACGGACAATCAATCATATATTGAATATAATACTCCCTTGGAGGACAATGAACTGTGCTGTTGTCTGATCTAATAGGCCAGCTCCTCCTCTCTCCTCCTTGTCATTGTCTATCCAGTGTCTTACTCATGGTTCACACTGTGAGACTGTGATATGTGTGTGTCAGGGGGTTTCTGGTCAGTGGGTTGGCCCCTATTGATTGTGATAGATGTCTGGAAGGGTTGTCTGCATAAGGAGCTGGACTGGAGACATACATGAGCGACACTCAGATATCCAGTCCATGCTTGTGGAGTGCATTGGGGGGACCTTTGGTCATGTGGACTTGTGGGATAAATTGAGCAGATTGCTGATGCTGAGGTTTCTAAGCCGTTTATTGTGATCATGTGTCTGGATGTGACAAATTGACAATTTTTGTTAACGTTTAAACTACAATTTTTTTTACGGTTATCCGTTAAAACGATGAGAAACCTTCATCAAATTCCACGTCAAATCATATTGCGTGGTATGACCGCTAGGGGGAAATAAAGTTATACCGCAGTAATACAGCAGGTGGCATCTGGAATCTACTCCAGGCAGATTACATTTTATCCCGAAGACCACCGTTAATTCACGTTGACTCGTGTTCCTTCCTTTTGTTATGTGCATTAGCGACTCACAACAAAAAAGAAACCTAGCCAAGTGATCACAGTTCTTCTCCCTGCATTCTCTTTTCTCTCTGTTATGTGTCTGACACTCTACACACACGCGTGCGGTGCAGAAATGACTGCCTATAAAAACGTATCTAACTGATGGGATACACAAACAAAACTGTAGACCGGGTAGCTATTTGGTTAAATATTTAGCAGTCTTATGGCTTGGGGGTAGAAGCTGTTCAGGTTCCTGTTGGTTCCAGACTTTGGTACCACTTTCCATGTGTTAGCTGAGAGAACAGTCTATGACTTGGGTGGCTGGAGTATTTTTAACAATTTTTAGGGCCTTCCTCTGACACCGCCTTGTATAGAGGTCCTGGATGGCAGGGAGCTGGGCCGTACGTATTGCCATACCAAGCGGTGATGCAGCCAGTCAAGTCAGTGTTACAGCTATAAAACCTTTTGAGTTTTCTGAGGGCCCATGCTAAATCTTTTCAGTATCCTGAGAGGGAACAGACATTGTCGTGCCTTCTTCGCGACTGTGTTGGTGTGTGTGGACCATGTTAATTCCTTAGTGATGTGGACACCGAGGAACTTGAAGCTCTCGACCCACTCCACTACAGCCCCTTCGATGTGGATGGGGGTGAGCTCGGCCCTCCATTTCCTGTAGTCCACGATCAGCTCCTTTGTCTTGCTGATGTTGAAGGAAAGGTTGTTATCCTGGCACCACACTGCCAGGTCACTGACCTCCTCCCTATAGACCAGGGGTGTCAAACTCATTTTAGCTCAGGGGCCACATGGAGGAAAATCTATTCCCAAGTGGGCCGGACCGGAAAAATCATGGTATATATAACTTAAAAACAACAACTTCAGATTGTTTTCTTTGTTTTAATACGATCAACATACAACATAAAGCTGGAGCCTGAGGACAGTGTGTCCAAAATAGTACAAGCACAACATCACTATTAATCATAAAACACGTCAAGTTTATTTGAAAATTCGAAAGAAAAAGAACACACAAACACACAATGCCTCAGTGATTAACAGAACTGTTTCACAGATCACAGAACTATATCAGGGTGTCATTTCTCAGGCAGAAATGTAGATAAAAATAATGAAATCATGTTCCCCAAACAAGTGCAAGAACCACAGAGTCAAGAATAGGTTAAATATACAAATAAAATAAAATCAATTAAAAACAATAGCACATCAACATAAAAACATATAAACATAAATCTGAAAGCGTTGCTCAAACTCCCGTAACAGTCCCGTTATTTTATCTTTGAACCGCTTCATGTCTGCCACATGTTGGGTCGCGCACACATTTTTCAGACAGGGGAAGTGAGCTGCATCACCACCGGCAAGTTGCGTCTCCCACAATGACAGCTTCAACTTGAAAGAACGTATGCTGTCATAATACTGCGTGACAACTTTGTTGCGCCCTTGCAGCTGTTTGTTCAAGTTATTCAGGTGCTCTGTAACATCCACCATAAATGCAAGGTCCTGCATCCATTCTGCGGAATGAAATTCTAACACTGGTTTGCCCTTTTCTTCCATGAACTGTTCAATTTCTTCTCATAAATCAAAGAAACGCCTCAGCACAGCACCTCGGCTTAACCATCTTACCTCAGTGTGGTATGGCAGGCCATAGATGTGGTCTTTCTCTCTGAGAAGGCTGTCAAACTGACGGTGATTCAGGCTTCTGGATCGGATGAAATTAACAGTTTGGATGACCACCTTCATGACGTTATCCATCTTTAATGACTTGCAACACAAAGCCTCCTGGTGCAAAATACAGTGAAAAGTCAAAAAATCACGTCCTCCATTTGCAGATTGCACTTTCTCTCTGAACTTTGTCACAACGCCTGCTTTTTTCCCGATCATTGAGGGCGCACCATCTGTAGCCAGGCTGACAGCGCGGGACCAGTCCACTCCGACCCTGTCCAGCGCGCCGACGAGTGCGGTAAAAATATCAGCTGCTGTCGTTGTATCTGTCATCGGCACCAACTCCACGAACTCCTCGGTGACGGTCAATGTGTCATCAACTCCGCGGAAGAAAATGGCCAGTTGTGCAACATCTGTAATGTCCGTGCTTTCATCAATTGCAACCGAAAACGCAATAAATGACTTTACTTTTTGCTTCAACTGGCTGTCCAAATCCACTGAAAGATCGGAAATCCTGTCTGCAACTGTGTTTCTTGTCAGGCTGATATTTGCAAAAGCCTGCCGCTTTTCAGGGCACACAATCGCCGCTGCCTTCATCATGCATGTTTTTACAAATTCACCCTCACTAAATGGTTTTGAAGCCACTGCGATTTCATTAGCAATGAGGTAGCTAGCTTTCACTGCAGCGTCACTGATGTATCGGCTGTGAGTAAACACAGACTGCTGTTTCTTCAGACCCGCCAACAGTTCATTCACCTTCTCTCATCTCCGCTGTCCTTGAAAGTTGTCATATTTGTCGGCATGAAGACTCACATAGTGAGAGAAGTTATATTCTTTCAGCACTGCAACATGCTCTGAACACACCAAACATACAGCTAGGATGACCATTTTTCTTGGAACACTCTGCACTCTGCGTCCACTTTTCTCTTTTTTGACAGAGACATATTGGGGCAATGAGGGTGCCAAAGCACATAATGTTAAAAGTAGAAGCCGTAATAAATATCGCGGGCAAAACAAAGTAGCTCATTGGCTGCACGTGCTTGACCTACTTGCTCTGCCCCGGTATAAACAGTTTGCTTGCTTAACACAATTGCTATTGCGGCATCCAGTGGATGCAATTGGAGCAGCAGTTTATTTTATAGAAAAATTGCAGCGCATTTTTATACTTTACAAAAAAAATTAAACCCGTTTGCGGGCCTGATCCGGCCCGCGGGCCGGACGTTTGACACCCCTGCTGTAGACAATCCATTTACATTCTTTGCCAAATCACGACAGCTTTATCACGAATTCAAAATGGTCAGGTTGATTAAAGTAGGGAAATATGTGTTCCAACCATGAGCTGCAGTTTGGAATAATAAATGCCTCTCCTCTATTTGTGTCGTTTTGGCGAATTATTTTGGCGAATTGCCCCCCCTACTACTTTGTTTCATATTTAACAAAAGCCTGTCCACAAACTTTAAGCTCACAAATCAAACATAGGAAAAAGTAAAACGCGCCAAATTCATGTAGCCTATCTGTTGGTTGAAAAGGGACAAATGTTTGCTTTCTAATGCTGTTAACTAACTCCCATTATAGAGGGAACAACACTATTGAAACGGGGGTAAACGTTGAACAGTAGTATTGATGAGAAAGACACCTGTTTTAGTATAAATCCCAGCTCAAATGGTGCTTGTAGTCCTTAATTTAGCAAATTACATCGCAACTCAAGTAGGCTATTGACAATGGCTGCATATCAACTGCAATAACTTTTGTGATCAGCGTTTTTTTCTTTTTTTTTTTACTGTTAAAACAACAATGATGTGTGGAGCGCTTTATATCCGTGGCAAATAATTTGTAAGATGCCTATCCCATCTTACTAACATTACAGCATGGTTGAACCTGTTACTGGTAGCTTTGTAATATATATATATATATATATATATATATATATATATACACACACACAAAAGCATGTGGACACCCCTTCAAATTAGTGGTTTCGGCTATTTCAGCCACACCCGTTGCTGACAGGTGTATAAAATCGAGCACACCACCATGCAATCTCCATAGACAAACATTGGCAGTAGAATGGCCTTACTGAAGACCTCAGTGACTTTCAACGTGGCAACATCATATAGAATGCCACCTTTCCAACAAGTCAGTTCATCAAATTCCTGTCCTGCTAGAGCTACCTCGGTCAACTGTAAGTGCTGTTATTGTGAAATGGAAACTTCTAGGAGCCACAACGACTCAGCCGCAAAGTGGTAGGCCACACAAGCTCACAAAACGGGACCGGCGAGTGCTGAAGCGCGTAGCTTGTAAGAATCGTCTGTCCTCGGTTGCAACACTCACTACCGAGTTCCAAACTGCCTCTGGAAGCAACATCAGCACAAAAACTGTTCGTCGGGAGCTTAATGAAATGGGTTTTCATGTCCCAGCAGCCGCACACAAGTATAAGATCACCATGCGCAATGCCAAGCGTCGGCTGGAATGGTGTAAAGCTCGCCGCCAGTGGAAACGTGTTCTCTGGAGTGATGAATCACGCTTCACCATCTGGCAGTCCGACGGACGAATATGGGTTTGGCGGATGCCAGTAGAACGTTACCTGCACCAATGCATAGTGCCAACTGTAAAGTTTGGTGGAGGAGGAATAATGGTCTGGGGCTGTTTTTCATGGTTCGGGCTAGGCCCCTTAGTTTCAGTGAAGGGAAATCTTAACGCTACACCATACAATGACATTCTAGACGATTCTGTGCTTCCAACTTTGTGGCAACAGATTGGGGAAGGCCCTTTCCTGTTTCAGCATGACAATTTGCCCGTACACAAAGCGAGGTCCATACAGAAATGGTTTGTCGAGATCGGTGTGGAAGAACTTGACTGGCCTGCACAGCGCCCTGACCTCAACCCCATCGAACACCTTTGGGATTAATTGGAACGCCGACTGGGAGCCAGACCTAATCGCCCAACATCAGTGCCCTACCTTCCCAGAAGAGTATAGGTTGTTATAGCAGCAAAGGGGGGACCAACTCCATATTAATGCCCATGATTTTGGAATGAGATGTTCGACGAGCTGGTGTCCACATACTTTTTGGTCATGTAGTGTATAGCTCCAGTGCATTCGGAAAGTATTCAGACCCCTTGACTTTTTCCACATTTTGTTACGTTACAGCCTTATTCTAAAATTGATTAAATATTTTTGTTGCCCTTATCAATCTACACACAATACCCCATAATGACAAAGCAAAAACAGGTTTTTTAGAAATGTTTGCAAATATATATATTTTTTTATACTGAAATATTACATTAACATAAGTATTCAGACCCTTTACTCAGTACTTTCTTGAAGCACCTTTGGCAGCGATTACAGCCTCGAGTCATCTTGGCTATGACGCTACAAGCTTGGCACTCCTGTATTTGGGGAGTTTCTACCATTCTTCTCTGCAGATCCTCTCAAACTCTCTTAGGTTGGATGAGGAGCGTCGCTGCACAGCTATTTTCAGGTCTTTCCAGAGATGTTTGATCGGGTTCAAGTCCGGGCTCTGGCTAGACTACTCAAGGACATTCAGAGACTTGTCCCGAAGTCACTCTTGCCTTGTTTTGGCTGTGTGCTTAGGGTCGTTGTCCTGTTGGAAGGTAAGCCTTCGCCCCAGTCTGAGGCCATGAGCGCTCTGGAACGGGTTTTCATCAAGGATCTCTCTGTACGACAGACATGATGCTTGGTATTCAGGCCAAAGAGTTCAATCTTGGTTTCATCAGACCAGAGAATCTTGTTTCTCATGGTCTGAGAGTCTTTAGGTGTCTTTTGGCAAACTCCAAGCAGGCTGTCATGTGCTTTTTACTGAGGAGTGGCTTCCGTCTGGCCACTCTACCATAAAGGCCTGATTGGTGGAGTGCTGCAGAGATGGTTGTCCTTCTGGAAGGTTCTCCCATCTCCACAGAGGTACTCTGGAGCTATGTCAGAATGACCATCGGGTTCTTGGTCACCTCCCTCTCCCCCGATTGCTCAGTTTTTCCGGTGGCCAGCTCTAGGAAGAGTTTTGGTGGTTCCAAACTTCTTCCATTTAAGAATGTTGGAGGCCACTGTGTTTTTGGGGACCTTCCCCAGATTTGTGCCTCGACACCATCCTGTCTCGGAGCTCTACGGACAATTCCTTCGACCTCATGACTTGTTTTTTGCTCTGACATGCACTGTCAACTGTAGGACCTTATATAGACAGGTGTTTGCCTTTCCAAATCATATCCAATCAATTGAATTTACCACAGGTGGACTCCAATCAAGTTGTAGAAACATTTCAAGGATGATCAATGGAAACAGGATGCACCTGAGCTCAATTGCGAGTCTCACAGCAAAGGGTCTGAATACTTATGTAAATAAGGTATTTCTGTTTTTGCAACAAACAAGAAATATATCTGTTTTCACTTTGTCATTATGGAGTATTGTGTGTAGATTGATGAGGAATATCATTTTAGAATAAGGCTGTAATGTAACAAAATGTGGAAAAGGTCAAGGGGTCTGAATACTTTCCGAAGGCACTGCACTTACCGGTATTCTCCAGACTCAGCAGCAGTTTCATGTCTGACAGGGGAATTTCATTACAGACAAGACTCGAGTCCTCTCTCCCTCTGTAATACTCTACTGTCACTTCACTCCATCCATCACACAGGCTGCTTCTCAGACCTCTCTCTCTCTCTCTCTCTCTCTCTCTCTCTCTCTCTCTCTCTCGCTCTCTCTCTCTCTCTCTCTCTCGCTCTCTCTCTCTCTCTCTCTCTCTCTCTCTCTCTCTCTCTCTCTCTCTCTTCTTTCTTTTTTCCTCCCTCCCTTCACTCTGTCTTAAGAAGGCCACGGTAGTAAAGCAGCATCAGTGTGTTGAAAATGATAGGGTGGTAGTGATATTGGTAGTGTAGCTTCCCTGTATGTGAGTGTGTACTGTCTCCACAAAGAGGTATGGTGATACCTTAATTTTCAATTCAATGAGATAATTACTGAGACTCTGTCATGTATCAGTAGTATTGGGACTGTACAGAAAGAGGGGGTTACACTTTACTTGTCAAGGTCATAACCATGTCACAATATATCATAACACTGTCATGACCCATTTATTGACACCTGTTGTGACATATATTTCGTTATTTTATGGCTGATTATGACACCTACAGTTTTTTCCCTGCCAAAAAGTTTCCTTTCTTTCGAAAGTTTGTTTCTTAAATCCTTTGTTGTTGTAATTAATTATTTACGGTCATGTTTTTTTCATTATATTTTAAATAACTTGTAGAAAATACACTTTATGACACTGTCATGAAGCATTATGACCATCCTGTGTCACTTTACTTGAACTAAGAAAATACACTTTATGACCATCATAATCATATAAGACAGATAGGCCTATCACATACATGCCCTTATATCAGTCAAAAATAGGGTGTCTTGTCCTGCTCCTGAAATCTGCTCCTGCATTCATCCCAGTCATCCGCAACAGAGCATTGTGGTAGGTGCATGTCTGACATCAATGTGTGCGCAATTACAATGTTAATTTAATATCTCATAAAATAACTACTGTGGTAGGTTTTGTGAGTTTTTACACTCTTATGTAGGTGTCATAACCAGCCATAAAATAACGCAATATATGTCACAACAGGTCTAAATATACTGTATGCATCATGACAGTGTTATGACCATATTATAACAGGTTATGACAAGTTATGTCAGCTGTTATGACATATTATGACATGGTTATGACTGTGTCATAACGTGTTATGACACTGGGTGTCAAGTAAAGTGTTTTCAACGAGGGATAACGAAAGGCATCGATAGAGGGAGGGAGAGGTAGATTCCCTACTGTGTCCTGTCCTAGATAACGTCTGTGTTCTTCTACTGTAATTAGTCATGTTTATCTGTGTAAGAAGTGACAGGTCTGTAAATTGCTAATGTTATTGACACAACAGTAAAGGCCTGAGGACTCTTGAGGGAGAGAGTGACTGTCCTCAAATGACATGGTGCAGGGAAAACATTAGCTACATGTTACACATAATCTCTCTCCCTCCCTCCATCCTTCTTTGCCTCCCTTCTTTCCTTCCCTCTCTACTCCTCTCCCTCCCTCTTGTTGGCCACTACTGGTGTACCTCTCTCTCACTCTGTGACCATCTGTCCGCCCCATGGTAGCTCCAGGGCATTCTTGGTACAAGGGGAGTGTGAAATTAGTTTGGCCGGTCAGTGGCCCGCCCCTACGGCCAACAGAACCACTTCCCGTGGAACATGCCATCACTTCCTCTCACACCAGAGTGGGCGGTGCTGTCAGGAGTCCAACACTGTTTCTAGGGGGAAACTGGGAATGGTTGTGAAAAGGTTGGAATTTGGATACATGGAATGGTTGTGTATGAGTGAGTTATCTATACTATCGAAAACCAAGATAACCTATTGGTTATAGAGGTTGGTAATGCAATAGGCATTGTTCCTGCTTTTCTCTGCTGTCTCCATCTGTCCCCCTATCCATTTTCTGTCATTCTTTTTCTCACCTTTCTTTCACCTGTCTCTCTCTTCGCACATCCTCTCTTTCATTTCTTCTCCACTGTCACCTGTTCCCCCTCTTTCTCCCCCCACTCCTCTCTCTCTGTCTCGAGCTCTTCCCTCATTCTCTCTCTGTAGGGGCTGTTGGAGTGTAGATTATCCATGGTTATCCAAAGGGCTGAGAGAGGGAAAGAAAGCGAGAGAGAGAATCTCCTGACCCTGGGAGAAAAGGGTCAATATCAGGGGATATCTTTATTTATATATATCTGGATATCTGACATTTTATTAGATATAAGGAGTAGACATGCTCCAGATACGCATATCCTTAATTTCATTGCAGCATAGCAAATCCAGAGCTCCAATCACAACACGTTTTCTGTAAAGATGCAAACATACAGTGAGGGAAAAAAGTATTTGATCCCCTGCTGATTTTGTACGTTTGCCAACTGACAAAGACATGATCAGTCTATAATTTTAATGGTAGGTTTATTTGAACAGTGAGAGACAGAATAACAACAAAAAAATCCAGAAAAACGCATGTCAAAAATGTTATAAATTGATTTGCATTTTAATGAGGGAAATAAGTATTTGACCCCTTTGCAAAACATGACTTAGTACTTGGTGGTAAAACCCTTGTTGGCAATCACAGAGGTCAGAAGTTTCTTGTAGTTTGGCCACCAGGTTTGTACACATCTCAGGAGGGATTTTGATCCACTCCTCTTTGCAGATCTTCTCCAAGTCATTAAGGTTTCGAGGCTGATGTTTAGCAACTCAAACCTTCAGCTACCTCCACAGATTTTCTATGGGATTAAGGTCTGGAGACTGGCTAGGCCACTCCAGGACCTTAATGTGCTTCTTCTTGAGCCACTCCTTTGTTGCCTTGGCCGTGTGTTTTGGGTCATTGTCATGCTGTTATACCCATCCACGACCCATTTTCAATGCCCTGGCTGAGGGAAGGAGGTTCTCACCCAAGATTTGACGGTACATGGCCCCGTCCATCGTCCCTTTGATGCGGTGAAGTTGTCCTGTCCACTTAGCAGAAAAACACCCCCAAAGCATAATGTTTCCACCTCCGTGTTTGACGGTGGGGATGGTGTTCTTGGGGTCTTAAGCAGCATTCCTCCTCCTCCAAACACGTCGAGTTGAGTTGATGCCAAAGAGCTCGATTTTGGTCTCATCTGACCACAACATTTTCACCCAGTTCTCCTCTGAATCATTCAGATGTTCATTGGCAAACTTCAGATGGCCCTGTATATGTGCTTTCTTGAGCAGGGGGACCTTGCGGGCGCTGCAGGATTTCAGTCCTTCACGGCGTAGTGTGTTACCAATTGTTTTCTTGGTGACTATGGTCCCAGCTGCCTTGAGATCATTGACAAGATCCTCCCGTGTAGTTCTGGGCTGATTCCTCACCGTTCTCATGATCATTGCAACTCCACGAGGTGAGATCTTGCATGTTTCCCAGGCCGAGGGAGATTGACAGTTCTTTTGTGTTTCTTCCATTTGCGAATAATCGCATCAACTATTGTCACCTTCTCACCAAGCTGCTTGGCAATGGTCTTGTAGCCCATTCCAGCCTTGTGTAGGTCTACAATCTTGTCCCTGACATCCTTGGAGAGCTCTTTGGTCTTGGCCATGGTGGAGAGTTTGGAATCTGATTGATTGATTGCTTCTGTGGACAGGTGTCTTTTATACAGGTAACAAGCTGAGATTAGCAGCACTCCCTTTAAGAGTGTGCTCCTAATCTCAGCTCGTTACCTGTATAAAAGACACCTGGGAGCCAGAAATCTTTCTGATTGAGAGGGGGTCAAATACTTATTTCCCTCATTAAAATGCAAATCAATTTATAACATTTTTGACATGCGTTTTTCTGGATTTTTTTGTTGTTATTCTGTCTCTCACTGTTCAAATAAACCTACCATTAAAATTATAGACTGATCATGTCTTTGTCAGTGGGCAAACGTACAAAATCAGCAGGGGATCAAATACTTTTTTCCCTCACTGTAGGTGAATATTTGCCAACATTTAATTTATTTAACAGAAAATAAAAGTTGCACACCCTCAATATCCCTGCCTGCCCTGTTTGTTATGGACAATGGATGCAGATTGGGTCGTCAGCAGCGGTCCCTCACAGTCCATCCCAACATGGTGGTAGTGTTGGTCTGTGATCCACTCCAAACTGTCAATGCATAAATCATGAGTCAAAATTGTGTTGATATTGCAAGAAAATATTGTCATTTCACATAACCGTACCACAAGGTAGCTACTCTACCTGCTTCATTCATGATGAAAAAACTACCTGGAACAAGCTAGCTAGCTAGCCAAATTGCTAGATAGGCTAGCTAGCTAAGTTAGTTAGCTAGCTGAGAAAATATACTATGTAGGCCTACTGTCAGTATTTGTCATCATATAGAGAAAATATGATGTCCACATAGTCCTATCTCAGGATATGTAATGAGTCAATATCCGGCCATACCATGTATGTTATCCAGAGGGAATCCAAAAATGATCTGTGCATAAAATAAAATATGGATTTCGTATGTCAAATTATTGACCATGTGCTTAAAACTCAGAAATGCATCGTCCTTATTTTCAGCATATCAAAAAGCATATCAAGATCCAGATATGGACCTCAGCCAAGAGAAGCATAGGCTATCTGGAATCAATATAGCTTAATATCTTGAATATGCTGAGAAAACACAGATATGTGATGCATATAGTCAGTATTTGTCAACATGAAGAGAGAAAATAGAATGTCACTGTCATGTGAATTTCTATCTCTAATTCAACCTAAGCTTGAATCATTACCAGAGGTTGTAAGGCTCTGGTTTTAATCATCAATGATTCAAGGTCCATAACCACGGAGAAGGATTTTTTGTATGTTTATTCATGGAGAGAGCTCTGGCGCTAAAAACACATACATACTGTTTTTATACTTCTTGACAAACAAAGGCACTATGCTCCTCCCACCTTTGTACCGCCCCCTCTGTTAGTGGGTTGACACTACATGATAATTCTAACATTTATACTGTATTTGGGGTAAAATCCTTTAGTCATTATTCTTAAAATCCAAATTAATCTAACAGTCACATATCTCAGGATATTGAATGAGTCCATATCCGGCCATAGGAAATGTCCATGTGTGATATTCAGGGTAATCCCAATATCATACAGTGCCTTCGGAAAGAATTCAGACCCCTTGACTTTCTCCACATTTTGTTACGTTACAGCCTTATTCGAAAAATTTATAAAATATATTTTTTTCCTCAGCAATCTACACACAATACCACATAATGACAAAGCCAAAACAGGTTTGTAGAATTTTTTTTTTGCAAATCTATTACAAATAAAAAACAGAAATACCTTATTTACATAAGTATTCAGACCCTTTGCTATGAGACTCAAAATTGACCTTCCTGTTTCCATTGATCATCCTTGAGATGTTTCTACAACTTGATTGGAGTCCACCTGTGGTAAATTCAATTGATTGGACATGATTTGGAATGGCACACACCTGTCTGTATAAGGTCCAACAGTTGACAGTGCATGTCAGAGCAAAAACCTAAACGTCTGCAGAATTGAAGGTCCCCAAGAACACAGTGGCCTCCATCATTCTTAAATGGAAGAAGTTTGGAACCACAAAGACTCTTCCCAGAGCTGGCCGCCCGGCCAAACTGAGCAATCGGGGGAGTAGGGCCTTGGTCAGGGAGGTAATCAAGAACCCGATGGTCACTCTGACAGAGTTCTAGAGTTCCTCTGTGGAGATGGGAGAACCTTCCAGAAGGACAACCATCTCTGCAGCACTCCACCAATCAGGCATTTATGGTAGAGTGGCCAGACTGAAGCCACTCCTCAGTAAAAGGCACATGACAGCCCGCTTGGAGTTTGCCAAAAGGCACCTAAAGACTGTCAGACCATGAGAAACAAGATTCTCTGGTCTGATGAAACCAAGATTGAACACTTTGGCCAGAATGCCAAGCGTCACGTCTGGAGGAAACCTGGCACCATCCCTACGTTGAAGCATGGTGGTGGCAGCATCATGCTGTGGGGATGTTTTTCAGCGGCCGGGACTGGGAGACTAGTCAGGATTGAGGCATAGATGAACAGAGCGCTCAGGACCTCAGACTGGGGTGAAGGTTTACCTTCCAACAGGACAATGACCCTAAGCACACGCAGGAGTGGCTTCGGGACAAGTCTCCGAATGTCCTTGAGTGGCCCAGCCAGAGCCTGGACTTGAACTCGAATGAACATCTCTGGAGAGACCTGAAAATAGCTGTGCAGCAACGCTCCCCATCCAACCTGACAGAGCTTGAGAGGATTTGCAGAGAGGAATGGGAGAAACTCCCCAAATACAGGTGTGCCAAGCTTGTAGCATCATACCCAAGAAGACTCAAGGCTGTAGTCGCCGCCAAAGGTGCTTCAAAAAAGTTATGTGTAAAGGGTCTGAATACTTATGTAAATGTGATATTTCCGTTTTTGCAAAATGTCTAAAAAACAGTTTTTGCTTTGTCATTATGGGGTATTGTGTGTAGATTGATGAGGGGGAAAAAAACAATATAATCAATTTTAGAATAAGGCTGTAACGTAACAAAATGTGGAAAAAGTCAAGGGGTCCAAATGCACCGTATATGTCTAAAAGACACATCTGGATTCAAAATCTGTCAGGATATGGTGAATATCCACAAAACTCAAAATATGCATTGGAAATGGTCTGTATTCTCTAGAATATCTAAAACGTGTCATGTAAAGATATTCCCTGATATGGACCATTTTCACCCGTTGTGAATCCAGCGTGGAGAATCCACATCAAAGGAGGACACGGCGGAACCAAAATCGATCCGTACACATCATAATCCGCATCATCAAAAGGCGACAGTTCATTGGTCTGTTTGGCTGCTAATCCCCCCGCTTTGTTTGGAACACTGTCTGGCCACACACACATGCACGCACACACACACACACACACACACACACACACACAGACACAGACACACACACACACACACACACTGACATTTACATTTACATTTACGTCATTTAGCAGACGCTCTTATCCAGAGCGACTTACAAATTGGTGCATTCACCTTATAGCCAGTGGGATAACCACTTTACAATTTTTGTTTTTTTATTTTATTTAATTTTATTATTATTATTTTTTTGGGGGGGGGGGTAGAAGGATTACTTTATCCTATCCCAGGTATTCCTTAAAGAGGTGGGGTTTCAAATGTCTCCGGAAGGTGGTGAGTGACTCTGCTGTCCTGGCGTCGTGAGGGAGCTTGTTCCACCATTGGGGTGCCAGAGCAGCGAACAGTTTTGACTGGGCTGAGCGGGAACTATGCTTCCACAGAGGAAGGGGAGCCAGCAGGCCAGAGGTGGATGAACGCAATGCCCTCGTTTGGGTGTAGGGACTGATCAGAGCCTGAAGGTACGGAGGTGCCGTTCCCCTCACAGCTCCATATGCAAGCACCATGGTCTTGTAACAGATGCGAGCTTCAACTGGAAGCCAGTGGAGTGTGCGGAGGAGCGGGGTGACGTGAGAGAACTTGGGAAGGTTGAACACCAGACGGGCTGCGGCATTCTGGATGAGTTGTAGGGGTTTAATGGCACAGGCAGGGAGCCCAGCCAACAGCGAGTTGCAGTAATCCAGACGGGAGATGACAAGTTACTGGATTAGGACCTGTGCCGCTTCCTGTGTAAGGCAGGGTCGTACTCTCCGAATGTTGTAGAGCATGAACCTACAGGATCGGGTCACCGCCTTGATGTTAGCGGAGAACGACAGGGTGTTGTCCAGGGTCATGCCAAGGCTCTTCGCACTCTGGGAGGAGGACACAACGGAGTTGTCAACCGTGATGGCGAGATCATGGAACGGGCAGTCCTTCCCCGGGAGGAAGAGCAGCTCCGTCTTGCCAAGGTTCAGCTTGAGGTGGTGATCCGTCATCCATACTGATATGTCTGCCAGACATGCAGAGATGCGATTCGCCACCTGGTTATCAGAAGGGGGAAAGGAGAAGATTAGTTGTGTATCGTCAGCGTAGCAATGATAGGAGAGGCCATGTGAGGATATGACAGAGCCAAGTGACTTGGTGTATAGCGAGAATAGGAGAGGGCCTAGAACTGAGCCCTGGGGGACACCAGTGGTGAGAGCACGTGGTGCGGAGACAGCTTCTCGCCACGCCACTTGGTAGGAGCGACCGGTCAGGTAGGACGCAATCCAAGAGTGAGCCGCGCCGGAGATGCCCAGCTCGGAGAGGGTGGAGAGGAGGATCTGATGGTTCACAGTATCAAAGGCAGCAGACAGGTCTAGAAGGACAAGAGCAGAGGAGAGAGAGTTAGCTTTAGCAGTGCGGAGAGCCTCCGTGACACAGAGAAGAGCAGTCTCAGTTGAATGACCAGTCTTGAAACCTGACTGGTTTGGATCAAGAAGGTCATTCTGAGAGAGATAGCAAGAGAGTTGGCTAAAGACGGCACGCTCAATAGTTTTGGAAAGAAAATAAAGAAGGGATACCGGTCTGTAGTTGTTGACATCAGAGGGATCGAGTGTTGGTTTTTTGAGAAGGGGTGCAACTCTCGCTCTCTTGAAGACGGAAGGGACATAGCCAGCGGTCAAGGATGAGTTGATCAGCGAGGTGAGGTAGGGGAGAAGGACACCGGAGATGGTCTGGAGAAGAGAGGAGGGGATAGGGTCAAGCGGGCAGGTTGTTGGGCGGCCTGCAGTCACAAGTCGCAAGATTTTATCTGGAGAGAGAGGGGAGAAAGAAGTCAAAGCATAGGGTAGGGCAGTGTGAGCAGGACCAGCAGTGTCATTTGACTTAACAAACGAGGATCGGATGTCGTCAACCTTCTTTTCAAAGTGGTTGACGAAGTCATCCACAGAGAGGGAGGAGGGGGGGGGGGATTCAGCAGGGAGGAGAATGTGGCAAAGAGCTTCCTAGGGTTAGAGGCAGATGCTTGGAATTTAGCGTGGTAGAAAGTGGCCTTAGCAGCAGAAACAGATGAAGAAAATGTAGAGAGGAGGGAGTGAAAAGATGCCAGGTCCGCAGGGAGTCTAGTTTTCTTCCATTTCCGCTCAGCTGCCCGGAGCTCTGTTCTGTGAGCTCGCAATGAGTCATCAAGCCACGGAGCTGGAGGGGAGGACCGAGCCGGCCGGGAGGATAGGGGACATAGAGAGTCAAAGGATGCAGAAAGGGAGGAGAGGAGGATTGAGGAGGCAGAATCAGGAGATTGGAGGGAGAAGGATTGAGCAGAGGGAAGAGATGATAGGATGGAAGAGGAGAGAGTAGCGGGAGAGAGAGAGCGAAATCTGTTATGTCAACCTGGTTATAAAAGAGGGTTCAGAAAAGTGTAACCAAAATATGTTTGACATACTATGGTTATTTGTATCACTAGCACAGTATAATGAGCATACCTGTAATAGTTATGGACATATATCTTTTTTATTTCTCCATTCTAATATGAGGTAGATGTTTGGATGAGATATTCATCGATCTGTTTTGGTTTTAGTCAGAGGCAATGTGCCTTAGAGTTAAAATCGAATCAAATTGTATTTGTCACATGCTTCATGAACAACAGGTCTAGACTAACAATGAAATGCTTACTTGCGGGCCTTTCCCAACAATGCGGAGAGAGATTTATTTTTTTACAAAACATAAGAACACAAGGAATAAATACACAATGAGAAACGATAACTTGAAGTAAGAAGTTTACATACACCTTAGCCAAATAATGAGTAACTACAGTTGAAGTCTGAAGTTTGCATACACCTTAGCCAAATACATTTAAACTCAGTTTTTCACAATTCCTGACATTTAACCCTAGTAAAAATTCCCTGTCTTAGGTCAGTTAGGATCACCACTTTATTTAAAGAATGTGAAATGTCAGAATAATAGTAGAGAGAATGATTTATTTCAGCTTTTGTTTCTTTCATCAGATTCCCAGTGGGTCAGAAGTTTACATACACTCAATTAGTATTTGGTAGCATTGCCTTTAAATTGTTTAACTTGGGTCAAATGTTTCGGGTAGCCTTCCACAAGCTTCCCACAATAAGTTGGGTGAATTTTGGCCCATTCCTCCTGACAGAGCTGGTGTAACTGAGTCAGGTTTGTAGGCCTCCTTGCTCGCACACGCTTTTTCAGTTCTGCCCACACATTTTCTATAGGATTGAGGTCAGGGCTTTGTGATGGCCTCTCCAATACCTTGACTTTGTTGTCCTTAAGCCATTTTGCCACAACTTTGGAAGTATGATTGTGGTCATTGTCCATTTGGAAGACCCATTTGCGACTAAGCTTTAACTTCCTGACTGATGTCTTCTTCAATGTTGCTTCAATATATCCACATAATTTTCCTTCCTCATGATACCATCTATTTTGTGAAGTGCACCAGTCCATCCTGCAGCAAAGCACCCCCACAGCATGATGCTGCCACCCCGTGCTTCACGGTTGGGATGGTGTTCTTCGGCTTGCAAGCCTTCCCCTTTTTCCTCCAAACATAACAATGGTCATTATGGCCAAACAGTTCTATTTTTGTTTCATCAGACCAGAGGACATTTCTCCAAAAAGTACGATCTTTGTCCCCATGTGCAGTTGCAAACCGTAGTCTGGCTTTTTTTTTCTGAGGTCTTGGCTGATTTCTTTTGATTTTCCCATGATGTCAAGCAAAGTTTGAAAGTAGGCCTTGAAGTACATCCACAGGTACACCTCCAATTGACTCCAATGATGTCAATTAGCCTATCAGAAGCTTCTAAAGCCATGACATCATTTTCTGGAATTTTCCAAGCTGTTTAAAAGGCACAGTCAACTTTGTGTATGTAAACTTCTGACCCACTGGAATTGTGATACAGTGAATTATATGTGAAATAATCTGTCTGTAAACAATTGTTGGAAAAATTACTTGTGTCATGCACAAAGTAGATGTCCTAACCGACTTGTCAAAACTATAGTTTGTTAACAAGAAATGTGTGGAGTGGTTGATAAACGAGTTTTAATGACTCCAACCTAAGTGTATGTAAACTTCCGACTTCAACTGTAGGTGTTCGAGCTGTGTGCTATTAGTTTAAACAGACAGCTCGGTGCATTCAGCATGTAAATACTTCTTACAAAAACAAGTAGTGATGAAGTCAATCTCTCCTCTACTTTGAGCCATGAGAGATTGACATGCATATTATTAATGTTAGCTCTCTGTGTACATTTAAGGGCCAGCTGTGCTGCCCTGTTCTGAGCCAATTGTAAATTTCCTAAGTCCATCTTTGTGGCACCTGACCACATGACTGGACAGTAGTCCTGGTGTGACAAAACTAGGGCCTGTAGGACCTGCCTTGTTGGTAGTGTTGTTAAGAAGGCATAGCAGCGCTTTATTATGGACAGACTTCTCCCCATCTTAGCTACTGTTGCATCAACATGTTTTGACCATGACAGTTTACAATCCAGGGTTACTCCAAGCAGTTTAGTCTCCTCAACTTGCTCAATTTCCAAATGATTCATTACAAGATTTTGTTGAGGTTTAGGGTTTAGTGAATGATTTGTCCCAATTACAATGCGTTTAGTTTTAGAAATATTTAGGACTAACTTATTTTTTGCCACGCATTCTGAAACTGACTGCAGCTCTTTGTGATTTCACTCACTGTAGTAGCTGACGTGAATAGTGTTGAGTCATCCGCATACATAGACACACAGGCTTTACTCAGAGCCAGTAACAGGTCATTAGTAAAGATTGAAAAAAGTAAGGGGCCTAGACAGTTGCCCTGGGGAATAACTGATTCTTCCTGGATTATGTTGGAGAGGCTTCCACTAAAGAACACCCTCTGTGTTCTGTTAGACTGGTAATTCTTTATCCACAATATAGCAGGGGGTGTAAAGCCATAACACATACGTTTTTCCAGCAGCAGACTATAATTGATCATGTCAAAAGCCGCACTGAAGTCTAACAAAACAGCTCCCACAATATTTTTATCATCAATTTCTCTCAGCCAATCATCAGTCATTTGTGTAAGTGCTGTGCATGTTGAATGTCCTTCGCTATAAGTTTGCTGAAAGTCTGTTGTCAATTAGTTTACTGTCGAATAGCATTGTATCTGGTCAAAAAAAAAAATGTTTTACTAAGTATCAGGCTGATTGGTCGGCTATTTGAGCCAGTAAAGGGGGCTTTACTATTCTTGGGTAGTGGAATTACTTTTGCTTCCCTCCAGGGCTGAGGGCACACACTTTCTTGTAGGTTTAGATTGAAGAAAGGGCAAATAGGAGTGGCAATATCGTCCGCTATTATCCTCAGTAATTTTCCATCCAAGTAGTCAGACCCAGGTGGCTTGTCATTGTTGATAGACAACAATCATTTTTTCACCTCTTCCACAATCACTTTTCGGAAATCAAAATTACAACGCTTGTCTTTCATAATTTTGTCAGTTTAGGGCTGTGGCGGTCATCAAATTTTGTTATAATAATAATAATATGCCATTTAGCAGACGCCTTTATCCAAAGCGACTTACAGTCATGTGTGCATACATTTTTACGTATGGGTGGTCCCGGGGAACGAACCCACTACCCTGGCGTTACAAGCGCCATGCTCTACCAATTGAGCTACAGAGGACCACAGACGGTTATTGTCATGCAAAAGACTGCCGGTCTCACGGTAATTCACCGTTAATTAACATAAACATGTTTAGCATCTCCAGAACCCCATGCATACATGCCGCATACAGTACAAGAAGCTGATGCACGCCTTTGGAACATCTACATTTAAAAAAGTGTAATAAATCAATTGAATATACACCATCACAATAAATCATTATTCAATTATTTTAGGCAGGTCTAAAGAAACATGATATAAAGAAAATGCATTTCAGAAGAACAGAATATGAGTTGGCCTACTGTATGTTCTCTGGCTATGCGCCCTGCCATAGGCTGTAGGCTTGTTCATTTAGCAGACAATATGTGCTTATAAGTCCCGTGCCCTTATTTTGTATAGATAAACTTAGCTGAATAAAATAAGAAAGGATATCTTTCCCATTCCGGAGTGAGTGTGTATATGAAATGGCTATGTTGAGCGTAAAAGTGATCATTTGAAATAGGTCCTATATGCTAGATTTAGAGTTATTTGCCAACTTTAGTTGTGAATGATACAAACCTTAGAATTCCTTAGAAATCAAAAGATATATGGGCTGCATGATGTGACTATTGGCTATTGATTTGAGAAAGTCGCAAAAAAAGCTTCAACCACTGTTTGAGGAGCATGCAGTCTCTTGCTGTGGTACAGGTGATATTCCGCCCAAACTCTGTATGCCATGGGCTCTCCAATCCTGTTCCTGCAGCCACCAAGTGCTTAATTTGGGTTACCAAGTTAAATCTGTCCGGGAACATTAATAGTAGCATGTTTTCACTAAACATACAGTGTTTTCACTAAACATTCAGTGTAACCTATTCCAAATAAAATAAAATAAATTTTTATTGGTCACATGCGCCGAATACAACAGGTGCAGACATCACAGTGAAATGCTTACTTACAGCCCTTAACCAACAGTGCATTTATTTTTTACAAAAAAAGTAAAAATAAAATAACAACAAAAAAGTGTTGAGAGAAAAAAGAGCAGAAGTAAAATAAAGTGACAGTAGGGAGGCTATATATACAGGGGGGTACCGTTGCAGAATCAATGTGCGGGGGCACCGGCTAGTTGAGGTAGTTGAGGTAATATGTACATGTGGGTAGAATAAAATAAATGCGCTATTAGTAAGCTATTCAAAATCAAATACAAATGCACTGTAATTGTAGGCTAACTCTGAATCTGAATTTGTTAATCTGTTAGATATTAAATCAGTTATTTGTATGTTTTTCTGCCGTGCATAATATATGTAGGCTATGTATTGTATAAAAGCACAATCATTATTTTAATTCTGGTTTTCTTTCGGGCTTTAGCTCATATATAGGCCTATGCTTATGCATAAGCTCTAATATGCATATGGGTGTTTTTATTTGATCATCACCTTAAAAAGCACTGTCCATTCCGTTATGTTAAGCTTTGAAACAACATCCACAATGACCATGTTTTCCACTCAGTTTCAACCTGTTGTTGAACTTCTTTCTTCAAATTGATCCCTCACAGTTACGTTAGTTTTAAAACCACGTACTGTTTTGATGATAAGTGTTTGACATGATTTTTGATTGTATTTGCATTGATGTCAGAGTGGTTAGCGGGACAATAGAGACCTGAGTACCAGGCCATTAGCGACCTGATGATCGTTAGCGAGTTAGATACTACTAACACGTGTCCAGAGTCTTGAAAAATGGCGCCGAAGGGGATGGTTGCCGTTTTATGGACTCTTAACCAACCGGGTTATTTTGTTTGTTTTTTCGAATTGTTTGTAACTTATTTTGTACATCATGTTGCTGCTACCGTCTCTTATGACCGAAAAGAGCTTCTGGACATCAGAACAGCGATTACTCACCTTGAACTGGACGAATAATGTTTATTTAATGAGTCTGATGAGAGGGATTTGCTCCAGACACCCGACAGGGCCCTCATCCCCGTCATAAGCAGTAGAAAGAAAAGGAGATATCGCGGAAGGAGATCGGGGTGCTTGGTAAGGAGCCGGCGACGAGTGGCTAATCTGCCTTTGCCATCGATACTATTGGCCAATTTACAATTGCTTGATAATAAAGTGGACGAACTACAGGCACGAATATCCTACCAACAAGACATTATAATATCTTATGTTTCACTGAGTCGTGGCTGAACGAAGACATTAATAACATACAGCCGGCGAGTTATACACTGTATCGACAGGATAGAACGGCAGCCTCTGGTAAGACAAGGGGTGGCGGTCTATGTATATTTGTAAACAACAGCTGGTGCACGATATCTAAGGAAGTCTCGAGGTTTTGCTCACCTGAGGTAGAGTATCTCATGATAAGCTGTAGACCACACTATCTACCAAGAGAGTTTTCATCTATATTCTTCGTAGCTGTCTATTTACCACCACAAACCGATGCTGGCACTAAGACCGCACTTAATGAACTGTATACGGCCATAAGCAAACAGGAAAATGCTCATCCAGAGGAGGCGCTCCTAGTGGCCGGGGACTTTAATGCAGGGAAACTTAAATCTGTTTTACCTCATTTCTACCAGCATGTTAAATGTGCAACCAGAGGGAAAAAAACTCAAGACCACCTTTACTCCACACACAGAGACGCGTACAAAGCTCTCCCTCGCCCTCCATTTGGCAAACGTGACCATAATTCTATCCTCCTGATTCCTGCTTTCAAGCAAAAACTAAAGCAAGAAGCACAAGTTGTATTTATTTATTTATTTATTTAACCAGGTAGGCCAGTTGAGAACAAGTACTCAGTTACAACTGCAACCTGGCCAAGATAAAGCAAAGCAGTGCGTTGACAACAACACAGAGTTACACATGGGATAAACAAAACATACAGCCAATAGCACAATAGAAAATCTATATACTGTGTGTGCAAATGTAGTAAGTTATGGAGGTACGGCAATAAATAGGCCATAGTGCAAAATAATTACAATTTAGTATTAACACTGGAGTGATAGATGTGCAGAAGATGATGTGCAAATAGAGATACTGGGGTGCAAATGAGCAAAATAAATAACAATATTGGGATGAGGTAGTTGGGTGGGCTAATTACAGATGGGCTGTGTACAGGTGCAGTGATCGGTAAGCTGCTCTGACAACTGATGCTTAAAGTTAGTGAGGGAGATAAGTGTCTCCAGCTTCAGAGATTTTTGCAGTTCGTTCCACTCAATAGCAGCAGAGAACTGGAAGGAATGGCGGCCAAAGGAGGTGTTGGCTTTGGGGATGACCAGTGAGATATACCTGATGGAGTGCATACTACGGGTGGGTGTTTCTATGGTGACCAATGAGCTAAGATAAGGCGGGGATTTGCCTAGCAGTGATTTATAGATGACCTGGAGCCAATGGGATTGGCGACGAATATGTAGTGAGGGCCAGCCAACGACAGCGTACAGGTCACAATGGTGGGTAGTATATGGGGCTTTGGTGACAAAACGGATGGCACTGTGATAGACTACATCCAATTTGCTGAGTAGAGTGTTGGAGGCTATTTTGTAAATGACATCGCCAAAGTGAAGGATCGGTAGGATAGTCCGTTTTACGAGGGCATGTTTGGCAGCATGAGTGAAGGAGGCTTTGTTGCGAAACAAGAAGCCGATTCTAGATTTAACTTTGGGTTGGAGATGCTTAATGTGAGTCTGGAAGGAGAGATGCTAAGCTACAGGACTGTTTTGCTAGCACAGACTGGAATATGTTCCTGGATTCTTCCGATGGCATTAAAGAGTACACCACATCAGTCACTGGCTTCATCAATAAGTGCATCGATGAAGTCGTCCCTACAGTGACTGTACGTACATACCCCAACCAGAAGCCATGGATTACAGGCAACATCCGCACTGAGCTAAAGGGTAGAGCTGCCGCTTTCAAGGAGCGGGACTCTAACCCGGAAGCTTGTAAGAAATCCCGCTATGCCCTCCGACGAACCATCAAACGGCAAAGCATCAATACAGGACTAAGATTGAATCGTACTACACCAGCTCCGACGCTCGTCGGATGTGGCAGGGCTTGCAAACTATTACAGACTACAAAGGGAAGCAAAGCCGCGAGCTGCCCAGTGACACGAGCCTACCAGACGAGCTAAATTACTTCTATGCTCGCTCCGAAGCAAGTAATACTGAAACATGCATGAGAGCATCAGCTGTTCCAGACGACTGTGTGATCACACTCTCCATAGCCGATGTGAGTAAGACCTTTAAACAGGTCAACATTCACAAGGCCGCAGGGTCAGACAGATTACCAGGACGTGTACTCTGAGCATGTGCTTACCAACTGGCAAGTGTCTTCACTGACATTTTCAACCTCTCCCTGTCTGAGTCTGTAATACCAACATGTTTCAAGCAGACCACCATAGTCCCAAGAACACTAAGGTAACCTGCCTAAATGACTACCGACCAGTAGCACTCATATCTGTAGCCATGAAGTGCTTTGAAAGGCTGGTCATGGCTCACATCAACACCATTATCCCAGAATCCTTAGACCCACTCCAATTTGCATACCGCCCCAACAGATCCACAGATGATGAAACCTCTATTGCGCTCCATACTGACCTTTCACACCTGGACAAAAGGAACACCTATGTGAGAATGCTATTCATTGACTACAGCTCAGCGTTCAACACCATAGTGCCCTCAAAGCTCATCACTAAGCTAAGGACCCTGGGACCAAACACCTCCCTCTGCAACTGGATCCTGGACTTCCTGACGGGCCGCCCCCAGGTGGTAAGGGTAGGTAACAACACATCCGCCACGCTAATCCTCAACACGGGGGCCCCTCAGGGGTGTGTGCTCAGTTCCCTCCTGTACTCCCTGTTCACTCATGACTGCATGGCCAGGCACGACTCCAGCACCATCATTAAGTTTGCCGATGATACAACAGTGGTTGGCCTGATCACCGACAACGACGAGACAGCCTATAGGGAGGAGGTCAGAGACCTGACCGTGTGGTGCCAGGACAACAACTTCTCCCTCAACGTGATCAAGACAAAGGAGATGATTGTGGACTACAGGAAAAATAAGAGTACCGATCACGCCCCCATTCTCATCGACGGGGCTGTAGTGGAGCAGGTTGAGAGCTTCAAGTTCCTTGGTGTCCACATCACCAACAAACTAACATGGTCCAAGCACACCAAGACAGACGTGAAGAGGGCATGACAAAACCTATTCCCCCTAAGGAGACTGAAAAGATTTGGCATGGGTCCTCAGATCCTCAAAAGGTTCTACAGCTGCACCATCAAAAGCATCCTGACTGGTTGCATCACTGCCTGGTATGGCAACTGCTCGGCCTCCGACCGCAAGGCACTACAGAGGGTAGTGCGTACGGCCCAGTACACCACTGGGGCCAAGCTTCCTGCCATCCAGGACCTCTATACCAGGCGGTGTCAGAGGAAGGCCCTAAAAATGGTCAAAGACTCCAGCCACCCTAGTCATAGACTGTTCTCTCTGCTACCGCACGGCAAGCGGTACCGAAGCGCCAAGTCTAGGTCCAAGAGGATTCTAAACTGCTTCTACCCCCAAGCCATAAGACTCCTGAACATCTAATCAAATGGCTGCCCAGACTATTTGCGTTGCCTCTTTTACGCTGCTGCTACTCTCTGTTCATTATCTAAGCATAGTCACTTTAATATCTCTACCTACATGTACATATGATCTCAATTACCTCGACTAACCGGTGCCCCCGCACATTGACTCAGTACCGGTACCCCCTGTATATAGCCTCGCTATTGTTATTTTTACTGCTGCTCTTTAATTATTTGTTACTTTTATTTTGTATTATTTTATATAGTATTTTCTTATATAGAATCTTAAAACTGCATTGTTGGTTAAGGGCTTGTAAGTAAGCGTTTCCCTGTAAGGTCTACACCTGTTGTATTCGGCGCATGTGACAAATACAATTTGATTTGATTTGAGTGCAAAAGAGGAGAAATTCCGTGACTCAATGTTCAATTTGAATTTTACTGGGGTCATGACTGATGACATCAGGTGTGGCGGTAATACGGTCACCGCAACAGCCTTAGGTCAGTTATTCTTGGATATGTGGTGTCGGCATTTGTTGCTGACATATCATGTCTAAGTTTGCTAATGTTGCCGATGGAAAACATAATTCAAATAGTTGGCAATATCAGTGGGTTTTGTGATGAATGAGCCATCTGATTCAATGAATGATGGAGCTGAGTTTGCTTTTTTGTCCAAAATGTAATTTAAGGTGCGGCAGAGCTTTTTACTATCATTCTGTATATAATTTATCTTTGTTTCATAGTATAGTTTATTCTTCTTTTTATTCAGCTTAGTCACATGATTTCTCAATTTGCAGTACGTTTGCCAATCGGTTTTGCCACATTCCTCTCAACCATACAATTTTTCAATTCCTCATCAATCCACAGGGATTTAACAGTTTTTACAGTCATTTTCTTGATGGGTGCATACTTATTAGTAACTGGAATAAGCAATTTCATAAATGTGTCAAGTGCAGCGTCTGGTTGCTCCTCATTACACACCACAGACCAGCAAATATTCTTTACATCATCAACATAGGAATCACTACAAAATGTATTGTATGACATCTTATACACTATATTAGGCCCCGCCTTTGGCACGTTGGTTTTCTAGATACACTAAATATACAAAAGTATGTGGACACCCCTTCAAATTAGTGGATTAGTCTATTTCAGCCACACCCGTTGCTGACAGGTGTATAAAATCGAGTACACAGCCATGCAATCGCCATAGACAAACTTTGGCAGTAGAATGGCCTTACTGAAGAGCTCAGTGACTTTCAACGTGGCACCGTCATAGGATGCCACCTTTCCAACAAGTCAGTTCATTAAATTTCTGCCCTGATAGTGCTGCCCCGGTCAACTGTAAGTGCTGCTATTGTGAAGTGGAAACGTCTAGTAGCAACAAAGGCTCATCCGTGAAGTGGTAGGCCACACAAGCTCACAAAACGGGACCACTGAGTGCTGAAGTGTGTAAAAATCGTCTGTCCTCGGTTGCAACACTCACTACCGAGTTCCAAACTGCCTCTGGAAGCAACATCAGCACAAAAACTGTTCGTCGGGAGCTTCATGAAATGGGTTTCCATGGCCGAGCAGCCACAAACAAGCCTAAGATCACCATGCGCAATGCCAAGCGTCGGCTGGAGTGGTGTAAAGCTCGCCGCCATTGGACTCTGTTCCCTCAAACAAATTTCATCACTGAGCAAATTACAGGTCTGCCAACTGTAAAGTTTGGTGGAGGAGGAATAATGGTCTGGGGCTGTTTTTCATGGTTCGGGCTAGACAAGATTTCCCTTCCAGTGAAGGGAAATCTTAACGCTACAGCATACAATGACATTCTAGACGATTCTGTGCTTCCAACTTTGTGGCAACAGTTTGGGGAAGGCCCTTTCCAGTTTCAGCATGACAATGCCCCAGTGCAAAAAGTGAGGTCCATACATGGTTTGTCGAGATCGGTGTGGAAGAACTTGACTGGCCTGCACAGAGCCCTGACCTCAACCCCATCGAACACCTTTGGGATGAATTGGAACGCCGACTGCGAGCCAGGCCTAATCGCCCAACATCAGTGCCCGACCTCACTAATGCTCTTGTGGCTGAATGGAAGCAAGTCCCCTCAGCAATGTTCCAACATCTAGTGGAAAGCCTTCCCAGAAGAGTGGAGGCTGTAATAGCAGCAAAGGGGGGACCAACACCATATTAATGCCCATGATTTTGGAATGAGATGTTCGACGAGCACATACTTTTGGTCATGTAGTGTATATTCCCTTTTCCTGTATCGACAGTTACCACGGTTACAGAAACAGTGTCCTAGGAAACGGCAGCATGTTGGTGTGCATTTAGGCAGTAGTCCTCACTAGACCTCACAGTAAGGAACATGTTATATAGGAAGAGAGGGTAGGAAAGAGAGATGGAACAAGGGAGGGAGTGGAGGAAGGACAGAGAAAAGGTTGAGAGACATTTTGTCTATATTTATACAGCATGTCTGGAGGTGTGTGTGGGGGTATATGTGTGTTGCACGCTCCACCGCTGCAGTAATGTATTTATAAATGTGTCTGAGAGGTGGTTAAAGCTCCAGTCATTCATCCTGCAGTTAATTGAGATCAATAGTGTTGTTCTTGCATGTCCCCCACCCCATCTTATAAAAACGCATGCACGCACACACAAACACACACACAGACACACACACACACACTGAGAGGGGGCCATCGTGGCAGTGTAAACACAGCTCATTAAAGGGGAGGAGAGCTACATCTGGAGTGTACAGGGACAAACACACACACCAGCACCAAAACCCATCTCCTCCAGCCCACCTGCACGGAGTAATCAGGGGAACTGCCACCACAGAGGTCAGAACATCTTACATACCATTACAGCTCTGTGCGTGCGAGTGTGTCGGAGCGTGCGTGCATATGTGCGTGTGTGGATTGTGACACTCTGGCTCTAGGACTTGTATATGTGAGCCAGGGTGTATCTCATTTGGTGGTGTTGGGGATGGGTGAGTTTCATTTTGTTTGTATTTAGTGGTGATTGGTTAATGACTCCCAATCGGAGGTAACGAGTGTCAGCTGTCGGCTCGTTATCTCTGATTGGGAGCCATATATATTCTGTGTGTTTTCACCTTTGTTTTGTGGGTTATTGTTTCTGTGTTGCTGTTAGTCTGTATCAGTATTTTGAACTTCACGTATCGTCATTTGTTGTTTTCTTCGTGGTTGCTTTATTAATAAAGTCATCATGTTCACTCCACGCGCTGCGTATTGGTCCGCTCCTTCAGACGATCGGGACAGAATAACCCACCATAAAAGGACCAAGCAGCGTAACAAGCGGCAACAGGACCTACCTACACAGGAGTTATGGACGCCTCCTAAGGATTTTTGGACATGGGAGGAGATTCGGGCTGGAAAGGGTCCTTGGGCACAACCGGAGGAATATCACCGCCCTCGTGAAGAGCTGGAGGCAGCCAAAGCCGAGAGGAGGTGGTACGAGGAGGCAGCGCGAAGGAGAGGCTGGAAGCCCGTGGAAGAGAGGCAACCCCAAGAAATTTTTGGGGGGGGGCACATGGCTTGGGCGACGGAGCAGCAGGAGGCTGCCACAGGGAGAAAAGGAGAGAAGGCTAACGGAGTACGGGAGTCATTGGCGAGTAGAAGGAGGGAAGTTGTTGTGGCACGGCATGAGAGACTGAAGTGTGTTACCAGTCCGGTCCGGCCCGTTCCTGATCCCCAGTTAAGGCCAGTGGTGTGTGTTCCCGGTACGGACCGGCCTGTTCCTACTCCACGCACCAGGTCCACGATGTGCGTCGCCAGCCCGGCCCGGCCTGTTCCTGCTCCACGCACGAAGCCTACGGGGTGCGTCGCCAGCCGGCCAGAGTCTGCCGTCTGCCCAACGGCGCCTGAACTGGCCGTCTGCCCAACGGCGCCTGAACTGGCCGTCTGCCCAACGGCGCCTGAACTGGCCGTCTGCCCAACGGCGCTGGAACTGCCAGTCTGCCCTATGGCGTCTGAACTGCCCGTCTGCCAAGCGCTGCATAAGCCGCCCGTCTGTACTGAGCCTGCAAAGCCGCCCGTCTGCCATGAGCCTTCAGAGCCGTCCGCCAGATCGGAGCCGCTAGAGCCTTCCGCCAGACAGGAGCCGCTAGAGCCTTCCGCCAGACAGAATCATACACTTGCTATGGAATCAGCAGGAGCCGACGCAGCCCATACTAGACTGGAAGCTCAGGTTCGGGACCAGAAAGAGCAGCTCCTGCAGATGGGAGCCGCCCTGCTGGAGGTGATGACTGCAATCCGAGGCTGGGGTCCGCCTCCACCGCCAGCCGCCCAGCCAGACCCGTCAGCCAGCCATGAGCAGCCAGATCCGTCAGCCAGCCATGAGCAGCCAGATCCGTCAGCCAGCCATGAGCAGCCAGACCCGTCAGCCAGCCATGAGCAGCCAGATCCGTCAGCCAGCCATGAGCAGCCAGATCCGTCAGCCAGCCATGAGCAGCCAGATCCGTCAGCCAGCCATGAGCAGCCAGATCCGTCAGCCAGCCATGAGCAGCCAGATCCGTCAGCCAGCCATGAGCAGCCAGATCCGTCAGCCAGCCATGAGCAGCCAGATCCGTCAGCCAGCCATGAGCAGCCAGACCCGTCAGCCAGCCATGAGCAGCCAGACCCGTCAGCCAGCCATGAGCAGCCAGATCCGTCAGCCAGCCATGAGCAGCCAGATCCGTCAGCCAGCCATGAGCAGCCAGATCCGTCAGCCAGCCATGAGCAGCCAGATCCGTCAGCCAGCCAGGATCCGCCAGAGCCGTCCAGCCAGGATCCGCCAGAGTCGTCCAGCCAGGATCCGCCAGAGCCGTCTAGCCAGGATCCGCCAGAGCCGTCCAGCCAGGATCCGCCAGAGCCGTCCAGCCAGGATCCGCCAGAGCCGTCCAGCCAGGATCCGCCAGAGCCGTCCAGCCAGGATCCGCCAGAGCCGTCCAGCCAGGATCCGCCAGAGCCGTCCAGCCTGGATCCGCCAGAGCCGTCCAGCCTGGATCCGCCAGAGCCGTCCCGCCGGGATCCGCCAGAGCCGTCCCGCCGGGATCCGCCAGAGCCGTCCAGCCTGGATCCGCCAGAGCCGTCCCGCCAGGATCCGCCAGAGCCGTCCCGCCAGGATCCGCCAGAGCCGTCCCGCCAGGATCCGCCAGAGCCGTCCCGCCAGGATCCGCGAGAGCCAGCCAGCCAGGATCCGCCATCTAGTCAGGTGCTGCCCTTTAGCCCGGTGCTGCCCCTTAGTCCGGTGCTGCCCCTTAGTCCGGTGCTGCCCCTTAGCCCGGTGCGGCCCCTTAGTCCGGTGCTGCCCCTTAGCCCGGTGCTGCCCCTTGTTCCGGTGCTGCCCCTTATCCCGGTGCTGCCCCTTATCCCGGTGCTGCCCCTTAGGCCGATGCTGCCCCTTAGTCCGGTGTTGCCCCTTAGTCCAGGTGGGGTTAGTTGGAGGGTGGTCATTGGGAGGAGGCTACCGAAGCAGGTTGTGACTGTGGTGGGGTGGGGATCACGACCGGGGCCAGAACCGCCACCATGGACAGACGCCCACCCAGACCCTCCCCTAGTCCTGAGGTTGGTGCGCCCGGAGTTCGCACCTTTAGGGGGGGGTACTGTGACACTCTGGCTCTAGGACTTGTATATGTGAGCCAGGGTGTATCTCATTTGGTGGTGTTGGGGATGGGTGAGTTTCATTTTGTTTGTATTTAGTGGTGATTGGTTAATGACTCCCAATCGGAGGTAACGAGTGTCAGCTGTCGGCTCGTTATCTCTGATTGGGAGCCATATATATTCTGTGTGTTTTCACCTTTGTTTTGTGGGTTATTGTTTCTGTTAGTCTGTATCAGTATTTTGAACTTCACGTATCGTCATTTGTTGTTTTCTTCGTGGTTGCTTTATTAATAAAGTCATCATGTTCACTCCACGCGCTGCGTATTGGTCCGCTCCTTCAGACGATCGTGACATGGATGTTCCAGCTTGTAGCAATATTGAGATATGTAGCTTAATTGTCTGCTGTTATAAACCTGATGGCAGTAGTAAATTAATATGAATGCATGTACAGAATTATGTGATTCAGGATTTGTATCCACTGCCGCTTCATTAACTGAAGCTAAATCAGTTTAGCTCTAAGCTTAATTAGGTAGTGGAAACCAACTTAAAGCAGAAGCTCTATTTCCTTGTTTAATCCATTCTGTCCTCTTTTAGCTTCATATCTAAATGTAAGTCGCTCTGGATAAGAGCGTCTGCTAAATGACTAAAATGTAATGTAAATGTAAATATCTCTCTCTTCATCTAATTCTGCCTGTATCCCTGTCTCTCCTGCCCACTCTAGCTGCTCCTTTCATCTCTCTTTTACCTCGCTCTTCCTCCCCTTTTACCCACCCACCTCTCTCTCTCTCTCTCTCTCTCTCTCTCTCTCTCTCTCTCTCTTTCTTTCTTTCTCTCTCTTTTGCGCGCTCTCCTCCTCCCTCCCTCTATCTCTCTGCTCTCCTCTCTTGCTCCCTCGCTCCACCCTTCCATCCCTCAATCCCTCCCTCTCTGTGTTGTGTTCAGCGTGCGGAGGGTGGAGTGTCATGGGCTCAAACATTAACATGCGGCAGGCAGCCATCCCAGTCTCTCTGCTCCTTTCCTCTCGAGGAAGTGATAGACAGAAGCAGGAAGGGAGGGGGAAAGATGGAGAGAGGAGAATGAATGAAGGGTTACGAGTGATTGATACAGCACAGAGACAGAGAGGGAGGGAGAGAGAGAAAGGGATAGTGGAGAGAGGGAAGGGGTAGATAGAGAATGAGGGGTGTACTCACAGACACACTTGACGTGATACCCACAATGTACACACACATGTAAAAACAGACACACATACATTAACACACAGTGGCATTGTGAAAACACATCGATATATGAATTACTGTATAGTATCCATGATTTTGCAGGAACAAAGAGAAAACAGAGATGGAGGGAGGGAGGAGAAAAGCAGCTGTCAGTAGGATGGGAGGGTGAGTGTTGAGGAGACAGACAGACAGCAGTGTGACCCATGGTGGAGCTCACATGCGCGAGCACACACAAAGCTGCAGCAGTAGTGATGAATGAAGACCAGGAGAAGCTGGAGAGAGAGAGAGAGAGAGAGAGAGAGAGAGAGAGAGAGAGAGAGAGAGAGAGAGAGAGAGAGAGAGAGAGAGAGAGAGAGAGAGAGAGAGAGAGAGAGAGAATTAAGCCAAACGGGCCGGTGCTTTATTCCCCCCACCAACCTGTCCCGGGTAGCAGTGGCACATGCACACACGCAGGCAGGCAGGAGGAGATCAATCGTGCTGTGGGGCGTGTGTGTACATGTCGGCTCAGTGTGTTTGCGAAGTGCTGTTGCTGGCGTATGTTGTGCTAGCGGAGATGTAGCGTTAGCAGCAGCGGAGGGGGCAGCCTGCTTGTGTGTGTGTCTGGGAGGGTGTGTGTGTTGGTTAGAATGCTCGGAGAGAGCTGTGTGTGCATGAGTGTGTGTGAGCCGTCAGAGGGGAGGGGAGCCTTCAAGCGCAGTAGCGGTAGCAGCAGCAGGGCTAGCAGCAGCGTCGTCGCCAGTGTGTGTGTGAGTGGGCGTGTGTGTGTGAGGGGTGGAGGGGAGCGGAGAGGGACTCCCAGGAGAAGGAGTCTTGGTCGGGGAGTAGAGACAGCCTCTCTCCCTCTCCTCCACGGCAGGCCCTGGACCTCCAGAGCCAGGGGACTAGGTGGGATCTGTAGCCCAGCCTGGAGCACTGGAAGCTGGGGAGATCTCTCCCCCTCTCTGGAGGGCTGTTCGTGGGAGCGGGAGCTCAGGATATGTGTGACTCAGGGGGACTGCCAGACGGATCTGAGAGACAGAGACGGGGAGGATTCCGTTACCTCTAACCTGCCTTGGAGAGGACGAGGAGGAGAGGAGAAGAGGGGTGGAGGGAGGGGGACAGGGGGATTTTGTGTTTGCTCTATCAGAATAAGAGGAAGAGGAAGAGACAGAAGAATTTAGAGGAGGAGGGTAGGCAGAGTGACCTCTCGTCCCATTACTTTCCCTCAGGGTTTGCTTTGGGACCGTTGACTGTTGGCCGCTTGGACAGACAGCGGCACTTATCCTACAACCGGTCACTGTGACAACTGTCAGGTTGTCGCTGGGTTACTGTCCCCTTGGTGACCCGACCATGTCGGTGACCACAGGCTTCAGCTACCAGCTGCCTGGCATCACCACGGTAACCTATGTGTTTGTTTACAGCCCGGGCACGGTGCAGCGGGACCCCAGCCCCCCCACCCACACCCCCCCTGCCATTGCCGGCGCCCGCGGCCCCAAACGGAAACTCTACAGCGCCGTGCCGGGACGCACCTTCATTGTGGTCAAACCGTACACGCCACAGGGCGAGGGAGAGATCCAGCTGAACCGTGGAGAGAGGGTCAAAGGTTAGTACACTATGACTGTTCATAAAGGGGTTATAATTACCTGTCATGACCTAGTATGACCTCTTTTGACATGTGTATTATGAAACTCTACAGGTCTCAGATTTGGGAAGGAATCTAGAAAGATATAAATGACATATCTCATTCTAGGAAACCACTAGGAAACCAGAAACTTGCCTTGGGAACACAAACTTTTATTCCATCTATTGAATGTGAAAACGATGTGCTGAGTAAGTCTGGGTCTAGTCTGTAGTCTCAGGCAAGGTCAGCCATCACAAGAGTGTGTTACTCTTGTCACAGGTGTAAATGGATGTGACATAAGGTGTGTTTAACAGTAGAGGCACTACAACGCTAAAAGGATGGGTCATCCATACATTATACAGTACAGTATGTAGATAAAGGACACTCCACTGCTTTCATTCCGTTCATGCCTCTGTAATGTCACTTCACCACTGGACAGTGGTACATTTGTCATCTAATGCATCTGAAGTGCTGTCAAAGTCAGTCTGACATGAGCAATGTTTTCCTGTTTCAGTGTGACTTCATCAGCATTGTCATGGGTTGAATGCTAACGTGTGATATATACGCATAAATGCCGTAATGATTTTTAGTTATGTGTTATGTGTGCATATCTCAAGCTAGGATTCAGCCCTACAGGATGTCTATATATTCTTACTCATAATCATAATGGTGCTGTAGTTACGATGTCATTTGTGTGTCTTCTCTTCTCCATCTATGCCTCTCTCCAGACTACAACTCTAATGACATAGAAGGTAAAACGCTACAACATTCTTCAACATGACTGTCACCCGTCTCTCTCTCTCCCAATCACCTCTATATCCAAACCCACCCCTCTCCTTCCCCAGACAACTCTAGTGCTTGGTTGTTGGTTGAGGAGGGAGTGTGTGTGTACAGTCGGTGTGTGTATTCTACATGAGTTTCTACCTATATAAGTGCATGGTCCTCTATTGCCCAATCCCAAATTGACGCCTGGCCCTTACCCCTTATGCACATTTGATAGGTTTTGATATAGGTGGAGGCAATATGGTAACAGCTCCACTGAATGTGTCAACATATTGCTTATGTAGCAGATGAAGATCTGTGAAACTCACTCCTCAGCCTGAAGTGTCTCCACTTGCGCTGCCGAATAGCTAGCGACTGTGTATGATGCTTCAGGAGGGCAGTCATGTGTTTGCGAGGCAGAGGTCCTGGGTTCGATCCTTGGTATGAGCTGAAACAGGAGGAAGTGGTACTTGCTTAGCAAGCAGTGTGATGTCCTTTACACTTACAACTATCAAAGACTGACAGATCTCCACAAGTGCATAGGGGGTAGGGGTTAAATAGAGTTTGAGAAAGAGCATACACTCACCTTATGCTTCCTCCTCAGAGTGATTCTTCTTCCTGTATGCGACGTAGTTTATCTTCCCTCTTCTACGCATGCCAACAGGGTGAAATGTTTGTCTCTCCTACAGGTTCTTAGACACATACACCTTTTCCCGAAAGGCTCAGAAACCGCACTTACCCCTTTGGTATATGATGTGATACACTCCCACCCCTAGACTGTGTGTGTGTGTGTGTGTGTGTGTGTGTGTGTGTGTGTGTGTGTGTGTGTGTGTGTGTGTGTGTGTGTGTGTGTGTGTGTGTGTGTGTGTGTGTGTGTGTGTGTGTATGTGTGTGTGTGTGTATGTGTGTGGACGTGTTTAACTATACTTGTGGGGACCAAGTATAGTTAGGGTTAAGAGTTAGGGTTAGTTTTAGGGTTAGGGTTAAGGTTAGGGTAAGGGTAAGGGTTAGAGTTAGGGTAAAGGGTTAGGGGTTAGGGAAAATAGGATTTTGAATGGAACTGAATTTTGTGTCCCCACAAGGTTAGTTGTACAAGACTGTGTGTGTGTGTTTGATGTTGATGTAAAGTGTTGTTGTTTATTATACCTAGGCAGATGTTGTGCAAAACAACTGCGTCGTGAGTCATGACCCAGTCTGATATGAAAACTGATATGTATAACGTTGACACAGATGTTATCACCCACAGAACTTTCCATCTCTGAGGAACACACACAAGCGCCGTGCACATACACACACACACACACACACACACACACACACACACACACACACACACACACACACAATGAAATGCATTCACTTTTTTGCTCGTTTCCATGCATTGTTCAAGGTTATTCACATGACCACAAACCTGAGAAATGATCATGTATATTATGTCTAGAACATAGTGTTCCATGACAGTACTGTTTTGAGAAAGGGCCACTATGGTGTTACACTATGTTGTCCATGTAAATAGAACACCAGTCCTACAGTGGCAAGGCTATGTGAACCTTTCATACTAGTGGAAGCTATGCTGAATACTGCAGGTGTGAATGACAAAACATGACACTATATGTGGCATGTGCTCACACCTAGGATTACAGTCATGTGGCTCATGCTGGAATTGAACCTACAACCTTGGAGTTGCCAGCACCACACTCAAGCCAACTGAGTCATCTGGCAGTGTTGCATAACACTGACGAACATGACTAACTGAACTTTCCACTTCTCTGTCCGCTGTAGTTCATGGGTGTAAGCTGTATCGAATGCCAATTAGAAATCAAAAATATTTTTTTCACTCTTCAGTTTTGCTAGTTCCCTGCTTTCATTCCGTTCATGCCTCTGTAATGTCACTTCACCACTGGACAGTGGTACATTTGTCATCTAATGCATCTGAAGTGCTGTCAAAGTCAGTCTGACATGAGCAATGTTTTCCTGTTTCAGTGTGACTTCATCAGCATTGTCATGGGTTGAATGCTAACGTGTGATATATACGCATAAATGCCGTAATGATTTTTAGTTATGTGTTATGTGTGCATATCTCAAGCTAGGATTCAGCCCTACAGGATGTCTATATATTCTTACTCATAATCATAATGGTGCTGTAGTTACGATGTCATTTGTGTGTCTTCTCTTCTCCATCTATGCCTCTCTCCAGACTACAACTCTAATGACATAGAAGGTAAAACGCTACAACATTCTTCAACATGACTGTCACCCGTCTCTCTCTCTCCCAATCACCTCTATATCCAAACCCACCCCTCTCCTTCCCCAGACAACTCTAGTGCTTGGTTGTTGGTTGAGGAGGGAGTGTGTGTGTACAGTCGGTGTGTGTATTCTACATGAGTTTCTACCTATATAAGTGCATGGTCCTCTATTGCCCAATCCCAAATTGACGCCTGGCCCTTACCCCTTATGCACATTTGATAGGTTTTGATATAGGTGGAGGCAATATGGTAACAGCTCCACTGAATGTGTCAACATATTGCTTATGTAGCAGATGAAGATCTGTGAAACTCACTCCTCAGCCTGAAGTGTCTCCACTTGCGCTGCCGAATAGCTAGCGACTGTGTATGATGCTTCAGGAGGGCAGTCATGTGTTTGCGAGGCAGAGGTCCTGGGTTCGATCCTTGGTATGAGCTGAAACAGGAGGAAGTGGTACTTGCTTAGCAAGCAGTGTGATGTCCTTTACACTTACAACTATCAAAGACTGACAGATCTCCACAAGTGCATAGGGGGTAGGGGTTAAATAGAGTTTGAGAAAGAGCATACACTCACCTTATGCTTCCTCCTCAGAGTGATTCTTCTTCCTGTATGCGACGTAGTTTATCTTCCCTCTTCTACGCATGCCAACAGGGTGAAATGTTTGTCTCTCCTACAGGTTCTTAGACACATACACCTTTTCCCGAAAGGCTCAGAAACCGCACTTACCCCTTTGGTATATGATGTGATACACTCCCACCCCTAGACTGTGTGTGTGTTGTGTGTGTGTGTGTGTGTGTGTGTGTGTGTGTGTGTGTGTGTGTGTGTGTGTGTGTGTGTGTGTGTGTATGTGTGTGGACGTGTTTAACTATACTTGTGGGGACCAAGTATAGTTAGGGTTAAGAGTTAGGGTTAGTTTTAGGGTTAGGGTTAAGGTTAGGGTAAGGGTAAGGGTTAGAGTTAGGGTAAAGGGTTAGGGGTTAGGGAAAATAGGATTTTGAATGGAACTGAATTTTGTGTCCCCACAAGGTTAGTTGTACAAGACTGTGTGTGTGTGTTTGATGTTGATGTAAAGTGTTGTTGTTTATTATACCTAGGCAGATGTTGTGCAAAACAACTGCGTCGTGAGTCATGACCCAGTCTGATATGAAAACTGATATGTATAACGTTGACACAGATGTTATCACCCACAGAACTTTCCATCTCTGAGGAACACACACAAGCGCCGTGCACATACACACACACACACACACACACACACACACACACACACACACACACACACAATGAAATGCATTCACTTTTTTGCTCGTTTCCATGCATTGTTCAAGGTTATTCACATGACCACAAACCTGAGAAATGATCATGTATATTATGTCTAGAACATAGTGTTCCATGACAGTACTGTTTTGAGAAAGGGCCACTATGGTGTTACACTATGTTGTCCATGTAAATAGAACACCAGTCCTACAGTGGCAAGGCTATGTGAACCTTTCATACTAGTGGAAGCTATGCTGAATACTGCAGGTGTGAATGACAAAACATGACACTATATGTGGCATGTGCTCACACCTAGGATTACAGTCATGTGGCTCATGCTGGAATTGAACCTACAACCTTGGAGTTGCCAGCACCACACTCAAGCCAACTGAGTCATCTGGCAGTGTTGCATAACACTGACCAACATGACTAACTGAACTTTCCACTTCTCTGTCCGCTGTAGTTCATGGGTGTAAGCTGTATCGAATGCCAATTAGAAATCAAAAATATTTTTTTCACTCTTCAGTTTTGCTAGTTCCCTGCTGGTCTTGTTACTGCTAGCCTGCAGTGACCAGTCCGCCTCACAGTGCATAGAGGGGGGTTGGGACTGCCTGGAGAGGCTGTCTCTGTGGATGGATGATCTCCACTTTGATACATAATACATTCCATCTCATCTGCATTGATGAATGGATGAGTTGCTAATAGTTACAGGCCTCATTTCCACTGGGGGAAGAGAGGAGGTGAGGAGAGGAGAAAAGAGGAGAGGGAAAGAGATGAAGCTTGTCTACCATGCTATATTCTTGGGGAGAAAAGCTTTGACAGATGCCAGAGCACATGGCCAGTTTAGATGTGACGGTATGCCATGAAACGATAGGGATAATCATCCCCACACCACACCACACCCTTTGTAAGAATAAAGGTTGCCTTCTACCTTTTACACTGAGAAGGTAGTAAGAGTACTATACACTTTAAACATCAATGCCCTACTTCAACCAGCTTGATCTGTAAGAGCCTGGTTTTGTAGGATGGTGTCCCTGACATACTTTGTTGTTGAACCTCCATTAACTCACTCACATCTCTTCTCCCTTTTATCATACCCATATTATTCTCCTAACACTTTTCCATCCCTTTATCCTGTGACAACAGAGGAACACCTGTATGAGGAACTGAGAGGGGGTAAAACCAGCAGGCCTGCATTCTAACTCTCCTCTCATAGCCTACTGTGTGTTTGTTAGCATACTGTAGCTAGCTAGCCTGCACCCTGTGGATTAGCATTGTGGCTAGGCTAACCCAGTCAGGTGTTTGATGTGTAGGTTGAGTTGAGGTGGTATTTTATGTAGTCTTTATACCAGGGCTGTAATAAAACAGAGTGTATGCATTAATATGGTCTTGTCTTCCTCTGTCCTGCAGAGAACTATGTTTTTCAGGGATCAGAAGGTAAACACAGCTGTATAACTCTACAACCCCCAGGCATATCTACTGTACAATAGAAACCCTTAGAGACGGTTTCCCGGACACAGATTAAGTTTATTCCACAACTAGGCTTCATCTGTGTCCTGAAAACCGGTCCTAATGTTTAGGCGTAGTGGCAGAGGATAGTCATGGTTAGCGCTGTGTTGTAGTTGGTGTGTGACCTGTTATAGTTCTACTGTAATGTTTAAGTATATGACCAGCTTTGTACATCCTTCAGTGTAGTTTGTGCATAGTCCACCGAAGTCAAATTTTCTCGCTTTCATTGTCTGTCTTGGTTTCATTGTCTTTCATCCGTTGTCAGTCTTTTACATGTACTGTATCTTCCCTCTACTCATAATGCTGTGTAGCTGACTCCCAATCTGATGAAGAAGAGCAAGGTACATTCCATTCCTCTCTATAGTTTAGTCTACAGAATGATAGTGACAATAGCCCATTGATGCACATATAGTCTATTTAAGCCTTCCTATATGTGAGTGTACCTCCACCACAGTGTGTGTGTGTGTGTGTGTGTGTGGGGGGGGGGGGGGGGGGTCCATTGTGTGTGTGTGTGTGTGTGTGTGTGTGTGTCTTGATCCATTGGATATGTTAGTGTTGACAATACCCCAGGGGTCTTCCATTCCCTCCACCTCTCTCTCTCTCCTCTCTCTGATGTACTCAGATAGAGGATAGTCCCCTGTAGCTCAGTTGGTAGAGCATGGCGCTTGCAACGCCAGGGTTGTGGGTTCGTTTCCCACGGGGGGCCAGTATGAAAATGTATGCACTCACTAACTGTAAGTCGCTCTGGATAAGAGCATCTGCTAAATGACAAAAATGTAAATGTAATAGCATCACCAGGATGAACACCTGGTGAAGGCCACTTGCTGTCACCATGGAAACAGACAGAAACACTTCTCCTGAAACCTGGTCAAGCCCATAGAGCACACGCACAAACGCATGCACTCACCTAGGGCTTTGGCGGTCATGACATTTTGTCAGCCGGGGATTGTCATGCAAATAACTGCCGGTCTCACGGTAACTGACCATTAATTAACATAAACACGTTTAGTATCTCCTGGCTTCCACGCATAGCCTACAAGCCACTGATGCGGACCTTTGGAACATCTACATTTTAAAGTCTAATAAATCCATTTAATATAGCCTACACCATCACAATAAATAGTAAGAAGAATACAATTGAACATAGCTGAATAAAATAGAAAGGATATTTTCCCCAAACGATTTCTGTGGGAGTGCACATGCTTCATCAGTCTCTCATTCACAATTTGACAAGAACTTGATAGTATTCTTACCCATCAGACTATTCTCAATTTAATCTGGTGTTCATATACTAATATATGTGTGGAATAATTTTTTATTTAGAATGGCCCACAAAACTGCCAAGTAGGCTACACCAATTGTAAAGCGGATTCATGTGCTTAATTTTAAGATTTAAGCAATAAATATAGCAGCACGAGAAATCTTGGATCCTCTTTTCACACGCGATTGTGCAGATTCCATCAAAATAGCTTCCAACACTCTACTCAGCAAATTGGATGTAGTCTATCACAGTGCCATCCGTTTTGTCACCAAAGCCCCATATACTACCCACCATTGTGACCTGTACGCTCTCGTTGGCTGGCCCTCACTACATATTCGTCGCCAAACCCACTGGCTCCAGGTCATCTATAAATCACTTCTAGGCTAATCCTTTGGCCGCCATTCCTTCCAGTTCTCTGCTGCAAATGACTGGAACGAACTGCAAAAATCTCTGAAGCTGGAGACACTTATCTCCCTCACTAACTTTAAGCATCAGTTGTCAGAGCAGCTTACCGATCACTGCACAGCCCACCCAACTACCTCATCCCCATATTGTTATTTACATTGTTATTTATTTTGCTAATTTGCACCCCAGTATCTCTATTTGCACATCATCTTCTGCACATCTATCACTCCAGTGTTAATACTAAATTGTAATTATTTTGCACTATGGCCTATTTATTGCCTTACCTCCATAACTTACTACATTTGCACACACTGTATATAGATTTTATATTGTGTTATTGACTGTACGTTTTGTTTATTCCATATGTAACTCTGTGTTGTTGTTGTTTTTATCGCACTGCTTTGCTTTATCTTGGCCAGATCGCAGTTGTAAATGAGAACTTGTTCTCAACTGGCTTACCTGGTTAAATAAATAAAAATTGAAAAACATGTTTCACTAGGCTCTGTAGTCTATGTGCTCTCCAACTGTGTTCCAGGTGTCCTAGGTCTATAGGCTACGTTTGAAGTTATTTGGCCACTTTAGATGTGATACAAACCTTATCAAAACATATAGGCCTATGATTGGGCATCATTCACAAGTGACAATATTCTCACTCATCAGACTATTCTCAATTTAATCTTGTCTTTACATATACTAAATAATATGTGTGAAATTAGTTTTGATTAGAATGGGACATTATCATGCTCCTGTTGGAACAGGGGCCAGGGAAATAAATACATGTATTCACTTAAATAGCGAATGCAGGACACTTTTCCCACGGTTCATTTTCATGCAAGCCAGGTAGGCTACTCCGGTTGTAAAGCGAAGCAATGTGTTTAATATTAGGAATGTTTAAAAATAAATATAGTAGGCCTAGCCTATAGAAAGCTGATGGGATCGTCCTCTTTTTAATAGAAGCCATCAAAACGCTGTTGTCTCACACAGTTACATAGCCTATAGAAATCTTGCGCAACACGGGTTTATGGGCTCTCATGTAGTGTTTGATTTGATTTTCGATTGAATTTGCATTGATGTCAGAGTGATTAGAGGGACAATAGAGTGCTGAGTACCAGGCCATTAGCGACTGGCAGTTAGCAAGTTTGGTAGGCTACTAATGACCATCAGCAGCATCTTTTACATTTTAGTCATTTAGCAGATGCTCTTCTCCAGAGTGACTTACAGTTAGTGAGTGCATTCATTTTTCATACTGGCCCCCCGTGGGAAACGAACCCACAACCCTGGCGTTGCAAGCGCCATGCTCTACCAACTGAGCTACAGGAGGGCCCCACACATAGCTTTTGTTTCTTATATCCCATACATTACTTTATTGCAGAAATACAATTTGACATAAAATGGTGTTATCTTTTTTCTATATTGAGTGCACACTTCATAGTTTACGTTGTAACAGTCACTGGTATAATTTAAAGGGATACTTCGTGATTTTGGAACTTGTGGATACCATTTTAATGTATCTGTGTCCAGTATGAAGAAAGTAAGAGGTAGTTTTGCGAGGCAGACTGCAGTTTTGGAGAAGCCTAGTTACCGTGACTCAACAGTCACATGGAATTTGACTGTGGTCATGGCTCATAAGTGCCGGTGTGGCGGTAATATGGTCAACGTAACAGCCCTACACTCACCTCACACATGCATACACTCACACATACCATCTTAACACACATAAAAGCACAAACACACACCAACATACCCCATTCCATTACAGGCTATTACACCTCAACACACACAAACACACACACCTCTCGTCTGCATGCCATTGTAAATCTTCCAGACAGCTGTGAAAATCTAACCGCCGCAAATCACGTTGAGATTAGACATTCACAAACATGATTAATGGTCTCAGGCCGTGCCCAGTGTGTGTGGAATATTAACACTGCTATGGCCAGTGGAGGATACCTGGAGCACACACACACATACACACACACTGATCTCAAGGAGAATGCTGTGTGATTTAACCATTACTGCAGTTATACAAGGCCAGGCTCAAACCTTCCACTGGTGCTAATGCTTGGTAAACCTGGACCCTTTATGGCTGAGGGCTTCTCTAACGTGTTGGCACAGAGGCCACAATCTGTGTGTCTGTGTGTGTCTGTGTGTGTGCAGGTGTGTTGTAAGCCTAGGATGTGTTGTAAGCCTTGAATGCTGCATTGTGACAACGCACACACGTGCGCACACACACACACACACACACACACACACACACACACACACACACACACAGCGTTGTATTCCAATTTTGAGGACACAGATGTAGCTGTTGCTGAGACCAGAATGCATCTGTCCGTAACCAACCAACAGGTGCTGAACACAACACAGCACATAAGTTAAATACTCAATTTTCATGAATAACAAAAGCACATTTATCAGTTAAATCCTGCCATTTGGATTGTATAGCCTCAAAAGTTACTTATAGGCCTACCTCTGCTTTTGACACTGTTGTTTTTGGCAGGTGACATTGAATGGCCAGAATACAGTCAGATTGTAGTGGGTAGTGTATTTTCAAGCCTGTTCTCCAAAAATTTATTCCATTGTAATGTATTCATTTTTAAATAGATGTAGTGTGTCTGTGTCTTTGATCTGAAACCTATCACATACACAGTTAGGGACGGCTACACGGTCCACACTTCACTAGGAAGCACTTCGACCTGCATTATGAGACCTGAGAAGGGGGTGGTAGGGATCGAGGAATGTGTGATTGTGTGTGTGCCTCTAGAGAAATTAGAAAGTGACAGGGTAGAGTGGTCATAGTGACCTGAGGGGATAAAGTTTATTAAGACCTTATTAAGATTCATATGTTTGTGTGTGTGTGTGCGTTGATGTCAGTTGGGTCAGTGGCCTGGGGGAAGGACGAGAGTGTCACAGCTGTCCAATCAGAGACGCAGCATGTAGCAAAAACCCGGCCGCGCCCACACCTGCACCCTGCAGACCACACCATCTGTCCCTATATCACACACACAAACACACGCATACACACACACACACACAAACACACGCACACAAACACACGCACACACACGCACACACACGCACACACACACAAACACAAAACACATTTTCACATGAAATGTAATGTGAAATCATGTATTTTTTCAGAGGGTGTACTCTAGTTAGTTAAAGCCTCTTTGCCTGCGTATTTATGCCCAGATAGTGAGCCATAGCAGGGAAAGGGGGATACCTAGTCAGTTGTACAACTGAATGCATTCAACTGAAATGTGTCTTCCACATTTAACCCAACCCCTCTGAATCAGAGAGGTGTGGGGTGCTGCCTTAATCGACATCACGTCATCGGCGCCCGTGGGTTAAGATTTTTACCTTGTCAGCTCAGGGATTTGATCCAGCAACCTTTCGGTTATTGGCCCAATGCTCCTACCCGCCAGAGGGACACAGTGGGACTGTGAGATCCTGTAGTGACTCCATATGGTCTTCAGGCCCTTGCCCTGTGTCAGCCCTGCCCTGCCACTGTTACTGTGACACTGTGTATCACTGAGTGTGTATGAATGTGTGTATGAGATGCACACACACGTCACACACACACACACACACAAACAAACAAATACACAGTCAGTGACTAGGGTTGGGAATTGCCAGGGACCTCACGATACAATATTATCACTGTCACAAGCTGATGTGGATGCGGTGTTGGAGTCAGGCGCAGGACACAGAAGCTCAGTCAAAACGACTTTACTAGTCAACAAGACAATACAAAATAACGGGCCTCAAACACTGGAGGCGAGCGATTACGCAAACAGTGCGTAAATACACTATCAACACGAGTACAAATATAATACATCAACGGACAGGCGGACAATCACACACAACTGCAAACAAAACTAAAGGAAACTTATAGGTGACCTAATCAATACATAATACGAAACAGGTGCACTAACAAGACAAGACCAAACAAACATTGAGACATCAAGCGGTAGTAGCTAGTACTCCGGGGACGACGAACGCCGAAGCCTGCCCGAGCAAGGAGGAGGAGCAGTCTCGGCGGAATTCGTGACAATCACAATACTTACGTGCCGATACGATATGTGTTGCGATTCTCACGATTCTATATTCTATATGTATTGCGATTTGATGTTCCAAACATATTGCTCACCATATGTTTGCTGCAGAGGGACAAGAGAGGGACATGAGAAAACTAGTTTTGATCAGTCATGGAAATAAAAGGGCTGAAAAAAAATTGGCTCCCTATTTAAAAAGGAGATGGATAAAAAGTTATGAAGGAAAAATACTGGAGTGTTGGTGCAAGTACAGCTGACTAGCGCAAAAAAGAATATTGCAATATTGTCAAACATAATATTGCGATATATCGTCAAAAATAAAATCCCGATATGTAACTATCGATTTTTGCTCAATCACTATTATTGACAGTCAATTTCAGTATGTGTGTTTACTGTGGGCAACAGTCTTGCTCCTTAAGGTCATGTATCACAGAGTAAACACCATTAATCAACTGCAGTTAGCACACCTACTAACAACCACACATGCACACACAGATGCACACACACACACACACACACTGATCTATGACTGATCAACAAACATTCTGTCAATGATATTAACGGTCAATACGTAATAACTCAACACTCAATCTCTATCAATCCCTGATGATTGTCTTTTAAACCTGTCAATATAAAGGTGTTCATTCTTTTTGCCAGTTTTATATCCACAGCCAGGCTGTGAAGCAAGAAGGTATACCCACATCGAATGAGCTTCTGTGTGTATTAAGGTGAGAAAGAAATAGAACGATAGACAGGAAAGGTAAGAGTTATTAGGTAGCCTGTCTGTTCTATTTTTGTCTTCACCTGGGGGCCGATAGAATTGGAGAGAAGGAGAAGAAGAAAGATAATAAATTAAATAGAGGGTGAGAATGAAAACCAAAGAGTTTTGCAGATCCCTTCAAGGTTGGGATCCCTCTGAGTCATACTTGGAGTTTTCCTCCCCCCACTACTCCCATTTAGCAGATTCTCTTATCCAGAGTGACTTACAGGAGCAATTAAGGTTAAGTGCCTTGCTCAAGGGCACATTGACAGATTTTTCACCTAGTTGGTTCAGGAATTTGAACCAGTGACCTTTTGTTTACTGGCCTAACACACTTAACCGCTAGGCTACCTGCCGGCCCCTGTTTCTGCTCCCCCTGCTCTCATTCTGTACCTGCCTCAGCTGTCATTAATATATATAAAGCTCCCTTTTTCATACACTCTCTCTTCCTCGACTGAATCGTCTTATCACTCACTCTCTCTTTCTCTCTCTCCCTCCCTTACTGTGTGTTTGTGTTGAATACAGATGAGGTAGGGACTGCACCACTCCCCAGCCCTCTCTGAGCTGAAGGAGCCCTGAGAACACACACACACACACACACACACACAAACACGGCCCCAGTCTCAGGGAAGCGTGACTATCCTTCCCTCCATTCACTTATTCACTCCCTCCTTCATCTACCCTCGTCTGTGCCTCTGGGGTCCACTCCGCTCCTCCATTCTTTCTTCATTCCCCCTTCACTCTCCTCACCTCTAATCTCTCTTCCCCTCTTTCTATTCCTTCTCTCCTCTCTTCTCCTATACTTGTGGTAAGATGAGAGCTGTTAG
>NC_139998.1:25798728-25902189 GCF_964263955.1 Coregonus lavaretus | reverse complement strand
CAAGTGAAGTAGATAGTAAACAAAAGTGAAATAAACAATAAATATTAACAGTAAACATTACACTCAGAAGTTTCAAAAGAATAAAGACATTTCAAATGTCATATTATGTATATATACAGTGTTGTAACAATGTGCAAATAGTTAAAGTACAAATGGGAAAATAAATAAACATAAATATGGGTTGTATGGGTCTCTCTCTCTCACACACACACACGCGCCAAGGGGACAACAATCTGGAGATTACACTTTATAAGTTACTGCAGGTAGGAGAGAGAGAGATAAAGAAAGGGAGAAAGAGATTAAGGGAGAGAAGGAAGTGATTCAGGACAGAGGAATGAAGGGAAGGGGAGGGAAAGATAAGGAGGGAGGGAGAGACTGATGGAGAGAATGAGAGAGAGAAAGAAAAGGATATTGATTGATTAAATTCATTAACACAACATTGAGTGATGCAGTGGTGAAATGCTGCTGGCTGTGGGTGTATTGGTGTTTGCATTTGTTTGCTTTTGCATGTGTGTGTGTGTGTGTGTGTGTGTGTGTGTGTGTGTGTGTGTGTGTGTGCGCGCATGCCATGCACGTGTGTGACTGTGGATGGTATGGTGATATCACAGCTTTATAAACTAAGGACGTTTTCACATATGAAATTCGGTACCCTGGTTCGGTTTCCTTGAACGTTTTTTTTTTTTTTTTTGAGAATACGTTTTGCTTTCACAAGACCTGGGTGCGATTAGCAAGACACACATTCTACATGACGTTAGTGAGCTAGCTTGTTTACTTTGGGCAAAAATGTTACATGCGACTCGCACTGCCACATCACAATACCTGGTACTCTGGTCTGCATCTTGGACCCGCTACTCATGCAGGTCCAGGATTAGTTTCAGCCAGGATTCGTTTGAATTTCACACGCTTTATAGCGCGGATCAGGGTACCAAATGCTCCAGGATCCAGATCATAACGGGATATGTAAAAGCCCCCTAAATTGTGTTACTGGTAGTTTTAGCAACTACGTAACATTAGCAACAAGGCTTGAGATTTCTTAATGGTTTTGTATGTATACACTCTCTTCTCTCTCCTCTTCCCTCCCGCCCTCCCTCCCCAGTGCTGAGTACTTGAATGACTCACTGCCTTACGAATCACCAGTCAGATACAGACTGCTCTATTTTTAGCCTGCCCATTAAAAAGTTTGGGAGTCACTTCTTCCTCCCCTCCCTCCCTCCCTCTCTCCCTCTCTCTCCCTCTCTCCCTCCCTCGCTCCCTCCCTCGCTCCCTCTCTCTCACACCCTCTCTACTCTCCTGGAATGCTAATCAAAGGACCTCTGCAGCAGGAGAGAAAAGGGAGTCATGGTTGAAAGAGAAAGGGAAAGAGAGAAAAGAGGAGAGAGCAGGCAGAAGAAAAAGAGGGGAGCTGTGGGCATTGAGAGAAGTGAGGGGCAGATAGAGACACATAAGGTATTTTCCAGCAGACATGTTTTGGAGTTTTAGCAGAAACACACACACACAGATCTAACTAGCTAGGGCTGCATTTGATCCCTGAGCTCTGAGATGAGACAGTAATAATCACAATCATACAGAAGCTCTAAACTCTTAGAAAAAAATGTGCTATCTAGACTTGAACCTAAACGGGTTCTTTGACTGTCCCCATTGGAGAACCCTTTGAATAACCCTTTTTGGTTCCAGGTGGAACCCTTTTGGTTCCAGGTAGAACCTTTTTGGGTTCCATGTAGAACCCTTTCCACAGAGGGGTCTACATAGAACACAAAAGGGTTATCCTATGGGGACAGCCGAAGAACCCTTTTGGAACTTTTTTTCTAAGAGTGTAAAGTGCTGTGTTAGCAAGGTCATTCACATATGTTAATCAGTCCACGTTAGCACGCCTCTCTAACAGAAAGGAACTGATGGGAGGAAATGATGATATGATGAGAGACGTTAGTGCAAAGAGAGGGACAAGAAGAAGTGAGATATGCTAATTATAAAACCACCGAACACACATGCACGCACACACACACACACACACTCACTTTCTCTCTTTCTCTCTTAGTAACACTCTTAGTCTCAGTGTTACCTGAAAGCCACCAGCGTCAGCAGAGATATTAGCATAGTCAACTAATCCATCTTATTAGAGAGAGAGGAGAGAGAAGAGGAAGAGAGGAGTGAAAAGAGGGGGAGGGGGAGAGAGCACTAGTAGGAGGACATGTCTTTAGCATTAGTGATTTAGCTGAGTCAGTATTATTGACTGGTAATTCAGTTGAGGTCACCCTCCCTTTAGCCTTCAGACACAAGGGATTGGCTTGTTTCCTTACATATCACACTGTATGTTGGTGTGTGTGCCCATGTGTGTGAGCACGTACGCGGGTTTGTGTGTGTGTGTCAGCTGAGTGATGGCCACTGTCTCTGCATTCCATCAGAAATCAGTCAAGTGTGCAGGGCCAAGACATATTCACACACAAACAACATGGACACACACACACACAGAGAGAGAGAGACGGACAGAGAGAGGGAGAAAACAGATCCATATAAAATCAGAATAGATGGTTGTGCTATATGAACAATGAATCAAAGCTCTATCAGGCCCCACAGTGGAGCAAAGACAAATCACTTTTGACCATGAGCACATACGGTGACACACATGCACACACTGGGTGACTAAACTGAATGACAAAAGCCAAGCCCAATTTGTACTGTCATGGTTCCACACACTACAGAGGACAAACACACGCTGTCAGAATATGTGTGTTGTGTGTGCGCGCACCTGTAAACACACTGAGATTACCTACATGGTGTTTGGCACATCTGCCGAGTTGACACGCGCACACACACACACAGGATTGTCCTCTAACAGCAGAACAGGTTAAGTGGCTGAGACATGCCTCTCACAGGGCATGACTAATTATACTCTCACCCCAGCCCCAGTACAACACTTTGTGTGCGTGTGCGTGTGTGTGTGTGTGTATGCTTTACAGTGACTTAATGGCTATTGTACTACTGACGATGTGGTAGATGTACTGTACATGTTGTACAGTAGTAGTAGTAGTTGTTGTCTGAATCTGACTGAATTATTAAAGAGAACCAAGATATTTTTAGGTGTTGCCTTAGACACACACACACACACACACACACACACACACACACACAGAGAGAGAGGGAGAGACTGGTGGAGAGAGAAAGGACGAGGAATATGTGAGGGAGCAATATAGAGAGGGAAATAGCTGACCACAGAACTAGAGAGAAAAGGAAAGAAGGACGGACAGCTAAAAGATAGGAGAGAGGGACTCTGAGAAGATATAGAGACGTATTTACATGGAATCCAAGTGGAATTGCTTCTATATCATTTTCCTTGACAGGATCCTTGAAATGCTTTTGGGACAACAGGAATGTGGATTTTAAGAATTGACAGCTGGATGTGACCTGGAATACTGCCCTCCCGCAGCATCAGTGGGATGTTAGGGACATTAGTCCAGGTCATAATCTGCTCTAACTCTGCCGTAGTTACAATCTGAGTTGCTGTGCATTACAGTTGCATTACTGTTCCAGCTAGTTGACCGGATTGTTTACAGTTATAGTAGATTAAATGTGATTGGCTAGAGCTATAGTTGAGTGGATGCGATTGGTTAGAGCTGTAGTGAAGTAGATGTAGCTATAGATTCATTAGGTAAGAGTACTGGGCCATATACAGTATGTAGATAGGGGTGCACCGTTTATAATGTACTATTGTTTTGGTTGGTGGACAGTGGGAGTAGCTAGCTAGCTAGTAGAGCAGAGGGAGCAGTGGTGGTAGGAGTACAGTAGTTAGTGATGGACGGCTGGGAGCAGTGGTGGTAGGAGTACAGTAGTTAGTGATGGACAGCTGGGAGCAGTGGTGGTAGGAGTACAGTAGTTAGTGATGGACGGCTGGGAGCAGTGTGGGTAGTAGAGTCATGGATAGGCAGTAGGATCTGGCGGGATGGATTGTTGCCCTGTATTAGAGTCAGACCTGCCAGTTCTCTGCAGTAGGATAGATGGGGTAGTAACCGTCGTCAAGGCGGAGCAGCCCTACTCTATGCGTCATGGCCGTTATCAGGGTAAGTGGGATATGTACAGCTATTAACCAGACCTGGATCAAATATTTACGTCAAATACTTTAAATATTTTTTGGTACCTTTATTTAACTAGGCAAGTCAGTTAAGAACAAATTGTTATTTACAATGACGGCCTACCCCGGCCAAACCCTCCCCGAACCTGGACGACGTTGGGCCAATTGTGCGCCGCCAGATCGCGGCCGGTTGTGATATACTGTAGCCCGGGATCGAACCCGGGTCTGTAGTGCCTTAGACCGCTGCGCCACTCAGGATCCCTGATCAATTACTTCCGGTGTACTTGAATTAGCTAGCTTGACCATACAGGGTGGGCAGAGTTTTCATTTTTGGGACTGCAAGATCTATAAAAGTAAACTATAGGCCTACTGTAAATAACAGGTTAAATGTTGCCCTATCTTTACCTATGGTATTGGTAAGAACTGTGTTGGTTTTGAACTGACATTATTAGATCTCTCTCTCTCTCTGGAATTGTATGAGCGAGTGCAAGGATTACTATTTCCAATGAGCTATTGGAGCGCCAATTATTGCAGTTTGGGAAGTTCAATTAAAATTGTCCCTCTGGGTTGCAAACACCCGGCTCTGAAACAGGTTATGTCGTTTCGGCGACAGGTGTTTATGTTTTTGGACTCACCGGAGCAGACTTTGGAGTTATCGTTTAGAGTCAAGTATGACAACAGACTGTATATGGCTTATGCTAGTACAAGTAGTCAACAGGGTTTTGAGTGTGGGGATGTTGGCTATAAGCGACATGCTTGCCCGAAAAGGGAGAATGCGGAGGGCGGGACGCAGGTGGTCCCACTGTTTATAGGGAGAGGTGGGCCAACAGTGGTAGAGCAGCCACAAGCACCTGTTGCTGAGGAACAAGTTGTTTGTGTTTAGGGTACTGAGTTGCAGCTTGTACCAGAGGGGAACATAGTATTTGATGTGCAGCAGAAAGATATTGTTATAGGAGGTAAGGATGGATCTGGGGAGCTATTTCCCCAGACTGGTGAGGAGATGCCCAGTACGAGTAATGGGGTACAGGAGGGGTTCAGGTGGAGCTAGTCTCCCAGGCAGTGGAGGAGATGCCTGGTACGAATGATGGGGTGCAAGTGGGGAGTGTTGAGAGGAATGTGGCAGAGGGGAGTCAGGGGTCTGTGGCCTCAGTTGAGGAGGATCAGGAGAAGGATATGGACATTTCTGATATGCCTGTTGATATGATAGCAGCTGGTGATGACTCAATTTACAATCTAGATGAGGAGATACATAGTGATGAGGCTAATGAGGTTCTGGGATATGTGGTGGGAGGGTTAGCATATACTTAGTCATGGTACTAATTTCAGTGCTGGGGTGGCAATTTTGTTTTCCTCAGGCTTAGGGGTGACTGTGGTATCTACAACAGAGATTGTCAAGGGTCGGGTTTTATTGGTCAAGGTGGATGTTATGGGTTTTTTGTTAGTTAAAAAAAAATGTTTATGCTCCTAATGAGGGTGCAGAGTGTATTGCTGTATTTGATCAAATAAAGGAAACCTTAAGACAGTGTGACCAAGAGAGGTGTATGTTTTTAGGGGGGGACTGGAACTGTACAGTGGATTTTACTGTTGATCGCACTGCAGCTACTTGTCTGTCTGGTCTATTAACTGAGTTTGAGCTTTCTGATGTGTGGAGAGTAAGAAATGCAAAAGTTAGGCAGTACACTTGGCTAAAAGTTAACAAAGTTCCTGATAGGGTTGTAAGGTGTGACATCACTCCTGTGGGGTTTTCTGATCCCCATATTGTTACTGTTGATATTCATTTGTCCTGTCCACAAAGGTCATCACCTTATTGGTATTTTAATGTTAAGTTATGACATGACGCCATGTTTTGTGAAACGTATTTGTTGTTTTGGGAAAAATTGAGGGTTATTAAATGGAATTTTGAGTCCTTGAGACAATGGTGGGAGGTTGGGAAGGCCCAAACACATGTGTTTTGTCAACAGTATACTGCTCTGTCTAGTATTGAAGTTAAAGAGACTATCAGGGCCCTTGAACAGGACATAAAATCTATTGAATTGAAGTTGCTCACTCAGAATGACCCCGGACTAGTCATGAACTTACAGGACAAGAGACATGAACTGAGGTCGTTTTTTAAATGAAAGAGAAAAGGGTGCTTTGATTAGGTCTCGCTTTGCTACCCTCAAGGATATGGATGCTCCTAGCACTTTTCTGTTTAACCTAGGGCAGTCGACATTGCAACACAAACAGATGGTCTGCCTTCGTCTCCTTGATGGGAAGGTGACCACGGATGAAGGTGAGATGCGCCAACAGACTGTGGATTTCTACTCTGCCCTCTATAAGGCAGAGGATTGTGATCCTCTGTGTGCTGAACAGTTGTTACGTGGACTTCCTCAATTGGGCCCTGAGCAGAGAGCTGCTTTGGACTCTGATATTACTCTGCAGGAGCTGTCCACTGGAGTTATGCAGCTCTCATCAGGCCGAGCCCCTGGCATCGATGGTTTACCATCTGATTTCTATAAGCACTTTTGGGGGTCTATTGGGGGGGATTTTCATGAAGTGGTGTGTGAATCTTTTCATGAGGGTTCTCTTCCTGTATCCTTTCAACGTGCTGTGCTTTCATTGTTGCCAAAAAATGAGGATTTGGCTCTTTTAAAAAACTGGCGACCTGTTGCATTGCTGTGTGCAGAATATAAAATGATATCTAAGTGTCTCTCAAACAGGTTGAAAGAATATCTGGAGCTGTTGGTCCACATGGACCAGTCATAATGTGTACCTGACCGCTCTATTGTTGATAACTTGTTTCTAATAAGAGATGTTATAGACATTTGTAAACTGTCTGATGTGAATGTGGGTTTGCTTTCTTTGGATCAGGAGAAGGCTTTTGACCGTGTGGACCACCAGTACTTGTTCAAAACGATGAAAGCCTTTGGGTTTGGGGATGTTTTTTTGTCTTGGATGAGTTTACTGTATGTTGGGGCCTCATGTATGGTGAAGGTGGGGGGGTGGTTTGAGCTGCCCCATCCCTGTCCATAGGGGTATTAGGCAGGGATGCCCAATTTCAGGACAGTTATATTTTCTGGCAATTGAACCAATGCTTTGTTTTTTAAGAGCGAGGCTTACTGGTTTCTCTGTGCCAGGGGTTATGAAGGGTCCCACGATAGCACTGTCTGCGTATGCAGATGACGTGACAGTTTTTATTACAGGGGGTGAGGATGTTAAGGTTCTCTCAAACACTCTAAAGGTGTATGAGGGGGCCTCCTCAGCTAGAGTTAATTGGGAAAAGAGTGAATCGCTTTGGGCAGGTCAGCTTCAGATAGGGTCCACTCCACGGTTACCAGGGGGGCTTCAGTTGGGCAGAGATGGGATGAACTTTGGGGGGTTTTCTAGGCTCCGACGTCTTTAAAAAAAAGAACTGGGAGGGTGTAGTGGAGAAGGTGTGTGCCAGATTGTCAAGGTGGAAATGGGTGCTACCCAGCTGTCTTATAGGGGAAGGGTGCTGGTAGCCAATAACCTAGCTGCCTCTACCCTGTGGCACAGACTAATGATTTTACAGCCAGATACAAGAGCTTCAGAGAACCCTTGTCAATTTCTTCTGGTCAACATTGGATTAAAGCTGCAGCCCTGTACCTGCCACTGCACGAAGGTGAGCAAGGTCTGGTGGACATTTCTTCTAGGATCATGGCTTTCTGGCTTCAAGCAGCCCAGAGACTGTTGTACAGTGACGGTTTTAGCTGGGTCGATACAGCCTATACATTGATGAGGAGAGCGGGCTGTTTGGGCTTTTCCTCTTAAAGCTAGAGGGGGGTGATTTGTCTGGCCTGACTCTATTCTATGAGTCTGTTATGCAGGCTTGGAGAGTTTGACATGTCCCGTAAGGCCGGGACGCCACCAGTGATGTGGCTTTTTGAAGAGCCTCTTTTTTATAACACTGTCATCCAGTCCCGTGCTATGGGTTCAGCCAGCCTACGTTCATGCCTGTTAGGTGTGGGGTGTACCAAGCTGGGTCATCTGAGCAGATCATTGGAGGAGCTGGGAGAAATAGCGGGGATCTGATCATTTTGCCTACTGATACCCTGGAGCTGGGGGAATTCAAGGCAGTGGGAAAGAAGGCCATGTACATAATATTTGTAAATGTGTCACCGTGCTTCTTCCCTGGAAGGGTGTGTTTGGTCCAGGTGCCTCCCCAAAAGGCTGTTGGTGGTCTTTATATAAACTGCCTATTGATAAGAGGACAGCTGACCTCCAAAGGAGGATAATACATGGAGCTATAGCCACCAACACGCATCTGGTACACCTGGATCCTACTGTTGGGGAAGGGTGTCCATTCTGTGCTGAGTCTGAAACTCTGGCACATATGTTTTTACAGTGCCCCGGGTTGGTCGGGATGATTGACTTGATCACTAGTTGGTTCTCAGCTCTGGGAGAGGTTTTCTCTTCCCAACTGCTTATACTTGTGCCAAAGTACAGGTTTAGTCGAAGGGGTGTAATTCTCTTACTTAACTTTGTGTCAGGGGCAGCTAAATTAGCAATTTGGAAGACATGAAAGAACAGTATTCGGGGACAGGGGTCTGTGGATGTGGTGGGCATGCTGGAGGGGATGTTGGCAGCGAGACTGAGGGTTGAGTTTGCCTATTACAAACTGGTTAATAACATTGGGCTGTTTATGAGCATATGGGGTATTCAGAGGTTGTTGTGTTTAGCTACTGTGGAGGAAGATTTGGTGTTGTGTTTTTAATTGATGTTTAACCATGTATTTGTTTGTTTGACTGTTTATTGTGTTGTGGGTTCCCAGACCCAATAAAGTTCTTTACATCTCTCTCTCTCTCTCAATTCAATTGAATTCAATTCAATTAAAATTTAAATTTAAGGGGCTTTATTGGCATGGGAAACATATGTTTACATTGCCAAGCCAAGTGAAATAGATATTAAACAAAAGTGAATTAAACAATAAAAAACAGTAAACATTACACTCACAAAGGTTCCAGAAGAATAAAGACATTTAAAGTGTCATATTTTGTCTATATACAGTGTTGTAATGATGTGCAAATAGTTAAAGTACAAAACGGTAAATAAATAAACATTAATATAGGTTGTTGTCACAATGGTGTTTGTTCTTCACTGGATGCCCATTTCTTGTGGCAACAGGTCACAAATCTTGCTGCTGTGATTGCACACTGTGGTATTTCACCCAATAGATATGGGAGTTTATCAAAATTGGATTTGTTTTCGAATTCTCCACTTTTTGTGGATGGGGGTGATCAGTCCTTGGTTCCAAATATTGGGGAATATGCCAGAGCTGAGGATGATGTTAAAGATTTTAAGTATGGCCAATTGGAATTTGTGGTCTGTATATTTGATCATTTCATTTAGGATACCATCAACCCCACAGGCCTTTTTGGGTTGGAGGGTTTGTATTTTGTCCTGTAGTTCATTCAATGTAATTGGATAATCCAGTGGGGTCTTTAATAGTTGATTCTAAGATTTTTATTTTATCATGTACAGTGGGGAGAACAAGTATTTGATACACTGCCGATTTTGCAGGTTTTCCTACTTACAAAGCATGTAGAGGTCTGTCATTTTTTTATCATAGGTACACTTCAACTGTGAGAGACGGAATCTAAAACAAAAATCCAGAAAATCACATTGTATGATTTTTAAGTAATTAATTTCCATTTTATTGCATGACATAAGTATTTGATACATCAGAAAAGCAGAACTTAATATTTGGTACAGAAACCTTTGTTTGCAATTACAGAGATCATACGTTTCCTGTAGGTCTTGACCAGGTTTGCACACACTGCAGCAGGGATTTTGGCCCACTCCTCCATACAGACCTTCTCCAGATCCTTCAGGTTTCGGGGCTGTCGCTGGGCAACACGGACTTTCAGCTCCCTCCAAAGAATTTCTATTGGGTTCAGGTCTGGAGACTGGCTAGGCCACTCCAGGACCTTGAGATGCTTCTAACGGAGCCACTCCTTAGTTGCCCTGGCAGTGTGTTTTGGGTCGTTGTCATGCTGGAAGACCCAGCCACGACCCATCTTCAATGCTCTTACTGAGGGAAGGAGGTTGTTGGCCAAGATATTGCGATACATGGCCCCATCCATCCTCCCCTCAATACGGTGCAGTCGTCCTGTCCCCTTTGCAGAAAAGCATCCCAAAAGAATGATGTTTCCACCTCCATGCTTCACAGTTGGGATGGTGTTCTTGGGGTTATACTCATCCTTCTTCTTCCTCCAAACACGGCGAGTGGAGTTTAGACCAAAAAGCTATATTTTTGTCTCATCAGACCACATGACCTTCTCCCATTCCTCCTCTGGATCATCCAGATGGTCATTGGCAAACTTCAGATGGGCCTGGACATGCGCTGGCTTGAGCAGGGGGACCTTGCGTGCGCTGCAGGATTTTAATCCATGACGGCGTAGTGTGTTACTAATGGTTTTCTTTGAGATTGTGGTCCCAGCTCTCTTCAGGTCATTGACCAGGTATTGCCGTGTAGTTCTGTGCTGATCCCTCACCTTCCTCATGATCATTGATGCCCCACGAGGTGAGATCTTGCATGGAGCCCCAGACCGAGGGTGATTGACTGTCATCTTGAACTACTTCCATTTTCTAATAATTCTCACCAAGCTGCTTGCCTATTGTCCTGTAGCCCATCCCAGCCTTGTGCAGGTCTACAATTTTATCCCTGATGTCTTTACACAGCTCTCTGGTCTTGGCCATTGTGGAGAGGTTGGAGTCTGTTTGATTGAGTGTGTGGACAGGTGTCTTTTATACAGGTAACTAGTTAAAACAGGTGCAGTTAATACAGGTAATGAGTGGAGAACAGGAGGGCTTCTTAAAGAAAAACTAACAGGTCTGTGAGAGCCGGAATTCTTACTGGTTGGTAGGTGATCAAATATTTGTGTCATGCAATCAATAAAATGCAAATTAATTACTTAAAAGTCATACAATGTGATTTTCTGGATTTTTGTTTTAGATTCCGTCTCTCACAGTTGAAGTGTACCTATGATAAAAATTACAGACCTCTACATGCTTTGTAAGTAGGAAAACCTGCAAAATCGGCAGTGTATCAAATACTTGTTCTCCCCACTGTATATGTTTTTGCTGTTTGTTCTTTGTTACAGGGCCAAAAAGATTGGAGAAGTGGTTTATCCATACATCTCTGTTTTGGATAAATAACTCTTTGTGTTGTTGTTTGTTTAGAGATTCCCAATTTTCCCAGAAGTGGTTAGATTCTATGGATTCTTCAATTACATTGAGCTGATTTCTGACGTGCTGTTTCTTCTTTTTCCGTATTGTATTTCTGTACTGCTTTAGTGATTCACCATAGTGAAGGCGTAGGCTCAGGTTCTCTGGGTCTCTAAGTTTTTGGTTGGATAGGTTCTTTCTTAGGGTTTTGCATTCTTCATCAAACCATTTGTCATTGTTGTTACTTTTCTTAGGTTGTCTGCTTGACATTTTTTGATTTGATAGGGAAGCTGAGAGGTCAAATATACTGTTTAGGTTTTCTACTGCCAAGTTTACACCTTCACTATTACAGTGAAACATTTTGTCCAGGAAATTGTCTAGAAGGGATTGAATTTGTTGCTAACTAATAGTTTTTTGGTAGATTTCCACACTACTTTCCTTCCATCTATAGCATTTCTTAATATTATTCAGTTCCTTTGGCTTTGATTCCTCATGATTGAGTGTAGCTCTGTTCAAGTAGAGTGTGATTTTGTTGTGATCTGATAGGGGTGTCAGTGGGCTGACTGTGAACGCTCTAAGAGACTGGGTTGAGGTCAGTGATAAAGTAGTCTACAGTACTACTGCCAAGACATGAGCTATATGTGTACCTTCTGTAGGAGTCCCATCGAAGCCTACCATTGACTATGTACATACCCAGCGTCCGACAGAGCTGCAGGAGTTGTGACCCGTTTTTGTTGGTTATGTTGTCGTAGTTGTGTCTAGGGGGGCATATAGGGGAGGGAATGCTTTCACCTCCAGATAGATGTTTGTCCCCCTGTGTGCTGAGGGTGTCAGGCTCTTGTCTAGTTCTGGCAATTAGGTCGCCACAGACTAGTACATGTTCCTGGGCCTGGAAATGGTTGATCTCCCCCTCTTGGATGGAGAAGCTGTCATCGTTAAAGTATGGGAATTCTGTTGGGGGGATATAGGTAGCACACAAGGACATTTTTCTCTGTTGAGATAATTTCCTTATTAATTTCTAGCCAGATGTAAAATGTTCCTGTTTTGACTAATTTAATAGAATGGGTTAGGTCTGCTCTAAACCAAATTAGCATACCCCCTGAGTCTCTTCCCTTTTTCACACCTGGTAGTTTGGTGGATGGGACTACCAGCTCTCTGTAACCTAGAGGGCAACCAGTGTGTCCGTCTCCTTTACGCCATGTTTCTTGTAGGATGACAATGTCTGTATTTCCAATTTATTTAATGAAGTCTGGGTTCCTGCTCTTTAGGCCAAAGGCAGATGACCTCAGACCGTGTATATTCCAGGATGAGATAGTAAAAGCTTTGTGTTTCATAGTGTCTAGTGTTGTTTTTGTGTGGTTTAGGCCTGGACCATCACAGTAGGTGTGAGCAGAGCATGTTGAGCATCTGTTACATACCTCTTAGGTCACAGGATGGTGCTTGGGGATATATTGGCACGGTTGTCTGCCCTCGAAATCGTCTCGGGCCTAACAACACCCGTGCCAATATATCCAACAAACACCGGCTTCTCGGGCATTATCACTTAAATGGAACATTTATGGGATCTTTTATTTCAGCTCATGAAACATGGGACCAACACTTTACTTGTTGCGTTTATATTTTTTGTTCTGTAGAAATAACAGATTAAGAAATAGAAAGAGTGCAGGAGATTGATAGAGTGAGATAGAAGTTATGGGAGGTACGGAGGAGGGTTGTACACTGAGATGACAGTTACTTCACAGCTGAAAACAGAGTGAAAAATAAGCTAATTTGACTCAGTTCTACACTATGACTGACTGTCATTTCACGACAGAGAGAGAGAGAGAGAGAGAGTTACCAACATATTCAAATAATGATTGACATATTTTCATTAAAAACTTCATTTTGATTAATTTATTCATATTATTTCATCCTTCTACAAGATATAGTCCAGACACAAATCTAGGGTTGCTAGAGACGTGACCCAGTCGTTCAGTCTTTTTGTTCTGTATCTATAGACGCGACCCAGTCGTTCTTCTAAATGTTCCATTGCCATACTGGCTGGCAACGTTCTTATCCCTTGCTTGCAAGCTAGCCAACTACGGCTAACTTACAGTCACATCAAAAAGTTCAGCCAGAATAACAGCAAAGTCGCTGCATTTGCATTTGTTTAAGCTGTTTTCTAGTGACATTTATTTGGATACATCCATAACAATGAGCTAATGAGGCGCGCCTGGCATAGAGAATGTGCTCACTCGTCAGGACACTGTTGTTCAGAGCAGCTAGCCAACAACACAGCTACAGTAACACAATCACTTCAAACTGAAGCTGGAAAGACTGCAAATTAGCTGCGTTTCGTTGTACCTTTTTTCAATAGATTTTTTTTGTATATATCCATAAAAATGATGCCAGCTGTTTCATGATTTTGACCGGCTGAGAAACGCTGCCTGCCTTTCTCACGTTCAATACTATGGGACAGCAAGAGATAGAATTTGAATATTGAAACAATGTTGCAAATGTCAGAGAGACAGACAGCAAGGTTTATACAAATCTCCACTGTTGAAAACGAAATGTTAGTCTAAAAGAAATGTGAGATAGTCTAGATGCTTTTTATAGTGGAGATCAAGTTTATAAAGTGCCTGACTGGGTTGATGAGACAGTGGATTGTGCAGTCAGATGGAACAGTGTAAATAGGCATTTTAACATCATAGATTTAGCTGGTGGTAACTTGTGGAATAGACACCGGCTGGAATGTGGTTTTAACCAATCAGACTGTGTGTGTGTGTGTGTGTGTGTGTGTGTGTGTGTGTGTGTGTGTGTGTGTACTGTGTGAGGTCAGGTGTGTGCCAGAGGCGAGTGTGTTCAAGCAGGTGTAGTTTAGCTGGGCTTGTTGTGTGAGCTGGAGGTCAGCAAGGTGATTCAGCCAGCTGGTCATGTTACTGGCTTACAACTGGATAGAGGGGAGGCAGAAAATGTCTGGCTAACTGAAAAACACAGAAACGGACTAAAGATGAGGATGTAGAGAAGTGTGTGAGGGTTACGTGTGTGTGAGGGATACGTGTGTGTTTGTTAATGGAGGTGAAGCGACTTGCGCCCTTCAAACAAGGACAGAACAGCTCTTGCATCCTGCATAGATAGAAGCAGTGCTACATGGGCGTGCACACACACACACACACACTCCACAGTACTTGTTATTTAGAATGCAGTTCAAGTTGAGGAGCTCGTTTAAATTTCCTATATTTTTCAGTTATTGGCTTTCACAGAAAACTGAATTTGAATGATGTGTGTATGTTTTATGCTTCCCGTTTCTGTTTAAAGTGGTATTATTGCCACCTTCCTTGCCAGCCACAGACTTAATCTTAAGTCTGAACAGAACGACCTTCCATCCAAATCCCTCTTACCGCAATCCCTTTGTAAAGCCACTTCTTAATGATCCCAGATGTCCTGTATTTATACCCACTGTTGTTGGCAGAGTGTGCCAATCTCTCTGAACAATGCCATGGCTCAAGCCAATCTGTCTTGGCGGATGCCAGGAGAACACTACCTGCCCCAATGCATTGTACAAACTGCAAAGTTTGGTGGAGGAGCAATAATGGTCTGGGGCTGTTTTTCATGATTTGGGCTAGGCCCCTTAGTTCCAGTGAAGGGAAATCTTAACGCTACAGAAAACAATGACATTATATTCGATTCTGTGCTTCCAACTTTGTGGCAACAGTTTGGGGAAGGCCTTTTCCTGTTTCAGCATGACAATGCTCCTGTGCACAAAGCGAGGTCCACACAGAAATGGTTTGTCGAGATCTGTGTGGAAGAACTTGACTGGCCTGCACAGAGCCCTGACCTCAACCCCATTGAACACCTTTGGGATTAATTGAAATGCCGACTGTGAGCCAGACCTAATCGCCAAACATCAGTGCCTGACCTCACTAATGCTCTTCTGTCTGAATGGAAGCAAGTCCCCACAGCAATGTTCCAACATCTAGTGGAAAGCCTTCCCAGAAGAGTGGAGGCTGTTGCAGCAGCAAAGGGGGGACCTACTCCATATTAATGCCCATGATTTTGGAATGAGATGTTCGACTTTTGGTAATGTAGTATGTGTGTGTAATATCTATACAGTGGGGAAAAAAAGTATTTAGTCAGCCACCAATTGTTCAAGTTCTCCCACTTAAAAAGATGAGAGAGGCCTGTAATTTTCATCATAGGTACACGTCAACTATGACAGACAAATTGAGAATTTTCTTTCCAGAAAATCACATTGTAGGATTTTTTATGAATTTATTTGCAAATTATGATGGAAAATAAGTATTTGGTCACCACAAACAAGCAAGATTTCTGGCTCTCTCAGACCTGTAACTTCTTCTTTAAGAGGCTCCTCTGTCCTCCACTCGTTACCTGTATTAATGGCACCTGTTTGAACTTGTTATCAGTATAAAAGACACCTGTCCACAACCTCAAACAGTCACACTCCAAACTCCACTATGGCCAAGACCAAAGAGCTGTCAAAGGACACCAGAAACAAAATTGTAGACCTGCACCAGGCTGGGAAGACTGAATCTGCAATAGGTAAGCAGCTTGGTTTGAAGAAATCAACTGTGGGAGCAATTATTAGGAAATGGAAGACATACAAGACCACTGATAATCTCCCTCGATCTGGGGCTCCACGCAAGATCTCACCCCGTGGGGTCAAAATGATCACAAGAACGGTGAGCAAAAATCCCAGAACCACACGGGGAGACCTAGTGAATGACCTGCAGAGAGCTGGGACCAAAGTAACAAAGCCTACCATCAGTAACACACTACGCCGCCAGGGAGTCAAATCCTGCAGTGCCAGACGTGTCCCCCTGCTTAAGCCAGTACATGTCCAGGCCCGTCTGAAGTTTGCTAGAGTGCATTTTGATGATCCAGAAGAGGATTGGGAGAATGTCATATGGTCAGATGAAACCAAAATATAACATTTTGGTAAAAACTCAACTCGTCGTGTTTGGAGGACAAAGAATGCTGAGTTGCATCCAAAGAACACCATACCTACTGTGAAGCATGGGGGTGGAAACATCATGCTTTGGGACTGTTTTTCTGCAAAGGGACCAGGACGACTGATCCGTGTAAAGGAAAGAATGACTGGGGCCATGTATCGTGAGATTTTGAGTGAAAACCTCCTTCCATCAGCAAGGGCATTGAAGATGAAACGTGGCTGGGTCTTTCAGCATGACAATGATCCCAAACACACCGCCCGGGCAACGAAGGAGTGGCTTCGTAAGAAGCATTTCAAGGTCCTGGAGTGGCCTAGCCAGTCTCCAGATCTCAACCCCATAGAACATCTTTGGAGGGAGTTGAAAGTCTGTGTTGCCCAGCGACAGCCCCAAAACATCACTGCTCTAGAGGAGATCTGCATGGAGGAATGGGCCAAAATACCAGCAACAGTGTGTGAAAACCTTGTGAAGACGTACAGAAAACGTTTGACCTGTGTCATTGCCAACAAAGGGTATATAACAAAGTATTGAGAAACTTTTGTTATTGACCAAATACTTATTTTCCACCATAATTTGCAAATAAATTCATAAAAAATCCTACAATGTGATTTTCGGGATATTTTTTTCTCATTTAATCTGTCATAGTTGACGTGTACCTATGATGAAAATTACAGGCCTCTCTCATCTTTTTAAGTGGGAGAACTTGCACAATTGGAAGCTGACTAAATACTTTTTTTCCCAACTGTATATACATACATACATACATACATACATACATACACACACACACTGAACAAAAATATAAACACAACATACTGACTGAACAAAAATATAACCGTAACATGCAACAATTTCAAAGATTTTACTGAGTTACAGTTCATTTAAGGAAATCCGTCAATTTAAATAAATTCAGTAGGCCCTATTCTATGGATTTCACATAACTGGGAATACAGATATATACAGTATCTGTTGGGCACAGATACCTTAACAAAAAAGGTAGGGTCAATCCAGAGCATCCCAACATGCTCAATGGGTGACATGTCTGGTGACATGGAAGAACTGGGACATTTTCAGCTTCCAGGAATTTTGTACAGATCCTTGCGACATGGGGCCGTGCATTATCATCCTGAAACATGAGATGATGACGGCAGATGAATGGTACAATAATAGGCCTCAGATCTCGTCACGGTATCTCTGTGCATTCAAAGTGCCATCGATAAAATGCAATTGTGTTCGTTGTCCATAGCTTATGCCTACCCATACCATAACCCCACTGCCACCATGGGGCACTCTGTACACAACGTTGACATCAGCAAACCGCTCTTAACCACACAACGCCATCTGCCCGGTACAGAAGAAACCGGGATTCATCCATGAAGAGCACACTTCTCCAGCGTGCCAGTGGCCATCGAAGGTGAATATTTGCCCACTGAAGTCGGTTATGACGCCGAACTGCAGTCAGGTCAAGACCCTGGTGAGGACGACAAGCACGTAGATGAGCTTCCCTGAGATGGTTTCTGACAGTTTGTGCAAAACGTATTCGGATTTGCAAACCCACAGTTTCATTAGCTGTCCGGGTGGCTGGTCTCAGACGCTCCCGTAGGTGAAGAAGCCAGAGATGGAGTTCCTGGGCTGCCGTGGTTACACAAGGTCTGTGGTTGTGAGGCTGGTTAGACATACTGACAAATTCTTTAAACCGATGGCTTTGGCTTATGGTAGAGAAATGAACATGAATTTCTCTGGAAACAGCTATGGTGGGCATTCCTGCAGTCAAAATGCCAATTGCACACTCCCTCTAAACATTTTAGAGTGGCCTTTTATTGTCCCCAGCACAAGGTGCAGACGTTGGTCTGACCAATCAAAATCTATGCTTCAAGTTTGTTTTGATCATGCGGACTGGGATATGTTCCGGGTTGCCTCTGAGAATAGTATTAACACATACACTGACTCTGTGATTGAGTTAATCAGGAAAAGCATAGAGGATGTTTTTCCCACTGTGACGATTAGAACTTATTCAAACCAAAAACCATGGACAGAAGGCAGCATTCACGCAAAACTGAAAGTGCGAACCCCCGCATTTAACCACGGCAAGGTGACTGGGAGCATGTGCGTGTACAGACCAGCTATACCCTCCATAAGGCAATCAAACAGACAAAACAATGGTACAGGGACAAAGTGGAGTCGTAATTCAACGGCTCAGACAAGAGACGTATGTGTCAGGGACTCCAGACAATCACAGATTATAAAGGGAAAGCAAGCCACATCACTGACACCGACACCTTGCTCCCGGACAAGCTAAACACCTTCTTCACCCGCTTTGAGGAAAACACAGTGCCGCCAACGTGGGCCACCGCCACTCACGAAGACTGTGAGCTCTCATTCTCCGTGGCTGACTTGAGTAAGACATTTAGGCGTTTTAACGCTCGCAAGGCTGCCGACCCAAACAACATCCCAAGCCGCGTCCTCGGAGCATGTGCAGACCAGCTGGCTGGACATATTCAATCTCTTCCTATTCCAGTCTGTTGCTTCAAGATGTCCACCATTGTTCCTGTACCCAAGAACGTGAAGGTAACTGAACTATATGACTATTGCCCCATTGCACTCACTTCTGTCATCATGAAGTGCTTTGAGGGACTAGTTAATAAGGTCGATGTCCGCAAACCCGCTGGAATCTAATTTGCATAATAACAAATCCCCATACAAATCTGTCCATTTAAACTAGAGATATCTGTTTTTTTTTGCATTGTTTGTCAAACCATGAGACATCCCGAAAATTGGTCTTCTCACAGAATCGTCCGAATGGTTTGGTCTACAAACTATAATGACCCCTCCATGGAAAGATGAGACTCTCACGAACACGTACATGTTTTGCTCTAGGACGCCCACAGGCCTCACAAGACTCATCTGAAAGTCCCCCAGTAACAGTTGAAAGAATGACTGGAAGTATATATGAAGACTGTTTAGTGCCAAGAATAAGGGGTTAAATACATGTAAAAAAATAAAAAAAAATACATTTTTCATTATGTTTCCTGATCTTTCTTATATCTCTCAGATATAGGACAGACACTTCAGAACAAACTTCCTTTAGATTTTTTTGGGGGGGACTATCTGTTGTTCCATGTAGCGAATCTGTTATTCAATGCGTTTGTATGGGCTAATAGCAGGCCAAAACATTTGTTTCATCAAATCATTTGTTTACATATTTTTTATACTTAATTTTGGAGTATTACAATTCTAAATCAAATAGCAAAATGATCCTTGGTATGACCTTCTTAAAACAAGTCCATATAGCTTAGACAGGGCTTAGACTCTTATGGGTTAAGGATCATATCACCTCCACCTTACCCAACAACGTAGACACACTACAATTTGCATACCGCTCGAACAGTTCCACGGATGACACAGTCGCCATCGCACTGCCCTTTCCCACCTGGACAAGAGGAATACCTATATAAGAATGCTGTTCATCGACTACAACTCAGCCTTCAACACCATAGTACACTCCAAGCTCATCACTAAGCTCGGGCCCTGGATCTGTACCCCGCTCTGGGTCCTGGACTTCCTGACGGGCCGCCCCCAGGTGGTGAATGTAGGCTACCCTGATCCTCAACACAGGGCCCCCACAAAGGTGCGTGCTCAGCCCCCTCCTGTACTCCCTGTTCACCCATGACTGCATGGCCACGCACATCTCCATCTCAATCATCAAGTTTACTGACGACAACAGTGGTAGGCCTGATTGCCAACAACGACGAGACAACCTACAGGATGGAGGTGAGCATCCTGGTGGAATGGTGCCAGGACAATAACCTCTCCCTCATCGTCAACAAAAGAAGGAGCTGATCGTGGACTTCAGGAGACAGCACGCCCCTATCCACATCGACAAGGCCACAGTGGAGAGGGTGAAAAGCTTCAAGTTCCAAAGTGTGCACATCACTGACAACCTGAAATAGTCCATCCACACAGATAGTGTGGTGAAGAAGGTGCAACAGCATCTCTTCAACTTCAGAAGGCTGAAGGAATTAGGCTTGGCCCATAAGACCCTCACAAACTTCTACAGATGCACCTTAGAGATTATTCTGTATCATAGTCTAGTACGGCAATTGCGCCGTCCACAACTCCAGAGGGTGGTGTGGTCAGCCCAACGCATCACCGGGGGTAAACTGCCTGTCCTCCAGGACATCTACAGCACCCGGTGTCACAGTAAGTCCAAGAAGATCATCAAGGACTTCAGCCACCCGAGTCACGGCCTGTTCACCTCGCTACCATCTAGAAGGCAGAGACCATGCAGGTGCATCAAAGCTGGGACCGAAAGACTGAAAAACAGCTTCTATCTCCAGGCCATCAGACTGTTAAATAGTCATCACCAGGGTGTAAAGTACTTAAGTAAAAATACTTGAAAGTACTACTTAAGTCGTTTTTTGGGGTATCTGTACTTTACTATTTATATTTTTGACAACTTTTACTCCACTACATTCCTAAAGAAAATATGTACTTTTTACTCTCATACATTTTCCCTGACATCCAAAAGTACTAGTTACATTTAGAATGCTCAGGCAAGACAGTAATATGGTCCAATTCACGCACCTATCAAATTTAAACAAGAAAAAATCTGGTTTGCTTAATATAAGGAATTTGATGTATAGCATTTACTTTTACTTTAGACTTTTACTAAAGTAGTATTTTACTGAGTGACTTTCACTTTTACTTGAGTCATTTTCCATTAAGGTATCTTTACTTTTACTCAAGTATGACAATTGAGTACCTTTTCCACCACTGCCACCTTCCAGTACCCTGCCCTAAACTTAGTCACTGTTACTTGCCGGCAACCACCCAGTACTCTACCCTGCACCTTAGAGACTGCTGCCCTGTGTACATAGTCATTGAACACTGGTGGACTTCTGATCCCCACAAGGATAGTAAAACCAAAAAGACAAACACACACACTCACTTACTCATGCACAAATAATACTGTCTGATATGTTTGCTGAATTTCCAGCCTATGTGTGTGTGTGTGTGTGAGAGAGAGAGATACAGTGCCTTGCAAAAGTATTCCCCCTTGGCGTTTTTCCTATTTTGTTGCATTACAACCTGTAATTTAAATTGATTTTTATTTGGATTTCATGTAATGGACATATACAAAATAGTCCAAATTGGTGAAGTGAAATTAAAAAAATTACTTGTTAATAAAATTTAAATTAATTAATAACGGAAAAGTGGTGCGTGCATATGTATTCACCCCCTTTGCTATGAAGTCCCTAAATAAGATCTGGTGCAACAAATTACCTTCAGAAGTCACATAATTAGTTACATAAAGTCCACCTGTGTGCAATCTAAGTGTCACATGATCTCAGTATATATACAGTGGGGAAAAAAAGTATTTAGTCAGCCACCAATTGTGCAAGTTCTCCCACTTAAAAAGATGAGAGAGGCCTCTAATTTGCATCATAGGTACACGTCAACTATGACAGACAAAATGAGGAAAAAAAATCCAGAAAATCACATTGTAGGATTTTTTATGAATTTATTTGCAAATTATGGTGGAAAATAAGTATTTGGTCACCTACAAACAAGCAAGTTTTCTGGCTCTCACAGACCTGTAACTTCTTCTTTAAGAGGCTCCTCTGTCCTCCACTCGTTACCTGTATTAATGGCACCTGTTTGAACTTGTTATCAGTATAAAAGACACCTGTCCACAACCTCAAACAGTCACATTCCAAACTCCACTATGGCCAAGACCAAAGAGCTGTCAAAGGACACCAGAAACAAAATTGTAGACCTGCACCAGGCTGGGATGACTGAATCTGCAATAGGTAAGCAGCTTGGTTTGAAGAAATCAACTGTGGGAGCAATTGTTAGGAAATGGAAGACATACAAGACCACTGATAATCTCCCTCGATCTGGGGCTCCACGCAAGATCTCACCCCGTGGGGTCAAAATGATCACAAGAACGGTGAGCAAAAATCCCAGAACCACACGGGGGGACCTAGTGAATGACCTGCAGAGAGCTGGGACCAAAGTAACAAAGCCTACAATCAGTAACACACTACGCCGCCAGGGACTCAAATCCTGCAGTGCCAGACGTGTCCCCCTGCTTAAGCCAGTACATGTCCAGGCCCGTCTGAAGTTTGCTAGAGTGCATTTGGATGATCCAGAAGAGGATTGGGAGAATGTCATATGGTCAGATGAACCAAAATATAACTTTTTGGTAAAAACTCAACTCGTCGTGTTTGGAGGACAAAGAATGCTGAGTTGCATCCAAAGAACACCATACCTACTGTGAAGCATGGGGGTGGAAACATCATGCTTTGGGGCTGTTTTTCTGCAAAGGGACCAGGACGACTGATCCGTGTAAAGGAAAGAATGAATGGGGCCATGTATCGTGAGATTTTGAGTGAAAACCTCCTTCCATCAGCAAGGGCATTGAAGATGAAACGTGGCTGGGTCTTTCAGCATGACAATGATCCCAAACACACCGCCCGGGTAACGAAGGAGTGGCTTCGTAAGAAGCATTTCATGGTCCTGGAGTGGCCTAGCCAGTCTCCAGATCTCAACTCCATAGAAAATCTTTGGAGGGAGTTGAAAGTCCGTGTTGCCCAGCGACAGCCAAAAAACATCACTGCTCTAGAGGAGATCTGCATGGAGGAATGGGCCAAAATACCAGCAACAGTGTGTGAAAACCTTGTGAAGACTTACAGAAAACGTTTGACCTGTGTCATTGCCAACAAAGGGTATATAACAAAGTATTGAGAAACTTTTGTTATTGACCAAATACTTATTTTCCACCATAATTTGCAAATAAATTCATTAAAAATCCTACAATGTGATTTTCTGGATTTCTTTTTCTCATTTTGTCTGTCATAGTTGACGTGTACCTATGATGAAAATTACAGGCCTCTCTCATCTTTTTAAGTGGGAGAACTTGCACAATTGGTGGCTGACTAAATACTTTTTTTCCCCACTGTACACCTGTTCTGAAAGGCCCCAGAGTCTGCAACACCACTAAGCAAGGGGCACCACCAGGCAAGCGGCACCATGAAGACCAAGGAGCTCTCCAAACAGGTCAGGGACAAAGTTGTGGAGAAGTACAGATCAGGTTTGGGTTATAAAAAAATATCAGAAACTTTGAACATCCCACAGAGCACCATTAAATCCATTATTCAAAAATGGAAAGAATATGGCACCACAACAAACATGCCAAGAGAGGGCCGCCCAACAAAACTCACGGACCAGGCAAGGAGGGCATTAATCAGAGAGGTAACAAAGAGACCAAAAATAACCCTGAAGGAGCTGCAAAGCTCCACAGCGGAGATTGGAGTATCTGTCCATAGGACCACTTTAAGCCGTACACTCCACAGAGCTGGGCTTTAAGGAAGAGTGGCCAGAAAAAAAGCCATTGCTTAAAGAAAAAAATAAGCAAACACCTTTGGTGTTCGCCAAAAGGCATGTGGGATACTCCCCAAACATATGGAAGAAGGTACTCTGGTCAGATGAGACAAAAATTGAGCTTTTTGATCATCAAGGAAAATGTCTGGCGCAAACCCAACACCTCTCATCACCCCTAGAACACCATCCCAACAGTGAAGCATGGTGGTGTCAGCATCATGCTGTGGGGATGTTTTTTATCGGCAGGGACTGGGAAACTGGTCAGAATTGAAGGAATGATGGATGGCGCTAAATACAGGGAAATTCTTGAGGGAAACCTGTTTCAGTCTTCCAGAGATTTGAGACTGGGATGGAGGTTCACCTTCCAGCAGGACAATGACCCTAAGCATACTGCTAAAGCAACACTCGAGTGGTTTAAGGGAAACATTTAAATGACTTGGAATGGCCTAGTTAAAGCCCAGACCTCAATCCAATTGAGAATCTGTGGTATGATTTAAAGATTGCTGTTTGCATGTTGTGTAAATCAAATAATACAAACCCCAAAAAAATCCATTTTAATTCCAGGTTGTAAGGCAACAAAATAGGAAAAATACCAAGGGGGTGATTATTTTCACAAGCCACTGTATAAAGGGCACCAGAACTCTAGCTCTGCAGAAGGAAGCATACAAGTGTTGACTCATCTTTGACCTTTTCCCCCACCCCCACCCACACCTTCACCCACTACAACCTAACCTCTCCCCTTAACCCATATCACACTGTCACTGTATGATCTTAGGGCAGAGGGTGGAAGAAAGGGGGTGAAGAGTGAAGGAGGAAGACAGACAGACAGAGTGTTCTAGTAGATGCCTCTCCCCTATCGACTGTCTGTCTGTTAGTATAGGCATCTCATCCTATCTCTGCTCAGCCTAGTCCTCTGCTTCTTAACTCCTCTTTCTGCCCTGTGGGTCACAGCCAATCCAGTTCCAACAGCTTCTCTGACTGACTGTCTGACTGTCTGAGTGGTTACAATGCTAAACAGAGAGTTTTGGGGCTATGAAAGGTTGGATATGAGTTCTAGATCAGTGCCCGGTATTTGTTCTATTCCGTATTCTGATTTTATACATGTGTGTGAGTCTTTGCCCTGCGAAAGAGGGGAGTGGAGGGGAAAGGGGAGGTCTATGCATTTGTAATGAGAGTCAGGCTAGTGGGCCTGTAACCATTAACACCTTATAGAGAGACAACAACACTATCAGAGAGAGAGCAGGGGAGAGGGATAGAGAGGGGGAGTGGAGAGAGGGGGATAAAGAGGTAGAAAGATTGATGCAGAGTGAAGGACAGAAGGTATGAAAGGGGGATAGAGAATGATGGAGAGAGGGGAATCAGGAAGAGAATGTCAAGAGGGGTACGGGGAGATGGTTGAGAAAGGGTCAAGAGGGGTAATGGGGAGATGGGTGGAGAAAGGGTCAAGAGGGGGATAGAGAGAGCGATGATAGTGATTGAGAGGAGTGGAGGTGATGGAGCTTGTAGTGGAGACAGAGAGAGAGGTTTGTTTGGTCTTTCTGCGCTTTGGCGTGGAGAAACCTGTAGTGGACAAAGCTGGCAGCTGTCACTCAAACAGACTGACAGACTGACAGACAGGGTGGAGTGAATGTCAAGAAACAAAATGTCATTAACTCATAAGCTTGTCTGACAATACACACACATACCTTAAAACACTAATAAAAATGCTCTCACCACCACACACACCCACGCAATACACCCACGCATATTCACACACACACACACACAATTAAGAACTCCAGTGGCCTGACAGGGTCTCCAGTCAGCAGATTGTCATTTAGCAAGCGGGGTAGCAGTATGTGTGTGAGTGTGTGTGTGTGTGTGTGTGTGTGTGGGGAAGGTATGTCATCGATCCTCAGAATAAATGCACTCGCAGTGACAGGGCCCAAACGAGACCACACATACTGACAGTGTATTGCTTTGTTTTACAGAGACAAGAGAGGACCGCACTAAGAGACTGTTCAGACACTACACTGTGGGATCTTACGACAACCTCTCCTCATACAGGTAAGACGTGCATACACACACACTATGTGATGTGATGCTACTTCCATCTAGTGGTGAGACAGTGTCAGTGCATTCTGCTTGCATGAGTCCTACTCTCAACCCAGGCCTCGTACAAAACTCCCATCACTGAAACATTCCCTTTGTGTATGCGTGTGGATGAGTCTCTCTCCCTCTCGTCATTTGTCCCCCTCTCTTTGAAATGTATTTTATATGACATCAATCAGTAATAAAGGAGAGTGTGAGTGCTCACTCCCATGTAAATCAGATGTACAGGCTAAGAGAGGACAGCAGAACAGTAGCTGCTATAGGACTGTGTGCTGAAGTAAATTCACTCTAAATGTCAGAGACAGCTTGTCAGGAGAGAGGTGCTTTTTATCAGAGTGTTGTTTCCCCTCACCTTTCCAGAGAGGTAGGGGGGGGAGAGAGGAAAGAGAGAGATGGAGAGAGAGCGTGCCTGCACGAGAGAGAGAGAGCAGTTTATGAAGAGTGTGTGAGAGCTAAAGCAGCAGAGCTGGCTCTGAATAGGATAGAATGTCAAAGCTCTTGAATGGAATATGGAATGGAGTTGTATGTGAATGGAAGTCTTTGGTATGCCACTGTGAATGGCTACTTTTAGGGTTTATGGAATGTTATTATAGGTAAGACTGTAATTACATTATTGAATATGATTGTGCTACATTGGATGCTTATTTGAAGATTAATTTATAGAATATATTTTCTAAATGCCTGAGTAGTGCTGAATATTAACAGGAGTTCATGGAATATAATTGTGAATGCAACATTAGAGAGATTGAAAGCATGGTTGGTTGAATGGAAACATAAAGCTATTCTGTAGCTATGGAGGGGAAAATTTAGAGCTGGTTGGATATGCAGGATGTAGGCTAAGAGAGGGGGAGGAGAGAAAGAGATGTTTAACTGTATTTACAAACCCCATATATATCCACACACATATTAAGCAAGTCCTCTAGTTAAATTGTATCTCTGCAACCTCTGCCCCCTGACACAGGAGAGTTTCTCAGGGGTCTCCAGGCCCTGTCAGCAGGGGCTCTGTCTACCCGGGGTAAGTGGCTGGGCAGTTGGCGTGGCTAACAGCTAACACATGACCAAACTCCAGGTCTCCCATGCCAGTGTGTGTAGTGTTCAATTCACTAACTGTATGGGCTGTCTGGTGTCAGCAGTGGGATCTGACAGTCAGTCAACAGAATATTGGTGTTGCTGAGAATGGGACATGATGCTGCCTTTTACTGTGTGGCTAGAATGTCTCTGGGAATACCTTAGTTTTTGAGCATTGAATTGTGTGGTTTGAATTGACACACACACTCAAGTGACGACACTCATTAGTAATGAGAATTTTATACACTGAAAAAAATATATAAACGCAACCTGCAACAATTTCAAAGATTTTACTGAGTTACAGTTCATATAAGGAAATCAGTCAATTGAAATACATTCATTAGGCCCTAATCTATGGATTTCACATTACCGGGAATACAGATATGCATCTGTTGGTCACAGATACCTTAATAAAAAGGTAGGGGCGTGGATCAGAAAACCAGTCAGTATCTGGTGTGACCACCATTTGCCTCATGCAGCACGACACATGTCCTTCGCATAGAGTTGATCAACCTGTTGATTGTGGCCTGTGGAATGTTGTCCTACTCCTCTTCAATGGCTGTGCGAAGTTGCTGGATATTGGTGCGAACTGGAACATGCTGTCGTACACATTGATCCAGAGCATCCCAAACATGCTCAATGGGTGACTGGTGAGCATGCAGGCCATGGAAGAACTGGGACATTTTCAGCTTCCAGGAATTGTGTACAGATCCTTGTGACATGGGGCTGTGCATTATCATGCTGAAACATGAGGTGATGGCGGTGGATGAATGGGCCTCAGGATCTCCTCACGGTATCTCTGTGCATTAAACATTGACATCAGCAAACCGCTCGCCCACACGACGCTGTCTGCCATCTGCCCGGTACAGTTGAAACCGTGATTAATCCGTGAAGAGCCCACTTCTCCAGTGTGACAGTGGCCATCGAAGGTGAGCATTTGCCCACTGAAGTCATTTACGATGCCGAACTGCAGTCAGGTCAAGACCCTGTTGAGGACAACGAGCATGCAGATGAGCTTCCCTGAGACGGTTTCTGACAGTTTGTGCAGAAATTATTTGGTTGTGCAAACCCACAGTTTCATCAGCTGTCCGTGTGGCTGGTCTGAGACGATTCCGCAGGTGAAGAAGCCGGATGTGGAGGTCCTGGGCTGGCATGGCTACACGTGGTCTGCGGTTGTGAGGCCGGCTGGACATACTGCCAAATTTGCTAAAACAAGGGTGTCAAACTCATTCCATGGAGGGCCTAGTGTCTGAGGGTTTTTGTTTTTTCCTTTCAATTAAGACCTAGACAAGCAGATGAGGGGAGTTCCTTACTAATTAGTGACCTTAATTCATCAATCAAGTACAAGGGTGGAGCGAAAACCCGCTGACACTCAGCCCTACGTGGAATGAGTTTGACACGTGCGGCTTATGGTAGAGAAATTAACATTAAATTCTCTGGCAACAGCTCAGGTGGACATTCCTGCAGTCAGCATGCCAATTGCACACTCCCTCAAAACTTGAGACATTGTGGCATTGTGTTGTGACAAAACTGCACATTTTAGAGTAGCCTTTTATGGTCTCCAGCGCAAGTGCACCTCTGTAATGATAATGCTGTTAAATAAGCTTCTTGATATGCCACACCTGTCAGATGGATGGATTATCTTGGCAAAGGAGAAATGCTCACTAACAGGGATGGAAACACATTTGTGCACAGATTTCTTTGAGAAATATGCTTTCTGTGCGTGTGGAAAAGTTCTGGGATCGTTTATTTCAGCTCATGAAACATGGGACCAACACTTTACATTTTGCGTTTATATTTTTGTTCAGTGTATTTCTCAGCAAGCACACACTCAACCTCCTCCTCTTCTTCCTGAATGGGAGAGGCTGAGTCCTCTGTTTCCTTGGAATTTCAGATATTAGGAGGGAACACACACTGGTGATGAAAAGCTTGCATTATACACACTTACCCTGCATCTGCTAGTACCACCCTGTACACACACATACACAAGTAAGTACTGTACAGCCCCAAGAGAACCCTAAGCTAGGCTTTTAAGTTGATTGGGTAATCAGAGAAGTAGGTTCAGGTGTGTTTGTGTGTGTTTATTTGCAAGGCCATTGGGTTACTCTCTCCCTACATCGCCTCCCACTCCTCTCTCTGCTCCCTCTTCTCCACCCCCTTCTCTCACCTTCCATCTTTCTCATTGTCCATCTCCATCTTCTCCCATCCTTTTCTCTACCATCCCTGGCTCTCTCTCTGCTCTCTCCTTCCCCCTCTCCTTCATTCTCTCCTGTCTCTTCTCTCAGTGAGTATGTTGCAGGACTCTTACCTGCTGTCCCTCTCCTCTCTGCTCTCCAGTGATTACATCATAGAGGAGAAGAATGCTATGCTGCAGAAGAAAGAAAACGAAGGCTTCGGCTTCGTCCTGCGGGGAGCCAAAGGTAGGAAACACACCTTCACGAGTTCGGCTTCTTGCCATCAGACGAACATGTCGGAAGGGGTAGTAGTTGATAGAGTTTGGTATAAGGGTTTTGGCATGGATGGTAGTCGGGGCACAACTATGTCTGTGCTGAGCCTGCTGGCAGGGCCAACTCCAGCCGTAAGCCCACCATTGTGAAGGAAGCCTGGAGGGTGCAGACGATGGATAGGCCAGCTCCTGGTCGTGGACCAATGTTTACCTGGCCCGCCATTGTGCAGGATACCTGGAGGGTGACGCGATGTGGCGGCAGTTTAATTGCTTTGCATGCACTGCATTACGGCCTGTTTGTCAGGCAGAAGTACAAAGGCGTGAAGAAGGATGCTGTTTAAATGCTATGAGGGTGGTTGATGAAGCAATTGGATTCAAGTGAGTGAGACTGGCTTGTGGCTAATGAAGATTGGATGCAGGTGAGCAAATTGGCATGTTACGGTTAAATGTCCATATGTGGAGTTCCTTGCAGATTGGCTGCATTCCAATATGAGTGTCTGGGCCCACTTATGGAGTGCCTGCACAAGGGGCTGCATTCCAATATGAATGTCTGTGCCCATGTATGAAGTTCTTGCTTTGGCCACATTCCAATATGAAAGTCTGACCCCATATATGGAGTTCCTGCTCTAAGGCTGCGTTCCAGTGCAGAAGAACTAGCCCATATATGGAAGTTCCTGTTGTGGATTACATATGTCCTCTGAAGCTTAAAGCTCTCCTCCTGAAACTGCGTTATAAACTAAACACACACACACACATACCTTTGTTAATTAATCAGGTGTTTTAGTGCTTGGCCACAAGACTGGAACAGACAACTTCTCTCTATATACCTCCACGACCAGCCTGGAGTGACAAACACACTTTTCACAAAATTCGACTTTATACCTTATTACTAAAGCAGGCTGTCTGAATCACTGTCACTGCTGCGTCCAAGGCCCTGCTACTATCTTCTAGGGATTCACCGATATGCATCAGTCCCCGGATCAAATGTTTAAGATATGAGTGGATGGGTCCACGAGACCCCAAACCGATCCAAATGTAGCATGCATCGGTCAGAAATCGATTAAAACGTTTGCATTATGGAGGGCGCTAGTGAGCAAGCCATGGAGTAGGTCACGTTTTTCCAAAAACCTTGCGTCATTGTGGCTAAACAACACTACTATCAGTATTGTACAGCTGGTTGCTCGGTCACTTTTGCAAGCTGGAATGTTAAATCTTTAAATCACCCAGTGAAACGTAAAAAGGTTATTTCTCATTTAATCACGTTAAAGTAGGTATCGCCTTTCTTCAAGAGACACATTTCCTCACTTTCGACCACTCTCATTTAAAAGGAGGGTGGATCGGTCAATCATATCATTCCAATTTTAATTCTAAAACTAGAGGTAGCAGCCATCTTAATTAGTAAAAACATACCGTTCGCAATGTCAAGTGTAGAGACAGACTCAGCAGAACGTTTCATTATTGTAGTAGGAAGACTGTATAATACACCTGTTATCTTGGCTAACATTTATGCACCAAACTGGGATAACAGTTCATTCTTCACAAATGTATTTTCTCGATTACCAAATATGGACACACACCACCTAATACTAGGTGGTGATATGAATTGTGTACTGTCGCCCAATCTGGATCGTAGCTCTCCTAAGGTATCATCTTCATCAAAGACAGTATCCACAATTCAGCTATTTCTTCAGACATATGGCATATCTGATGCGTGGCATTTCCGCAATCCCACAGCTAGGGAGTATTCTTTTTTCTCACCAGTTCATAAGACCTTCTCACGTATAGACTAATTTTTCCTAGACAATAGATTTCTGCCACTTATCACGGAGTGTGATTACCAAGCTATAGTCATTTCGGATCATTCTCCTCTTACTATTACATTTTAGACATTTAGCAGACGCTCTTATCCAGAGCGACTTACAGTTAAGTGAGTGCATACATTTTCATACTGGCCCCCCGTGGGAATCAAACCCATGACCCTGGCGTTGCAAACGCCATGCTCTACCAGCTGAGCTACATCCCTGCCGGCCATTCCCTCCCCTACCCTGGACAACGCTGGCTAATTGTACGCCGCCCCATGGGTCTCCCGGTCGCGGCCGGCTACAACAGAGTCTGGATTCGAACCAGGATCTCTAGTGGCACAGCTAGCACTGCGATGCAGTGCCTTACACCACTGCGCCACTCGGGAGACTATTAAACTACTTATACCAAATACACAGCCTAATTATCGCCCTTGGCGGCTTAACTCACTACTGCTATCAGAAGAAACCTTTGTTGCTTTTATATCATCTCAAATTGAGCTATTTCTCTAGCTTAATCAAACCGCTGGAATGTCTCCTACAACAGTATGGGAATCAATGAAGGCTTATCTAAGGGGCCAAATTATTTCGTACAGCGCAAGATTAAGGAAGTGCAATATTCAAAGCCTAGGGGAACTTACAAATATAATCTTGGATTTGGATATGACATATTCACTCTCTTGAGCTGCAGATTTACTAAAACAACAATTGACACTTCATGCAGAGTTTGATCTTCTTTCAACTCATCAAGCTGAAAATCTAATTAGTAAATCTCGATACAAAAATTATGAACATGGAGAGAAATCAGGGAAAATTCTAGCACACCAGCTGTGTCAGAGAACCACAAATCAAACCATACCTGAGATAACTGACGAGCTGTGTAACAAATGTATTGATCATTTAGAGGTATAGCTGCTGAATTAGAAGAACAGTTCTCTGTAGAAGAGATTGTGTTGGCAATTAAATCTATGCAGTGTGGTAAATCCCTTGGACCCGACGGATTTCCGAGCAAATTCTTTAAAAAAAATTCTGATCAACTCTCACCTCTCTTGCTTTCCATATTTGAGGAATCATTCTCCTCAAACTCTTTACCCTCAACAATGAGCATGTATTTCACTTATTCTGAAAGGGGGGGAAGAATTGCGATGTAAAGATACTTTCTAAGATGATTGCCTGCCGTTTTGAGTCAGTCCTTCCCTCGATTATCTCTACATATCTGTCACGTACGTTAAGGAACGGGACAGACCAAGGTGCAGCGTGAACGGCGAACATGTTTATTAACTAATAAACACACGAAACAGTAACCAAAACAACAAACTTAACCGTGACGGTCCAAAGGCTAACATACAAGCCTAAACATGAACATAACAAAACGCAGGCAGGAAAACTGGTTGCCTAAGTATGAACCCCAATCAGAGACAACGAGTGACAGCTGCCTCTGATTGGGAACCACACCCGGCCAAACATAGAAATACAAACCTAGAATATATTCACACCCTGACCAAACTAGCTAGAGTTCTATAGGCCAGGGCGTGACAGTACCCCTGGCTTGGTGCGAGGAGCAGGGACAGGCCGGTCCGGACTGGCGACGCGCACCACTGGCTTGGTGTGAGGAGCAGGAACAGGCTGGGCCAGACTGGCGACACGCACCACCGGCTTGGTGCGAGGAGCAGGAACAGGCCGGGCCGGACTGGCGACGCGCACCACCAGCTTGGTACGAGGAGCAGGAACAGGCCGGGCCGGACTAGCGACGCGCACCACCGGCTTGGTGCGAGGAGCAGGAACAGGCCGGGCCGGACTGGCGACGCGCAACACCGGCTTGGTGCGAGGAGCAGGAACAGGCCGGGCCGGACTGGCGACGCGCACCACCGGCTTGGTGCAAGGAGCAGGAACAGGCCGGGCTGGACTGGGAACACGCACCACTGGCTTGGTGCGGGGAGCAGGTACGGGGCGTACCGGACTGGGAACCGGCGCTGGAGGTCTATGACTGTCTCCGTCCTTTACACTCCGCGCCCCGTCCCGTGCGCGCCGTTACAGGCCGAAATGGTTGACCTTGGAGAGCTCATCCTGTGGCTCCACCTCCTTAACTGCCTTACTCTGCTCAAAACTTGCATTAGCTGAGCCTGTTTCCAAATACACTAAAAACCCCACTGTGAAACGTTCTCTAAAAATCTGGAAACAGTTCAGGCGATCATTTGGTCTCAGTGAATTTTCAACTTCTGTCCCATTATTAAAGAACCATACATTCTCTCCGTCATTATTAGACTGGGCGTTTCATATCGGGTCTGGAAAAGGGATCTCCTCACTGAACAACTTGTACATTGATATGGATTTTGTATCTTTTGTACAGTTAGTACAAAAGTTCAATATTCCTAGATGCCATTTCTTTAGATACCTGTAATTGCGTAGTTTTGTATCTTCATACTCTAGTTACTTCCCATCATGCCCACCTACCTCCCTTCTAGATTCTATTTCTAAAGTGAACCCTTATATCAAAGGGGGCATAAGCTTGATCTATACGTTATTAAACTCGCACATTCTGGATTTCCTGAACTCTCTTAAGAACCAATGGGAAGAGGATTTAGGTGAACAACTTTCAGATAAAACTTGTCAGAGTATGCTTCAGAGAATACAATCTTCATCTATATATCTAAGACATGCTGTAATTAAATTGGTCAAAGGCAAAATTATCCAAGATTAGACCAGAAATAGATCCCACTTGTGACCAATGTAAGCAGGCTCCTGCTACTTTATTACACGTTTTGGACATGCCCGAAATTGACAGATTTATGGATATCTGTTTTTGAGACGTTTTCTAAGATACTGGCGAGACCTATCGAACCTTCTGCCTTTTTTTTATTTATTATTTTTTTTTTTTTTTAGGGGGGATGGATCAGCTTAATATTGCAGATAGATTGTATCTTCTATCAATGTAATTGTCTGCATCACTTCCAATCCCCCATGTTTTTTTTATTTTTTATATATATATTCCCCTTTATTACTTTTCAACCCCACCATCCTTTCCCTACTTGGAGTAAATTAGTGAACAACAACGCCCAGGCCTCTACTTCCGGTCTATACTTACTATCTACACCTTATGGACAGAGTTAATTTTACAATAATTCTATATCTATATATATATATTTATTTATTTTTTTGCTCCTGAACTTCTTCTACTCTCAACCTCTCCGATCATTTTCATGATGTCCATCCGGTTTGCTTCTAAATGCCATATCTTTCTAACTGTGCTCTTTCCCAAAAGCTCCCAACATACAACCTATATACTTATTATGGACACAGTATGCTTACATTATTAGCTATCTTTGTTATTATTTGTTGTTATTTGTTATTAGTCCCATCCTTCAACTCTATTCAATACCTCCCATCTATCTCTTAACACCATCCATATAGGATTTCTATTTGCCATATATATTTCAACCGTACTGTGATGTTTTACAAAGTTCTGAACCTTTCTATTCTCATTGCTTCTACAGATTGTGAATTAAAAATAAACATTTTTGCTAAAAGTATTATTATATTATTGATTGATTGACTATGACTTTTCAGATCACCCAGTAATGCTATCTGCAAGGTTAGTTCCAGGTAAATATTGCAATCCTTTAGCCATTCCTGGACCTGTGTCCAAAAACAAGCTACAAATGGACAGAACCAAAACAAATGATCTAATGATTCTATCTCTTCACAGCAAAATCTGCAGAGCTGGGAAGATTGTATCCCCCATATAAATAACATTCTATTGGTAGCAAGAATTTTATATAATAATTTAAATTGAAAGATTCTAATTTTTGAATCCGGTGTCGTTTTGCGTGTCAGTTCATAAACACTATGCCATGGGATCGGTACGTCAAAGATCTCTTCCCAACTATTTTGCAATCTATATGGGACGGCTGTCAATCCTTTGGTCCTTAAGTGAAACTGATATACTTTTTTATTTATCACAGTTTTCCTTAACCAATTATGTTCTTTAATGCAAGGCCGACAGACAAGTTCCTTACTTTCTCCCCCTTCAACTTTCCTCTTCCACTTTTGCGGTAAGGCTGCAATTATTTGGTTGTAATTCTGGGTAGAGCAGACATTTCCATATGTTTTTGTTAGCTGCATGTGCGACATAACTCCACCAGTCCTACCGATGATATCATTTACGAAGATTATACCTTTTTTAAACATTCTGTCAAAAAATAAAGGTTTTTTGTCAATTAGTATATTTGAATTTAACCACAATATTTGTTGCATTATTTGTTCTGTCGTTTCTGGAGGATTAAATTGAAATTGCAACCAACTTTCTATGGCTTGTTTTAGAAATAGTGACATTTGGGAGATTATTTCCTTTTCAAATAACTGAAAGTGAGAGGTTGTAATCTGAATAAAGAGAAAAAGGCCTTTCTTGAACAGTGGGTGAGACAATCTTACTAATTTGCTTGAGAACCAGTTCGGATTTAAGTATAACTTTTGGATGACTGAAGATTTTAGTGATAGGTCTAATGCTTTAATATTTAATAATTTCTGTCCTCCGAATTCATATTCATTATATAAATATGCTCTTTTAATTTTGTCTGGCTTGCCGTTCCAAATAAAATTGAATATTTTTTTCTCATATAATTTAAAAAACTGTTTGCTAGGCGTAGGCAAGACCATAAGCAAATAGGTAAACTGGGATAATACTAAAGAGTTAATCAGGGTGATTTTTCCACAAATTGACAGGTATTTTCCTTTCCATGGTAGTAAGATCTTATCTATTTTTGCTAACTTTCTATTAAAATTTATTGAAGTGAGATCATTTATTTCCTTTGGGATATGTATTCCGAGTATATCTACATCACCATCAGACCATTTTATTGGTAAACTACATGGTAATGTAAAAATTGTATTTTTTAGTGATCCAATACGTAATATAGTACATTTGTCATAATTTGGTTTTAATCCAGAGAGGTTAGAAAATGTATCTAGATCCTCTATGAGGCTGTGGAGGGATTCTAGTTGTGGATCTAAAAGAAAACATGAATCATCTGCGTACAATGACACCTTTGTTTTTAAGCCCTGTATTTCTAATCCTCTGATATTATTATTGGATCTGATTTTAATAGCTAACATCTCGATGGCCACAATAAATAGATATGCCGATAGTGGACAACCTTGTTTCACTCCTCTTGACAGTTTAAAACTTTCTGAGAAATAGCCATTATTTACTATTTTACACCTAGGGTTACTATACATGATTTTGACCCATTTTATAAGAGATTCTCCAAAATTGAAATGCTCCAGGCATTTATATATAAATTCCAGTCGAACTTTATCAAATGCCTTTTCGAAGTCTGCTATGAATAGCAGGCCTGGTTTCCCATATGTTTCATAGTGTTCTATTGTTTCCAATACTTGCCTTATATTATCTCCAATGTATCTTCCATGTAAAAAACCTGTCTGATTAGAATGAATAATATCCGACAATACCTTTTTAATTCTATGCGCTATACATTTTGCTAGGATCTTTGCGTCACAACACTGAAGTGTAAGTGGCCTCCAATTTTGTAAATGGACTGGATCTTTATATTTTCCACTTGTATCCTGTTTCAGTAATAATGAGATCAGACCTTCTTCTTGAGTGTCAGATAATCTACCATTTACATAGGAGTGGTTAAAACATGCTAATAACGGTCCTCTTAGTATATCAAAAAAGGTTTGGTATACCTCGATTGGTATGCCATCCAACCCTGGAGTTTTCCCGGACTTAAAGTCTTTAATTGCATCCAGAAGTTCCTCCTCTGTAATTTCACCTTCACATGAGTCTTTCTGTGTGGCTGTTAATTTGACATTATCAATAGAAAAAAAATCTCTACAATTAGCTTCAGTTAGAGGAGATGGAGGCGACTGAAAAGAAAACATATGCTTAAAATACTTTGTTTCTTCCTTCAAAATATCATTAGGTGAATTATGGGTGACTCCGTCAATTGTAACCAGTTTCATTAAGTTCTTTTTGGTAGCATTCCTATGTTGAAGATTAAAAAAGAATTTTGTGCATTTTTCCCCATATTCCATCCAGTTTGCTTTATTTTTATAATATATTACACTTGATCTTTCTTGAATAAGTTTTTCCATTTCTTTTTGTTTTTCCTCTAATTTATTCTGAGCCTCTATGTTACAGTTTTTATTGCCATCTATCTGTTCTGTTAGACTTTCTATTTCCTTTCTTAGTATAAACTCTTTTGACCTAAATTGCTTTTGTTTTCGAGATGAGTACTGAATTGCATGGCCTCTAAAGGCACATTTAAAGGTGTCCCATACAATAAGGGGATTCGCTGTACCTATGTTATGTTGGAAAAAGTCAGTTATAAATTCCTTTGTTCTAATTATAAATAAATTATCATCTAATAGGCTTTGATTAAATTTCCAATATCCTCGCCCACGTGGAAATTCAGTCAGAGTAATGTATATGCCTATTATATGATGGTCCGACCGCATTCTGTCCCCTATCAACACTTTTTTTACTTTTGGTGCCAACGAGAATGAGATAAGAAAGAAGTCAAGACGACTAGCTTGATTCAGTCTCCGCCATGTATATCTCACTAGATCAGCATATTTAAGCCTCCATATATCTACTAGTTCTAATGTATCCATGACATTCACAATTTCCTTAAGAGCATGTGGGTGATTGTTTGTGGTGTGATTTCCTTTTCGGTCCATTGAGCTATTTAAAACAGTATTATAATCCCCCACCATAATAATATTGTCTTGAGTTGCTTGCAGGCTTGATAATTTATTATATATATTGTCAAAGAATTGTGGATCATCATTATTTGGTCCGTAAAGGTTAATGAGCCATATCTGTTTATGGTCCAATACCATATTTAAAATAATCCATCTACCTTGCGTATCTATTTGGACAATTTGCACATTCGGATCGAAATTACTATTACTTAATATCATCACCCCTTTTGAATTTCTTTGCCCATGGGAGAAGTATATTTCCCCCCCCCATTCTTTTTTCCACACTACTTCATCTCGAATTGTTTAATGAGTTTCCTGTATACAATAGATATTATATTCCTTCTCTTTGAGCCATGTAAATATTGTTCTTCTTTTGTTATTATCAGCTAAGCCATTACAATTATAACTGGCTATACTTATTTCACCATACACCATAATGAGATACAAGTTTCAAGTCTATTTATCATTATATATGTTTGTAAATTTACCAATAAAAAATAGCGTAATGATTGGGTGTCCATATAGCTGTACCGTGATATTTGCATTGCTACGGAGTAACCCTTCAATTGTTCTCCACTAATTCCCCCGCTAAAGCCCCTCCCCATCCCAAGTTGAGCCGTCATCCCAGTGATCAGCATCCCACCCACGTCCCTCCGTATCCCTAAGGCCCCGAGAGGCCAGGACCCATCCATCGAAAACAGCACACAGTGCCACCCACAAAACAGAAGCAGGTTAACCGCCAAAAGCATTTCCAATGCTTTCACCTCTATATATATATATCTATATAACTATTATTATTTTTTAAATTATGCATATCCTATTTTCCATCATTATCAATTAATATGCGTAATAATGTCGGCAGTTCACGCATAGGATTCTAACATATAACCAGGATTGCCATTGTATTACATTTAATTCATTGACAAGCAATTATTATCCTAGCAAATAATTCCCGCGGTCCATCCCATACCCCCCCCCCAACACCCCCCCCCCCCCCCCCACAACAGATGCCAGACAAGCACACACGCACATACTCACATACTCCAACACACTCAACCCCCCTCCTCCACAATCCACCATAAAATCCGATACTCAACGGCTGTTATATCCCAGAGCCCAACTCGAGAAATAACTTGATCTACGAGTGCACATACAGTTAAAGCTGATTGAGAAAGCATGCAGATTGAGCAGAAATTGATAACAATGTGAGATTTGATTAATCTACTTAATCTATGTCAAGTCCTAGGTGATGGAGATCAGATCCACCCTCTTCACCTGAGACACAAACACTCTGATCCCCTGTTGTAACCATTTTCCCAAGCATCTCCATGCGGTCAGACCTTTGATTATTTTGTGCCACCTGGGCCACAATGATAAACCCCCTCTCTGATTGTCCGAGTGTGACCCCCTCCCCATGGGTTACTGCAGCCAGTGTTGCCAGCACTGCCACTACCTGGGTGGGCGTACCCCACCGGAATCCCCACCGGCTAGGTAAAAGGTCGTCAAGGTTCTCATTAGCAGCTTTGAGAATTTCCTTGTATATTATGCTCTCCCATCAAGGGGCTCTGGCTTTGTAGGACCAACCCTGCCAGGCAGGCTCAGAATCTTGAGGGGGCGGTACTGCTCAAGTAGGTCTCTGACCGCATTTATTTCTCTGTTTAGGCTGCATATTCACAGCAGGTCCATAAAATAGATGGGAACTTCTCTTTGGTGTATGGGTCGCTCAGGTGGGTGTCCAGGTTATAGGGTTAGGGATCTTTCCATCATGATAGGACAATGAATAATTAGATTAGATGTATACTATATTTAAAAATGTATATCCCTCATCTACACAAAATTGAAAGCTCTCTCTCTCACTACCCCTGTTCATAGACCCCCGGTCGGCTCTGGGATATGCAACCATTTCCCCTCTCACTCACTTAACGCCGCACCTTTTCAAACACAAAAATGCACACCACATGGTTGACTGCGGAAGAAATGGGCCGAGCGTGCAAACGCACCCGCATCCACATCTGCTGCAAGGGGGAAAGGACGCCAGAGAGAACACAGGACCAACCACAACAACCATCCGCCAAAACAACAACCTCCCGCCAAAAAATCCATGTTCTAATTATTTGTATATAAAGATGTATTATTCTGCTTGTTATATCGTTTTATCCATTTATAAAATACTATACTTACTATAAAATGTTATTTAATATTACAATCCCTATCATTGCTAGTATCAGGTGCTCCAATATTTGACTCCTCTATTACAACTTTTAGAATAGCCATGGAGTAGTCTTTGTGTCTCTGAACATTTGGTTGTCAATATATAATTTATCCACCACTAGTGCAACACGTTTCCCTTTTAATCTGTTTTCCTTGAAGATTGGATACAGAACTTTGCGCCTTTCTACAATCTCCTTCGGGAACTGATCATTCATGCCTATTTTCGTGCCAGCAAGTCTTTTTCCCAGGCTTTTCACCATAGCTTTGTCCTTAAAAAAAGCAAATTTGGCAACGATTGGGCGCTCATATTTCTGTCCTCTTTTTCCGAAACGATGTACACGTTCGAGTTGGATTTTATCGACAGCCTCGAGTGGGATTTGTAGCGCTGTATGCAGGAAGTCCTTCATAATATTCTCTGTTATTTCTCCCTCCTTTTCCTGAATACCCGTAAGTACTAGATTTTCCCTCATCGATCTAGTTTGGATGTCTAGTAAGGCTTCTCTCAGAAGATTGTTCTCCTTTTTTAATTCCCTAACGTCCGTTTCCATTTTAGAGACTGTCACTTTTATTTCTTTGGTTTCTTTCTCCATTACCAAAGCTTTTTCGTCACTCATTTGAAGACTCGCTTTCAACTCTTTTACGTCTTTACTGACCAATTCTAATATGCCCAATTTGTCATTTATCGACTTCAACAGGTCGCTTTCCACACTTACCATACCCAGTGGTGAAAAGCATATATCATCTGTATCTGTCGATGAATCGCGTTTCCTTTTGGGGATCGGCTCTCCACGCTTGTCTTCAGTCATGTTTGGGTGTTGCTTGTTGTAGTAATATTTGTCGATATATTTCTCTAGCCTTATGATCTTATTTCTGTTATTATCCAGATTGAATTATATTAACTGCGAATATATGAAATGCTAATATTTAGTCTAACTTACTGATTTTGAATATTATGTTTTTATCTTGAGGTGTTTTGTACCGATTTCTATTCAATACGCCATCTTGTTTACGCGTGCCCCGCCCCTGATCTTTCGGTTACTGGCCCAATGTTGAACCTTCTGCCTTTATTGCATTGTTCGGAGTGGCACCACAGGAGGCCCCTCTAAACAGTTCTATGGGCAACATGCTGGCATTTACTACTCTTCTAGCTAGACGTCTTATACTATTTAAGTGTAAGGATCAGTTTCCTCCTACTTTTAACCATTGGATAAAGGAAGTTATGCAACATCTCAAGCTAGAGAAAATACACCACTCTGTTAAGGGATCTTCAATTACATTTTATAATATCTGGCAACCTTTCCTATCCTTTGTAGAAGACATGGACTCAGCTAATTTCACAACTCCATAAACCAACCCAAATTAGAATTTGTATCATTATTTTTACTATTTCTTTAACGTTTTGTTTTATAATATATATATATATTTTTTTACTATTTGATTATATTACTCATTGTATATCATGCCTGCTTTAAGTCTGGTTTTGGGGTGGGGCTCTGTTAGAGCATGGGGGGTTGGGGTGGGTTTGATTTGGTAGGGGATCTGTGTGTGTTCTGCCCTCTACTTGTTCTGTCTGTTATCTGTATAATCATAAAAAATGCCAAATAAAAATACCTTAAAAAAGAAAGAAAGAAAGAAAATATATTTTTACCTTCTGAAAATACCTCATCTTTTGAGACAACTGATGCATCCTCTCCTTCAGTGTCGAACTAAGCATGTAATTGCATTGACAGTCATTTATCTACAAGTAATTCTGCATGCTGAGCAACCCCAGGCAATATCAGTAGCCTAGTCAAACATCTGCACGCCTTCAGCGTTCAAATGCTTGTAAAATAGCTTGCGCAATATTAGGCTTTATTAGTTGAGGGACAACCAATGTAATTTGCTAGGTTATTGTTATCAAATGCGCTTCTGAAAATTGTGTTTTACCAGGGAAAAAGTAAGTGTACTACCGGAGACACAACTCTCATCTGGCTATAGCCTAGCTGCTGTTTGGTTATTAGCCCTACATTGGATTTTATTTCGATTGTTCAGGTTCACCATCAGCAATTGGTACACAGCAAATTCTCCAGTGTTCAATCAACACTGAGAGTGTTACATTTAATACGGGTCCACACTTTTCAGTGTTAAATTAACACACTGCTTAGTGTAAATACTTTTTTGCATATTTCCCAGAGTGCCTGGCCTTTTGAGTGAATTGTAGAGTTACCACTTATGACTGTATTTGTTAGTGACAGAAACATGTTTTTTGCAGTCATCCATTTTCAGTTCTGTGTCCTTCACCAAGTGAGATCCCAAGTGAATATGTCATCATTAAAATGTAAATCTTTAACACAATATGTATTTCATAAGGCCTTCTTTTTAGGGCCTAGTTTTACCCAGTGATTGGAAACAAAGCTTCCTGAAGCATTGAGGCTTTCCAGCCAATTGTGTTGAAAATAGGTTCATTACTCGGAGCTTCATTATCCGTTCACAATGCACATTAGTGACATCTGCTGGTCAACAATAAATAGCAACGTGATTAACATTTACATTTTAGTCATTTAGCAGACGCTCTTATCCAGAGCGACTTACAGTTAGTGAGTGCATACATTTTCATACTGGCCCCCCGTGGGAATCGAACCCACAACCCTGGCATTGCAAACGCCATGCTCTACCAACTGAGCTACACGGGGCAATTCCCTACCTTCTGGCTGTCCTGCAGTAACTCACTTTGAGGGAAGTAGCTATAGTGTAGCTAATATCAGGCCAGGGTGACAGGCAGCTAAAGCACATTTGTTGATTTTGTAGTCCGGTAAAAACTGAATGATTCTTAAGACAAGTCCCAACTTCGACAGACAAGTTTCACATTCTCACTGAAGTTTCTAGCCACAAGCATAAACTAGTTAGCTGGGGAGGGCTCGTCAGGACAACTGACTGAACCGAATCCACCCACTCAACTCTCGCTGCCCGACATACGTTATCAATTTTGGGCACAAGGTGTGTCTGTATAACCTCTCCCTGTTTATCATTGGTGAAACTATGAGCTTTGCAGCAATGCAGTCATTATATAGTGTTAATAAAATTTACCTAAGTAATACTGGTCATTTACTTGAAGAAAATTAAAGTAACTGCATGTACAAGAAGAGAAAGTTTCTTTCTTTCTCCACTGATTTTATCAAAACTTCGTGGAGCAGCAGTAAGTCATTGGCTTTAATAGCCTACAATCAGTTGGATTACCAGGTTTGCATCTTACATCATGCTTCCCTTTTTTACCTTCAAGTTTACTATCAAAAACAGAATCTATGGCATTATTTAGGATGCTTAAGAAATAAGCTTATACTATACTGTACTGAATGAAAATATAAACGCAACATGCAACAATTTCTAAGATTTTACTGAGTTACAGTTCATATAAGGAAATCAGTCAATTGAAATAAATAAATTAGGCCCTAATCTATGGATTTCACATGACAGGGAATATAGATATGCATCGGTTGGTCACAGGTACCTTAAAAAAATGTGTAGGGCCGTGGATCAGAAAACCAGCCAGTATCTGGTGTGACCACCATTTGTCTCATGCAACACGACACATCTCCTTAGCATAGAGTTGATCAGGCTGTTGATTGTGGCCTATGGAATGTTGTCCCACTCCTCTTCAATGGCTGTGCAAAGTTGCTGGATATTGGCGCGAACTGGAACACGCTGTCGTACACGTCGATCCAGAGCATCTGAAACATGCTCAATGGGTGACATGTCTGGTGAGTGTGCAGGCCATGGAAGAACTGGGACATTTTCAGCTTCCATTAATTGGGTACAGATCCTTGCGACATGGAGCCGTGCATTATCTGTCACGCCCTGACTCTGGGGACTCTTATTTGTTGAGTCAGGGTGTGATTTTCTATGTTGTATTTTCTATGTTTAGTCTAGTATGTCTAGATCTATGTTGGCCGTGTGGTTCCCAATCAGAGGCAGCTGTCGCTCGTTGTCTCTGATTGGGGACCATACTTAGGCAGCCTATTGGCACTAGTGGGTTGTGGGATCTTGTTCCGTGTAAGGTATGTTTTGTGTTCTACCTTGGACTTCACGTTTCGTTTCGTTTGTTGTTTTGTCGTGTTGTTTATTCGGTTCAAATAAACATGTACGCATATCACGCTGCGCCTTGGTCCGTCCCGTCTATGAACGAACGTGACAGAAGATCCCACCAAACGAGGACCAAGCAGCGTGTCCAGGAGCAGACAGCCTGGACCTGGGAGGAGATCCTGGACGGTAAGGGATCCTGGACTTGGGAGGAGATTCAGGCTGGGATGGATCGCCGTCCTTGGGAGGAGACAGTGGAGGCCCGGTATAGAGAGGAGAAACGGCGGCAACAGTGCCGACGACGGAGACCCGAGAGGCAACCCCAAGAAAAAATTTGGGGGGGGCACACGGTGTGGACGATGAGGCAGCAGGAGGCCGTTAAAGGGCGGGTCTGCAGGTTAGGAGAGGAGGCCACCATGTTACGGGGGCTATTGGTTCAGAGGGAGCAGGAGTTATTCGGTCAGAGGGAGACGCTACAGGAGGCTAAAAGGGAGAAGGAAAGTTTAGAGGCACGGCGAGAGGAGCTGGTTAGGCAGCAGAAGGAGCAGGGGTTAATAAAGGAACACAGTCCCGCTCCTCCCACCAAGCAAGTGGTGCGTGTCGCCAGTCCGGTCCGGCCCGTTCCTGCTCCCCGCACTAAGCCAGTGGGGCATGTTCCCAGTACGGCCCGACCCGTTCCTGCTCCTCGCACCAAGCCAGTGGTGTGCGTCGCCAGCCCGGCCCGGCCTGTTCCTGCCCCTCGCACCAAGCCAGTGGTGCGTGTCGCCAGCCCGGTCCGGCCTGTTCCTGCCCCTCGCACCAAGCCAGTGGTGCGCGTCGCCAGCCCGGCCCGGCCTGTTCCTGACCCTCGCCCCAAGCCAGTGGTGCGTGTGTCCAGTCCGGCACGGCCCGTGCCTGTTCCACCGGTGCCTGGTCTGGCACCGGTCAGCTGCTCCACTCCGGAGCCAGAGCAGTCTGCTCCACCGGTGCCCAGTTCAGCTCCGGTCAGCTGCTCCACTCCGGAGCAGTCCGCTCCACCGGTGCCTGATCCAGCTCCGGTCAGCTGCTCCAGTCCGGAGCCAGAGCAGTCCACTCCACCGGGGTCTAGTCCAGCTCCGGTCAGCGGCTCCACTCTGGAGCCAGAGCAGTCCGCTCCACCAGTGCCTGATCCAGCTCCAGTCAGCGGCTCCACTCCGGAGCCAGAGCAGTCCGCTCCACCGGGGTCCAGTCCAGATCCGGTCTGCGGCTCCACTCCGGAGCCAGAGCAGTCCGCTCCACCGTTGCCCAGTCCAACTCCGGTCAGCGGCTCCAGTCAGGAGCCTGAGTAGTCCGCTCCACCAGTGCCCGGTCCAGCTCCGATCAGCGGCTCCAGTCCAGACCCAGACGTCAGCCCCTCTCCAGGTTCGGGGTCTCCCACACCAGGGTCCAGACAGGGCTTGGAGTATTGTGGGAGGAAGGAGAGGGGAAGCAGCGCGCCGAGGTCCAGACCAGACCAGGGGCATAACAGGGAGGCGGAGAATAGGTGGTTGTCACGCCCGGAGCCTGATCCGCCTCATAGGCTCTGGGGACTCTTATTTGTTGAGTCAGGGTGTGATTTTCTATGTTGTATTTTCTATGTTTAGTCTATTATGTCTAGATCTATGTTGGCCGTGTGGTTCCCAATCAGAGGCAGCTGTCGCTCGTTGTCTCTGATTGGGGACCATACTTAGGCAGCCTATTGGCACTAGTGGGTTGTGGGATCTTGTTCCGTGTAAGGTATGTTTTGTGTTCTACCTTGGACTTCACGTTTTGTTTCGTTTGTTGTTTTGTCGTGTTGTTTATTCGGTTCAAAGAAACATGTACGCATATCACGCTGCGCCTTGGTCCGTCCCGTCTATGAACGAACGTGACATTATCATGCTGAAACATGAGGTGATGGTGGCAGATAAATGTCACGACAATGGGCCTCAGGATCTCGTCACGGTATCTCTGTGCATTCAAATAGACATCGATAAAATGCAATTATGTTCATTGTCTGTAGCTTATGCCTGCCCATACCATAACCCCACAGCCACCATGGGGCACTCTGTTCACAAAGTTGACATTAGCAAACCGCTCGCCCACACGACGCCATACACGTGGTCTGCGGTCGTGAGGCCGGTTGGACGTAACGCCAAATTCTCTAAAACGATGTTGGAACCAGCTTATGGTAGCGAAATGAACATTACATTCTCTGGCAACAGCTCTGGTGGACATACCTGCAGTCAGCATGCCAATTGCATGCTGCCTCAAAACTTGAGACATCTGTGGCATTATGTTGTGTGACATAAATGCACATTTTAGAGTGGCCTTTTATTGTCCCCAGCACAAGGTGCACCTGTGTAATGGATAAGGAAATTAGAAATGCTCACTAACAGGGATGTAAACAAATTTGTACACACATTTTGAGAGAAATAAGCTTTTTTTGCGTATGGAAAATTTCTGTGATGTTTTATTTCAGCTCATGAAACATGGGACCAACACTTTACATGTTGCATTTATGTCTTTGTTCAGTGTAAATAAAACAAATTATTTGAACAACAGTGCAGAAAGTGTGGTTGGTGTTTGAAAGCAGCTTAATCGAAGAAAGCACTGTAACCACAGCAAAATCGGTGAGATCTCGCATTTAGCAACACACGGTTTGAAAAAGCAAGTGATCAAGCGAAGCTTCAGAAGTCATTGATGACGTACTTCTGATAAAGTGATACACGCATCGGCACACTGCTTCAAAGTTAGCTGCTATAAAACGTAACATCAATTTGTAAGTCGCTCTGGATAAGAGCGTCTGCTAAATTACGTAAATGTAAAATGTAAAATCACTAGTTATATCCTATTACAGTGGCCTGAAACTCATGGTTTACAGGCAACATCAGGCCTGCAAGTCACATTATGCTGGCTTGCAAAGTGATGTGTAATTCCTATTGGAATCCAGCCGGAGTGGGGATATATAACATTATTTAAAAAATTGTCACCCACAACCTGCATTCAGAATGATTGTCAGGTTGGGTAGACTATGAGACTACATAAAGTATTAAAACCATAAACAAATTGGATTAGTTTAGAAAAGTGTATGTTATTTATATTTGAGTAGCATAAGATTAATTAATCAATCAATGTTCATGAAAAAACATATATAATGAAACAAACAATTCTAAAAATCAACCTGCAATAGAGCATTCTGGGAAATGTGATAATGATGGGCATGGTTTTGGGTTAACACTGGTTATTAACACCAACACCGGGGTTCTGTTACACCAATGAGTGTTAATTTAACAAGTACGGAGTTAATTTAACACCTGAATCGACACTAGAAATGTTACACTGAAAAATCAACACATGCCATTTTGCTGTGTAGTTTTTCTTTAAACAATCAGTGTATAGGGTCATTTTTAGATATACAGGGTAATGTTGATCATTTCATAACGAAGACAGCAATCACTTTCACGGTCGAAACCATTTTAAGACGGGGGTGAAATCCAAAGTTGTGCTATATATTCATTGGCTATGTCATAGCAAATTTATATAACCCTTTTAATCTGCAAAAATTACAAGTTAATTAGTGGGTGATTGGTGATTTCAGATCAAAAGTGGGTGGACAAAAAAAATACATTCCTCCCCCTAATCTGATAGTGGGGTGGTGCAGTGCCTTGCAAAAGTATTCAACCCCCTTGGCGTTTTTCCTATTTTGTTGCATTACAACCTGTAATTTAAATGGATTTTTATTTGGATTTCATGTAATGGACATACACAAAATAGTCCAAATTGGTGAAGTGAAATGAAAGAAATTACTTGTTTCAAAGAATTCTAAAAAATAAATAATGGAAAAGTGGTGCCAGCAAATTTATTCACCCCCTTTGCTATGAAGCCCCTAAATAAGATATGGTGCAACCAATTACCTTCAGAAGTCAAATAATTAGTTAAATAAAGTCCAACTATGTGCCATCTAAGTGTCAAATAATCTGTCACATGATCTCAGTATACAGTTGAAGTCGGACGTTTACATACACCTTAGCCAAATACATTTAAACTCAGTTTTTTACAATTCCTGACATTTAGTCCTAGTAAAAATTCCCTGTATTAGGTCAGTTAGTTTCTCTATAGAATGATTTATTTCAGCTTTTATTTATTTCATCACATTCCCAGTGGGTCAGAAGTTTACATACACTCAATTAGTATATGGTAGCATTGCCTTTAAATTGTTTAACTTGGGTCAAACGTTTCGGGTAGCCTTCCACAAGCTTCCCACAATAAATTGGGTGAATTTTGGCCCATTCCTCCTGACAGAGCTGGTGTAACTGAGTCAGGTTTGTAGGCCTCCTTGCTCGCACATGCTTTTTCAGTTCTGCCCACACATTTTCTATAGGATTGAGGTCAGGGCTTTGTGATGGCCACTCCAATACCATTTTTCCACAACTTTGGAAGTATGCTTGGGGTCATTGTCCATTTGGAAGACCCATTTGCGACCAAGCTTTAACTTCCTGACTGATATCTTCAGATGTTGCTTCAATATATCCACATAATTTTCCTTCCTCATGACGCCATCTATTTTGTGAAGTGCACCAGTCCCTCCTGCCGCAAAGCACCCCCACAGCATGATGCTGCCACCCCGTGCTTCACGGTTGGGATGGTGTTCTTCGGCTTGCAACAACCCCCTTTTTCCTCCAAACATAACGATGGTCATTATGGCCAAACAGTTCTATTTTTGTTTCATCAGACCAGAGGACATATCTCCAAAAAGTACAATCTTTGTCCCCATGTGCAGTTGCAAAACGTAGTCTGGCTTTTTTATGGCAGTTTTGGAGCAGTGGCTTCTTCCTTGCTGAGCAGCCTTTCAGGTTATGTCGATATAGGACTCGTTTTACTGTGGATATAGATACTTTTGTACCTGTTTCCTCCAGAATCTTCACAAGGTCCTTTGCTGTTGTTGTGGGATTGATCTGCACTTTTCGCACCAAAGTACGTTCATCTCTAGGAGACAGAACACGTCTCCTTCCTGAGCGGTATGATGGCTGCGTGGTCCCATGGTGTTTATACTTGCGTACTATTGTTTGTACAGATGAGCGTGGTACCTTCAGGCGTTTGGAAATTGCTCCCAAGGATGAACCAGATTTGTGGAGGTCTACACATTTTTTTCTGAGGTCTTGGCTGATTTCTTTTGATTTTCCCATGATGTCAAGCAAAGAGGCACTGAGTTTGAAGGTAGGCCTTGAAATACTTCCACAGGTACACCTCTAATTGACTAAAATGATGTCAATTAGCCTATCAGAAGCTTCTAAAGCCCTGACATAATTTTCTGGAATTTTCTAAGCTGTTTAAAGGCACAGTCAACTTAGTGTATGTAAACGTTTGACCCACTGGAATTGTGATACAGTGAATTATAAGTGAAATAATCTGTCTGTAAACAATTGTTGGAAAAATTACTTGTGTCATGCACAAAGTAGATGTCCTAACCGACTTGCCAAAACTATAGTTTGGTTGAAAAACCAGTTTTAATGACTCCAACGTAAGTGTATGTAAACTTCCGACTTCAACTGTATATACACCTGTTCTGAAAGGCCCCAGAGTCTGCAACACCACTAAGCAAGGGGCACCACCAAGCAAGCGGCACCATGAAGACCAAGGAGCTCTTCAAACAGGTCAGGGACAAAGTTGTGGAGAAGTACAGATCAGGTTTGGGTTATAAAAATATATCCGAAACTTTGAACAGCCCACGGAGCACCAGTATATCCATTATTAAAAAATTGAAAGAATATGGCACCAAAACAAACCTGCCAAGATAGGGCCGCCCAACAAAACTCACGGACCAGGCAAGGAGGGCATTAATCAGAGAGGCAACAAAGAGACCAAAGATAACCCTGAAGGAGCTGCAAAGCTCTACAGCGGAGATTGGAGTATCTGTCCATAGGACCACTTTAAGCCGTACACTCCACAGAGCTGGGCTTTAAGGAAGAGTGGTCAGAAAAAAAGCCATTGCTTAAAGAAAAAAATAAGCAAACACCTTTGGTGTTCGCCAAAAGGCATGTGGGTACTCTGGTCAAATGAGACTAAAATGTAGCTTTGGGTTTGCGCTATGTCTGGCGCAAACCCAACACCTCTCATCACCCCGAGAACACCATCCCCACAGTGAAGCATGGTGGTGGCAGCATCATGCTGTGGGGATGTTTTTCATCGGCAGGGACTGGGAAACAGGTCAGAATTGAAGGAATGACGGATGGCTCTAAATACAGGGAAATCCTTGAGGGAAACCTGTTTCAGTCTTCCAGAGATTTGAGACTGGGACAGAGGTTCACCTTCCAGCAGGATAATGACCCTAAGCATACTGCTAAAGCAACACTTGAGTGGTTTAAGGGGAAACATTTAAATGTCTTGGAATGGCCTAGTGAAAGCCCTCAATCCAATTGAGAATCTGTGGTATGACTTAAAGATTGCTGTACACCAGCGGAACCCATCCAACTTGAAGGAGCTGGAGCAGTTTTGACTTGAAGAATGGGCCAAAATCCCAGTGGCTAGATGTGCCAAGCTTATAGAGACATACCCCAAGATACTTGCTGCTGTAATTGTTGCAAAAGATGGCTCTACAAAGTATTGACTTTGGGGGGGTGAATATAAAAAATATTTTGCATCTTCAAAGTGGTAGGCATGTTGTGTAAATCAAATGATACAAACTCCCCAAAAATCCATTTGAATTCCAGGTTGTAAGGCAACAAAATAGGAAAAATGCCAAGGGGGGTGAATCCTTTCGGCAAGCCACTGTAGATGCCCAGTCTCCCTTATGGCTCAGCTCTGGTGCATACATACAACATAGGCATACTGTACACATTTACAAACACACACACACACACACACACACACACACACACACACACACATACACAGAAGTCAGCTCAGACAGATCCAGCTCAGAGGCCCAGCACTTGAGCTCCATCAGCAGCAGATTTTAATTTAGAATGGAAAATGAATGTGTTTATGCAACAAATGTTAATGCATCGCATCAAACCGAAACGGATCGATTCGTTCCTCTTATCAAACCGAATCGCACCGAATCGTTTCATTCTAAAGCGTATCGTTCCTGTATCATATCGGAGCCCATGTATCTATATAGATACGTATCGGATCGTCTTGAAAGGGAAAGATGCACATCTTCATATCATAGGCTGTCTGTGTGTGTCATTTCAGGTCTGTGAGCCCCTCTGTAGGTGTTCTGAGTGTGGGTTATGAGATGTGGTGGGTTGATGTGAGGAGTTCTATACCCCATCACTGAGTCACATAGTATGACTAATTCTCTATGAGTCAACACGACTGTCTTTGGTCAATACCACATTGTCTCTCTCTCTCTCTCTCTCTCTCTCTCTCTCTCTCTCTCTCTCTCTCTCTCTCTCTCTCTCTCTCTCTCTCTCTCTCTCTCTCTCTCTCTCTCTCGCTATCTGTGTGTGTGTGTGTGTGTGTGTGCGTGCGTGTGTGTCTAGCCCCTGTGGTGGCGTAATCCTAGGATGAGCTGTCAGTTGACTACCCCATCTGTTCCTCACACATGGTGTTCAGGGAGACAGAAATTAGTATCTTTCGCTCAATTTTCTCCATCTTCCTTTTTCCTCATTCACTGTTTGTTCTATTCCACTTTTTTTCTGTCTTTAATTCTTTTTTTATTCCTCTCTCAGCTTTACTATTAGTCATTATCAGCTACTACTTTACCTCCATACATACACACACACACACACTTTGCACTACTGCACGTGCCAGCTCCCCATGCTGGTTACTATAGCAACCCCTTGCGGGCACCTTGCCGGGAGTCTGAGTGTGTTTTCTCCTCCTCCATCTCAAGCAGACATTTCCTCCCCTACGTATGTATTTGGACAGTGATGCTAAAATGTTACATTTCGCTCTATGCTCCAGCATTTTGGATTTGAGATCAAATGTTTCATACGAGGTGACAGTACACAATGTCACCTTCTTTTTAGGCGATTTTCATACATATCTGATTTACCGTTTAGAAATGAAAGCACTTTATAGATCTAGTCCTCCCATTTCAAGTTTGAAGTTTTAATGTCATGTGCACAAGTACAGTGAAATGCCTTTTTTGCAAGCTCTAAACCAAATAATGCAGTAATCAATCACAAAATAGCAAAAATTTGACTATGGCTTTCCTCCTGATCAACGAACAGTAAAGCCAGGAGATGTCCGTCTGTCCGTCCCTCCCTAGTTCCTCCCTATATCCTCCTTAGCAATATTTCAATTTGTATGCTCTTTTTCTCCTCCTTTTCCAATTTCTATCACTCAACTTCCCCCCCTCTACGTGTACCCCCCCCCCTCTCTTCCACTCCTCTTCTTCTCCCTCTTCCTCCATTTTCCCTAGTGCCTCAGATAAAACTGAATGGATGACCTTTCCTAGTGGGGTCACGTCCCACACACACACACAGACACACACACATACTGCAGGTACCTCTGGGAGCTCTCCTGTGTAAGTGGTATAGTTGGACTCAGTCCAGGATTAAATGGAGGGTGTGAAGTGCACAGTAGCTCTATCCTCAGGCAGAGGCACACTCAGCTAACGAGTCAGGAGTGTGCTTGCATGCGTTTCTGATATTTATTTTTGTGTCTGAGTGTGTGTGTGTCTGTCTTATGTGCATTTGTATGTGTGTGTGTGTGTGTGTGTGTGTGTAAACTGATTTTCAGTGTGAGAGCGATTTAAAGTAAAATGGTTGAGTGAAAGGCTCTTTCCCTGTCACACCACCTCACCTCTCACTGTTACTAATACACTATAGAACACACTATAGAGTCCATCTCACCTCACTCTATTATAAACACACACACACACATTCACTTGCAGGCTGCTGTTTGTATCTAACTCTATGTGTACCTCAGATGGCAGATGTGCGTGGGTTTTTCTTTATACAGTATGTACACTATATATACAAAAGTATGGGGACACCCCTTCAAATTAGTGGATTCGGCTATTTCAGCCGCACCCGTTGCTGACAGGTGTATAAAATTGAGCACACCGCCATTGCAATCTCCATAGACAAACATTGGCAGTAGAATTACCTTACTGAAGAGCTCAGTCACTTTCAACGTGGCACCGTCATAGGATGCCACTTTTCCAACAAGTCAGTTCGTAACATTTCTGCCCTGCTAGAGCTGCCCCAGTCAACTGTACATGCTGATGCTGTTATTGTGAAGAGGAAACATCTAGGATCAGCAACGGCTCAGCTGCAAAGTGGTAGACCACACAAGCGGCGAGTGCTGAAGCGCGAAGCGCGTAAAAATCGTTTGTCCTCAGTTGCAACACTCACTACCGAGTTCCAAACTGCCTCTGAAAGCAACGTCAGAACAAGAACTGTTCGTTGGGAGCTTCATGAAATGGGTTTCCATGGCCGAGCAGCCGCACACAAGCCTAAGATCACCATGCGCAATACCAAGAACCGGCTGGAGTGGTGTAAAGCTCGCCACAATTGGACTCTGGAGCAGTGGAAACTCGTTCTCTGGAGTGATGAATCATGCTTCACCATCTGGAAGTCCGATGGATGAATCTGGGTTTGGCGGATGACAGGAGAATGCTGCCTGTTCATTTTTACATTTACATTTTAGTCATTTAGCGGACGCTCTTATCCAGAGCGACTTACAGGAGCAATTAGGGTTAAGTGCCTTGCTCAAGGGCACATTAACGTCATTTAGCAGACGCTCTTAGCCAGAGCGACTCGCAAATTGGTGCGTTCACCCTGTAGCCAGTGGGATAACCACTTTACAATTTGGGGGGGGGGGGGGTTAGAAGGAACACTTTATCCTATCCCAGGTATTCCTTAAAGAGGTGGGGTTTCAAATGTCTCCGGAAGGTGGTGAGTGACTCCGCTGTCCTGGCGTCGTGAGGGAGCTTGTTCCACCATTGGGGTGCCAGAGCAGCGAACAGTTTTGACTGGGCTGAGCGGGAGCTATGCTTCCGCAGAGGAAGGGGAGCCAGCAGGCCAATGCATAGTGCCAAGTGTACATTTTGGTGGAGAAGGAATAATGGTCTGGGGCTGTTTTTCATGGTTCGGGCTACGCCCCTTAGTTCCAGTGAAGGGAAATCTTAACGCTACAGCAGACAATGACATTCTAGACGATTCTGTGCTTCCAACTTTGTTGCAACAGTTTGGGGAAGGCCCATTCCTGTTTCAGCATGACAATACCCCCCGTGCACAAAGCAAGGTCCATAAAGAAATGGTTTGTCGAGATCGGTGTGGAAGAACTTGACTGACCTGCACAGAGCCCTTACCTCAACCCCATCGAACACCTTTGGGATGAATTGGAACGCTGACTGCGAGCCAGGCCTAATCACCCAACATAAGTGCCCGACCTCACTGCAGCAATGTCCCTGCAGCAATGTTACAATATCTAGTGGAAAGCCTTCCCGTAAGAGTGGAGGCTGTTATAGCAGCAAAGGGGGGGCCAACTCCATATTAATGCCCATGATTTTGGATTGAGATGTTCGACGAGCAGGTGTCCACATACTTTTGGCCATGTAGTGTATCTCTCATGATTCAGTGAGTATACCTTGTGGAATATTCAGAGATTAATATGTGTGTTTCTTGTGTTGAAACATCTGTCCATTTCTGTATCTAAATCAAGTCATCCTCTCTGTGTGTTCCCAGCTGAGACACCCATTGAGGAGTTCACCCCAACACCAGCGTTCCCTGCCCTCCAGTACCTGGAGTCTGTTGACGTGGAGGGAGTGGCCTGGAGGGCAGGGCTTAGGACAGGAGACTTCCTCATAGAGGTAACCACACCCTCTCTCTTCTCCAACCCCATTGACTAGGCCCACTGCCTCTCAGCTCTCTGTCTGACCTCCAGCCGTGTGTGTGTGTGCATGCGGGTTTGTGTGTTCCAGGTGCACGGGGTGAACGTGGTGAAGGTGGGCCATAAGCAGGTGGTGTCTCTGATCAGACAGGGGGGCAACAGCCTGCTGATGAAGGTGGTCTCTGTCACACGCAAACCTGAGTCTGAGGAGGTGGTCCGCAAGAAAGGTGAGCAATGTGTCATATATTGAGTATCTATCACAGGAGGTTGGTGGCACCTTAATTGGGGAGAACGGGCTTGTGGTAATGACTGGAGCGAAATAGGTGGAATGGTATCAAACACATGGTTTCCAGGTGTTTGATGCCATTCCATTTGCTCTGTTCCGGACATTATTATGAGCCATTCTCCCCTTAGCAGCCTCCTGTGGTATCTATGCTCCTGTGATGGTATCATGTATACAGTATATGGTCTTCTTGAGGGGACAGGGTGAAAAGTGGAACTTCCACTACAGCCTGTCCCTCATTGCAGATGTAATCTACTCCTTCTCCAGTCCAGTGTGCAATTATTAGCTGCTCCATGTATTTGATCTTTGGCATATAGCCATTTGATTCTTAAATGACAACTTCTGTATTAGTATGTTGTCATGGATATGGAAGTTGACACTAGCTGTATGGAAGTATTTGTGAAGGATCTGTATGTTCCCATCACCAAGGTGATTTCACCCCGTTGCCACACTGTAAATTCATGTGGTTTCCATGTCAACGGCATCTCATCATCCCTCTGCTAAACATCTCCCACTCACTCCTGCTACTATGACCTCGGGAAAGTGTGTGTGTGTGTGTGTGTGCGCGTGTGCGTGTGCATGTGCATGTGCATGTGTGTATTTGTGTGTGTGTCTCCTTGGGTGGGAGAGACAGAGACAGATAGCTTTGACCTACTTCCATCTGGACAGTAGATAGCTGATCTTAGTGCCAGTCTGCACCCCCCCCCCCCCCCCCCCTCCTCTACACACACATGCATGCATGAGAGAGAGATATAAATGAAAGAGAGCAGCAGAGAGGTAGCTGTGATATGGAGGTCTTTGAGTAGTCAGTCAGTGATTGGTGATCTGTGAAACGTCTAGTCATTACAAATATATACGAGTCCTCTTGTCACTAGAGACAATACACTGTTCCATGTGGAACTGAACATGACAGACCTGCTTTGCTGTTTTTTGCTGTTTTTTAAGGACGATTTGCATATCCAGCATGTTATTTTTTCCAAGAGGTTCTACTTTTTCACTAGAAATGTGGAATATTTCTCCTTCTAGTAATGCTTTTGCAGGTGAGTGAACTAATCTGATCCTATACAGTGGCAACAGTATTAAACCTGAGTATACTGAGCTGATAGCACAGGAGGTTGGTGGCACCGTAATTGGGGAAGATGGGCTCGTGGTAATGTTTGGAGCGGAATAAGTGGAATGGTATCAAATACATCAAACACATGGAAACCATGTGTTTGATTCCATTCCATTTACTCCGTTCCAGACATTATTATGACCCATCCTCCTCTCAGTAGCCTCCACTGGCTGATAGTCCATTCATCCAGCTAATTTGGAGAAATGAGTTGGTTATGAAGACGTTCATCTTGGTCATGATGAAGTCCCCACATTCTCTCATCACACTAGAGGGCTCAGGTCAGGAGTTTACAACGTGTGTTGGGGGGTGAGACGGGGCAATGGACAGGGCAGAGACAGTAGACAGATCCGAGAGGTGTAACCACCCCATGGGGTTCTACTGAGCTGGCTTTGCTCTGCCTGGCTGTTCTGTGATGTTCTAAGCTGTTCTAAGTTGTGTTCAATACTCTAACAGGCAGCACTTCTGCTCAAAGGGGACCTTCTCTGCAATTTGTAACTCTGCAGAAACACTCTCACACACTCTCGCAATCCCCCCCCCCCCCCCCGTTCTCTATCTATCTCTCTCAAACACACACACACACTCTCACACACAACCCTCTGCGTCAAAACTTGCTACCGCCATGGTAACCATAGCAACCATGCTGCGCTTGAATTAAGCATTGCAATACACTTTCTCTAGCGCTCTCTCTATCGCTCTCTTTCTTTCTTTCTCTCTCTCCATACTTTACATGAATATGCTGACCGGTGATGAAGTGATACGGTATGGACTAGATTAGATCCAGATCTATAGCTGCTCAGTGTAGAAGCGTAGCCAGGCTGTGGTGGCATCCAGATGTTCTGCTGATCTGTTTTTGCTCTCCACAGTGGTGCATTGAGACGGGACTGGCTGGTCGATAGTATATTGAATGAGGTTTTGTGTTGTATTGTGCAAAGACTGGAAGGTATGCTTCTGTATTTTAACACAGATGATACAGTGTGTTGAGTGGTGGGCTGCAGCATGGATTTCATAGGCTGTGTGGTGTGATTCTGTGCTGGTGTATTTTAGCTGTGATCATGTGTAGCTGCACATGCCATGTAGCACAGTGGGAGGTAATGCAATGTAGTAGTTGACGCTGTGATGGCATGGGCTACCTGTTTTGAGGGATTGTATTGTACATTTTCTGCTGTTATTTGGATGTGGACTGGATAGTGTAGTAATAATATGTAGGTGTTTGGTAGTGGTTGTGGACTGGATAGTGTAGTAATAATATGTAGGTGTTTGGTAGTGGTTGTGGACTGGATAGTGTAGTAATAATATGTAGGTGTTTGGTAGTGGTTGTGGACTGGCGCAGCACTAATAGTGAGCTGATCTGTAATAGTTAGTAGGCTATACAAGGATCCTCAGGGTTTTTGGATGCTAGCGGAGATGAGTGTATACCGACTGGTGTGAGTGGTGTGCTGGTAGTGTATCAAGGGATTTCTGAGCTGTGGGATCTACAATTTTTTCCTCTGCCAAGGCCGCATGGCACAATGTACTCCCCACCGAAGTGTTCAGTGGGGTGGTGAGCGTGAGTGTGTTTGTGTGTGTGTGTGTGACGGAGGGAAAGTGAGAGGTACGATGAAGAAGAATGTGTCTACCCGCAGCCTGAACAAGTCGTCCAGCTTTCCGCAGGCTGACCAGGGAAAGACTGTGAAGACAGGATGGAGCGTCCGGCTGGGCCACACTCGCAGGGCGCTGAGCAGCAGGGCCAAGGGGCCTTCCTCCTCACCCTCAACATCATCATCTTCACCCTGCCTTTTCTCCACAGCTCCCCCGCCACCCAAAAGAGCCCCCAGCACCACCTTGACGCTGCGCTCCAAGTCCATGACCACCGAACTGGAGGAACTGGGTGAGTGTGAGAACACAGATGCAAACATTCACACACATATGTCCCCACTCTCTCTGTCTCTCTCTCTCTCTCTCTCTCTCTCTCTCTCTCTCTCTCTCCCTGTCTCTCTCTCTCTCTCTCTCTCTGTCTCTCTCTCGCTCTCTGTCTCTGTCTTTCTGTCTCTGTTTCTCGCTGTCTCTCTCTCTCTCATTCTCTCTCTCTCTCTCTCTCTCTCTCTCTCTGTCTTTCTCTCGCTCTCTGTCTCTGTGTCTTTCTGTCTCTCTCTCTCTCTCTCTCTCCCTCTCTCTCTCTCTCGCGCTCTGTCTCTGTGTCTTTCTGTCTCTCTCTCTCTCTGTCTCTGTGTCTTTCTCTCTCTCTCTCTCTCGGTCTCTCTCTCTCTCTCTCTCTCTCTCTCTCTCTCTCTCTCTCTCTCTCTCTCTCTGTGTGTCTTTCTGTCTCTGTCTCTGTCTCTGTCTCTCTCTCTCTCTCTGTCTCTGTGTCTTTTTGTCTCTCAATTCAATTCAATTTCAATTTAAGGGCTTTATTGGCATGGGAAACGTATGTTTACATTGCAAAGCAAGTGAAGTAGATAGTAAACAAAAGTCAAAAGTACAAATGGGAAAATAAATAAACATAAATATGGGTTGTATTTACAATGGTGTTTGTTCTTCACTGGTTGCCCTTTTCTCTCTCTCTCTCTCTCTCTCTCTCTTCTCTCTCTCTCTCTCTCTCTCTCTCTCTCTCTCTCTCTCTCTCTCTCTCTCTCTATGTCTCTCTCTCTCACTCTCTCTCTGTGTATTTATGTCGCGCTCTCTCTCTCTCTCTTTCTCTCTGTCTCTGTGTCTTTCTCTCTCTCTCTCTCTCTCTCTCTCTCTCTCTCTCTCTCTCTCTCTCTCTCTCTCTCTCTCTCTCTCTTTCTCTCTCTCTCTGTGTTTTTCTCTCTCTATCTCTCTCTCTATTTCTCTCTGTGTCTGTGTCTTTGTCTCTCTCTCCCCTATTCATTTAACCTTTTTCATAAAAATATGCTTCCTGCCTTATCACAACTATTTTGCTCTGACAGCATAATATTTTCTCCTTAACTCTTGACATGTCCTTTCTCTTTAACTCACTCACTCACTCACTCACTCACTCACTCTCTCACACACACACACACACACACATCCTGACCCACATTTTCTGTCCTCGTTGACATTATCTTTCTTTCACCAAGCTTCCGTTCGAAGGAGGAGAGGAGGTGAGTCTGTGGAGACCTGTTGAGGCATCATCACTGACACACTGTTCATTATGGATGAAGCACCGGCACGGCGTGGGCACTGAGCTCTGAGTCAGTCAGTCAGTCAGAACCTGCTCCTCGATCTTGAGGCTCCCAAAGATATGAGACTTAGATGCTATACACTGTGCCTCTGATCCAGTGGAGGCTGCTGAGGGGAGAACGGCTTATAATAATGGCTGGAACGGAGTGAATGGAATGGCATCAAACCATGTATTTGATACCATTCCACTGATTCCGCTCCAGCCATTACCACGAGCCCGTCCTCCCCAATTAAGGTGCCACCAACCTCCTGTGCTCTGATCCGACATAGTGAAGGTTTCTTTAGTTGTGTGATATGCATGGTGTAATTGTCAATTATAAATGTATTTGAACATGTGTAGGCCTGCATGGTTGTGTTGATATTGTGTGTAGATGTGATATTTTAGTTTCTAGATGTCTGATAGGGACTAGGAGCTGTGCATTGTTTGTAAACACTCACAATGTGTCATGTAGAAAGCATCTTGGTCCATACATGCTGTGCAGCTGTATTCAGACTGTGTGTTGTCTCTGTGATCCTGTACAGAAAGGCTAGATGAGATGCTAGCTTCCCAGCCCACAGAGGCCGACTACAGAGCTGCTACTGTCAAACAGAGACCTACCGGCAGGAGAATCACATCAGCAGAGATCAGTGTGAGTTCACACACACACACGTGCAGAAACACAGATGCACACTCTCTCTCTCCCACACACACACACAAACGTACACATCTGAACACACATTCACACACACAGCCATTCTGAAACAGAGACCTACAAGCCGCAGAGTAATATCAGCATATACACCCTCCCACACACTCACATACCATACATACAGTTATGTATAAAATATGCATCTGAAACCTTTTTGTGTGTGTGTTGCAGTCGCTGTTTGAGAGGCAGGGCATGGCCCTACATGGTGGGCTCCACCCAGGGATGGAGAGGGCTCATATGCAGCTGCCTAGAGGGATGTCCAGGACCAAGTCATTTGGTAACACCTTTCACCTTTAGTACAGTACTCAGTCAATAACTTGACAACTGTAGCGCATCATCTCTGTATTGCTTTAGACTTTCTATCTCTCTCTGACCTTTGCCCCCTGACCTCTCCAGGTGCAACTGAGGAGGACCGACTGTCGGCTTTGGCTGGAGAACACCATTTCCCCCGGAGCTCTTCCATGACGGACAGCCTCCGAGACCACTCCAACTCCCATTCTATCCCGCCCCCTCCCCAGACTGCCCCCCCTCCTCCCCCCTCCCTCTACTACCTGGACACTGGCCCTCCTCCCGCCTTCTGCCCCCCTCCTCCCCCTGCCAGGGGTCATGGTCAGGGTCATGACCCTGGAGGTCGTTCCATCTTCAAGCCCTCCTCCCTGGACCTGGACCGGCCCTACGACCCATCGCCCCGCCAGTCCTCCCATGCCGAACGCCAGAAGAAGGCAAGGTCAATGATTATTCTTCAAGACTCCTCCCACTTACCCGTGGAGCCCACCGACATCCCCCGCCCCTCCGCCTCCGCTACACCACCCGAGCGAATCAAACGGAAAGGCCGGGTGATTGACAACCCGTACGCCAATGTGGGCCAGTTTAGTATTGGGTTGTACACACCCACCAAGCCCCAGCGCAAGAAGAGCCCTCTGGTGAAACAGCTACAGGTCGGTTAAGTTGTTTATTTCTTTATTCTGATTATTAGCTGTTACTTTAGCAAGTGAACAAAGTTTATTTTGAAGTTTACGTTTCTAATTTCTTGTCATCTCTACCCCTCCAGGTGGAGGACGCTCAGGAGAGAGCCAGCATCGCCTTGGCTGCCGCCCACTCCCGAGAGTCCTCCCCCTCAGGTCGACACACACACACCCACGGCCACACACACACCAGCCGGGCCGACTACTACCAGCAGCAGCTGATGGTGGAGCGCGAGCGTATGCGTCTCCAAGGAGAGGCCCTGCTACAGGGGAAAGGGCCGTTCGCTGCCGCTATCGCCGGCGCTGTGAAGGACCGAGAGCGCCGTCTAGAGGAGCGGAGGAAATCAACAGTCTTCCTGTCGGTGGGGACCATGGAGGGGGGGTCTGGGTCCGTCCCTGAGGCCCCCTCCTACACCACATCTCGCTCCATCGATGAGCGCATGCTCAGCAGAGAAATGGGCCAGCTGCCGCCCCCTGCCCTGGCCCTGCGCCCCTCACCTGGCGGCACTACCTTCATACACCCACTCACAGGGAAGCCCCTGGACCCTAACTCGCCCCTGGCTCTTGCGCTGGCCGCAAGGGAGCGGGCACTTACCTCCCAGACCCAGTCCCCCGCCAGCAGCCCTGAGCCCAGGACTAAACAGGACAGGGCTGGGGCTGGGGCTGGAGATCAGGGGGCTTCGCTCTTCATCGACAGCCAGACCAAAGAGCCTCAGCATGGGGACGGGAGTCCGGGGTCGCCCCAGGCTAGTAAACCCCAGTGGGGAGCATCCTCACCCGCATTGCTTCGCCAGGAGATGGAGGGAAGAGGAGAGGAGAGGAAGGAGGAGAGGAGAACGGAGGATAAGAAAAGTATGTTGATTAGTATCATGGACACATCACAGCAGAAGACGGCTGGACTAATCATGGTCCATGCCACCACTAACTGCCAGGCAGTGGGGTTGGAACCAGGGCTGGAGCAGACCCCCACCTCCCCAGCCACCGAGCCCAGTAAACCCTCCCTCAGTCGGGTTCCATCGCCCAGCCCCTCTGCCTCTCAGCCTCAGCCTCAGCCCCAGACCCAGCCGCAGCCCCAGGCCCAGCACCCCTCCAGCCCAGCCCACGCTCCCCTGGCCCAGGGCAGTTCAGAGGAAGATGTGGAGCCCTACACAGTGAGCCTACCTCCAGCCATGCTGTCCTCAAGTGATGAGGATACCAGAGAGGAGCTGAAGAAGATCGGGGTACTCCCACCTCCAGATGAGTTTGCCAACGGGTTGCTGGCCAAGGCACAGGCACTGGCACAAGCCCAAGCCCAGGGGACCCCTGTACCCCAGTCTAAATCTGTCACCTCCCCCACAACACCTACCACCCATACTCCCCTCACCCCTTCCACCACCACCACCCCAACCCCCAGCCTGACCCCCACCTCAAGCCTGACCCCCACCCAGCTCCAGGCCCCTCCTTTCCAGCCTTCCCCCGGAGGAGCAGTCGTCTCAGGGAAGCCATCAGACCCGGACCAGACCCATCCTCCAGCCCTGCTGGCTGAGTCTGGTTCAGCAGCAGACTCTGGTGTGGAGGAGCCAGACACACGCAGTTCCAGTGAGAGAGAGCGAGACCACCACCTGGAGACCACCAGCACCGTGTCCACCGTCTCCAGCATGTCCACTCTGTCTTCGGAGAGTGGTGAGCCCGCCGACACACACACCTCTTACGCTGACGGGCAGACCTTTGTGCTCGACAAGCCACCAGTGCCTCCCAAGCCCAGGCTAAAGTCCCACATCGGAGGCAGTAAAGGCCCGGTAACCTTCAGGGACCCGCTGCTGAAGCAGAGCTCTGACAGCGAGCTGTTATCCCAGCAGCAGGCGGCTGCTCTTGCTGCAGCAGCGGCCGGAGGGGCAGGGCTGGGGCATGGAGGCCTGGGGTCTGGAGGCCTGGGGTCAGGAGGCCTGGGGTCAGGCTCTATATCTGGTCTGGTGGGAGGCCCTGGGAGGCCCCGCTACCTCTTCCAGAGGAGGTCCAAGCTGTGGGGGGACCAGATGGAGGCGCGAGGACCCGGGGTGGGGTTAGGGATGGGGAGTCTTGGCAGTCTAGGGGGGTTGGGGTTGGGGCTAGGGCTGGGGAGTGAGGAGGGAGGCAAACCATCGGTAATGGGGGAACTGAGTTCCAGACTGCAGCAGCTGAATAAGGATACCAGGTCTCTGGGGGAGGAGGAGCCACTGGGGGCATCGCTGGACCCTGGGAGGAAGTCCCCTGTGACAGGTGCCAGGTAAGACAGGAAAGAGGAAGGCTAACTGAACATGGCCAAACCAATCTTAGGCCTTATTCAAGTACTTCTGAGATGCATCATTCCTTCCTCCCTTCCTTGAAGTAATCAAGAAGGAATCTTTTGGGTGGATTAATGCAAGGTTCCATTAGGCTACACAGCTTTCACATATCCACTCAGCTGTTCAAAAAGCTCCATATTCAGTTAAAAGGATTAAAAAACATCTGTAAATATTACATTCTAATTACCACTGCTGGCCTTGTTGTGCATGGTTTGCTCTCTCTCATTATAAAGTATGCCACTGCCGCCATACCCCCTGCACAGCCAACTGCAGTGGTAAGTAAGAGAGACTGAGGATAGAAGACATGCCTAGCCAATGCTACGATGTTAGCATTAACTTTCCTTAGCAAAGCTAGTGCAAACAGGCCCTTTTATTAGCAATCCCCATCCCTCTCTTCATCTGGTACAGCATAGCAATATCAAGGCGGGATAATAGGGTTAGGGTTGAGGTTACACTTAGACATTTTGGTGTGGAACCTATAGAGTGATTGTATGACACGCCATTTTTTAATTACATATAAAGTTTTTTGGAGGATTTGTATTTATTTTGTGGGGTTTCTTTTCTTTCATTGTTCTACTGAAAGTCCTTTGTATTCCTACAGATGTGACAAGGACACAGATGAGAGTAAACTTTAAGTTTATAGCCACTAGGGTAAACCCAAACTCATTTTATTATTCATTTCCTAACCAGCCTATCAACTAACCTCAATGGAATTAAATAACCCTACTTTAATTTTCAGATTTTATTTATTTTATTTCTCAAACCGCCATCAGTTGTTACCTTGTTTGCATAATCCACTGCCTGACCTGTGGAGGACCATAAAACATGACAAAATGTTATAAATCGAAATATAATACATGTATAATCTATGTACTGTATATATGTAGCCCTGGATCTCTCTGACACGCCACCATTATAATGTAAAATTTATATATTTTCAGTAACTGATTGCAGTTTTAAAGATTCTCTCCAATGTACAGTACATTTTCTCTCATTGACAATGCTAGGTCTAGACTGAGTAAACCTCAGATCATCTCAAATAATTATATGATCTAATCCCGTACCGTATAGAGATTATAGACCACCTGAAACATGCTGAGTTCTGAACTCTGTTCTCTGTTTCCATGGTGACAGCATTGGCCTGCTGTCCACAGTCACCTTTGTTGTATCTAGTCAGTTATTAGCTCTAAATCTAATCACACTCAATAAAATACTGTGTGTGTGTGTGCGTGTGTGTGCAGGGTTGGTCGATTGGTGCAAACAAGGTAACACAGGGCCTGGAGGGATGCACTTCCTGAACGCTTCTTCTCATCTCACGCACATACACACTCTCACCTCTGACCTTTAGGCCCTGACCTATGACCCTGCCAGCCTCCACACACTACTCCCTCTCTCCTATGTGCAATGCTCAGCTGGAGTGGGTAGAAGGTGCCTCTAACCACTGATAAAGGATCAATTCATTTTTTAACACCCAAATGGTTTAAAGATGGAATCCGCAGTAGGAGAAACAGCACCACTGTCTGCCCCACCGCCGTTGTTATATTTTTGGTTGTTGACAAGCGGAGGTGAGGAGCGTCGAGCAACATGCTAAAATAAATTGCAGTACATATTCTTCTGTTCTATCACCGTGCAATGATGTCTGAGGTAAAAAGAAAAAACTGTGTTTGTTGTTTGCAGTAACTTCTTTGTTGTTGTAATATCGCAAACAGACATGGCAGTTTCACCATTAAGGATTCCAGCTTTAAATTAGGATTGGGGCTAGGGTAATCTGATCCTAGATCTGTTGTTAGGGTTAACATATACCTCTAGCTCCCTCCTTAGATTGCTTTCATCTCTCTCCTCTTTGCCAGTTACCATGTTCACTCCCTCCTTCCACTATGGTCTGCTGGCTGCTTAAAGGGATAGTAGAACCCCAAAATCTTAGTCTGTCAGATATCAAATATTTAATGGAGACTGCAGACTTCTCCTAATGCATATACAATAGCAGGATCTACACATATACAGTGGGGGAAAAAAGTATTTAGTCAGCCACCAATTGTGCAAGTTCTCTCACTAAAAAAGATGAGAGAGGCCTGGAATTTTCATCATAGGTACACGTCAACTATGACAGACAAAATGAGAAAAAAAATCCAGAAAATTACATTGTAGGATTTTTTATGAATTTATTTGCAAATTATGGTGGAAAATAAGTATTTGGTCAATAACAAAAGTTTCTCAATACTTTGTTATATACCCTTTGTTGGCAATGACACAGGTCAAACGTTTTCTGTAAGTCTTCACAAGGTTTTCACACACTGTTGCTGGTATTTTGGCCCATTCCTCCATGCAGATCTCCTCTAGAGCAGTGATGTTTTGGGGCTGTTGCTGGGCAACACAGACTTTCAACTCCCTCCAAAGATTTTCTATGGGGTTGAGATCTGGAGACTGGCTAGGCCACTCCAGGACCTTGAAATGCTTCTTACGAAGCCACTCCTTCGTTGCCCGGGCGGTGTGTTTGGGATCATTGTCATGCTGAAAGACCCAGCCACGTTTCATCTTCAATGCCCTTGCTGATGGAAGGAGGTTTTCACTCAAAATCTCACAATACATGGCCCCATTCATTCTTTCCTTTACACGGATCAGTCGTCCTGGTCCCTTTGCAGAAAAACAGCCCCAAAGCATGATGTTTCCACCCCCATGCTTCACAGTAGGTATGGTGTTCTTTGGATGCAACTCAGCATTCTTTGTCCTCCAAACACGACGAGTTGAGTTTTTACCAAAAAGTTCTATTTTGGTTTCATCTGACCATATGACATTCTCCCAATCCTCTTCTGGATCATCCAAATGCACTCTAGCAAACTTCAGATGGGCCTGGACATGTACTGGCTTAAGCAAGGGGACACGTCTCGCACTGCAGGATTTGAGTCCCTGGCGGCGTAGTGTGTTACTGATGGTAGGCTTTGTTACTTTGGTCCCAGCTCTCTGCAGGTCATTCACTAGGTCCCGCCGTGTGGTTCTGGGATTTTTGCTCACCGTTCTTGTGATCATTTTGACCCCACGGGGTGAGATCTTGCGTGGAGCCCTAGATCGAGGGAGATTATCAGTGGTCTTGTATGTCTTTCATTTCCTAATAATTGCTCCCACAGTTGATTTCTTCAAACCAAGCTGCTTACCTATTGCAGATTCAGTCTTCCCAGCCTGGTGCAGGTCTACAATTTTGTTTCTGGTGTCCTTTGACAGCTCTTTGGTCTTGGCCATAGTGGAGTTTGGAGTGTGACTGTTTGAGGTTGTGGACAGGTGTCTTTTATACTGATAACAAGTTCAAACAGGTGCCATTAATACAGGTAACGAGTGGAGGACAGAGGAGCCTCTTAAAGAAGAAGTTACAGGTCTGTGAGAGCCAGAAATCTTGCTTGTTTGTAGGTGACCAAATACTTATTTTCCACCATAATTTGCAAATAAATTCATTAAAAATCCTACAATGTGATTTTCTGGATTTTTTTTCCTCAATTTGTCTGTCATAGTTGACGTGTACCTATGATGAAAATTACAGGCCTCTCTCATCTTTTTAAGTGGGAGAACTTGCACAATTGGTGGCTGACTAAATACTTTTTTCCCCCACTGTATAACATCATCTACACAATATAATCTACATAAATGGCATGAACTACATAACTTTTAGCTAAACCTTTTTAGGTATAAAAACATCTGATATATTCTTGGAGTGAACTATCCCTTTAACGTTCAGAGAGATTGGGCTAAATTAATGATCCCGGCCTCACCTGACCAATCAACTTCAAGCTTCAAGCACATCAGCAGAGATAGAGTGGGATTAACTGTTGCCTGCTGTTGAAATACTGTGCATTAGTTGTTTTTACTAGTTTGGTCTTCCTTATTTTAGTATAGTAGATTTGATGTTGATCATGATTGTTTATGATGCATGTAGGTGATAGTGGTTATACAGTATAAAATAGCTTAGATGTAGTTAGTGTGAGGCTCAGTTGACCAACCTTATTAGTCGCAATAGTCTTCTTTCAGGAGTCTTTGGATGCATCTCAATAGTCTAAAATGGCTTCTCTCCTCACCACCTCTCCTTCATCTGCATTGAACTGATCTGAACAGGAGAACGCAACATGGGCGATGGCTACTTGGAATTTACTTTCACCTGTCCAGTTCTTTCATATGATGCGGTGACTATGAAGTAAAGAAGGGAAGAGGAAGGAGAGGAAGGAGAGGAGAAGAAAATAAGTGATTTTACGACTATTGAGATGCAGACCTGATGCCTTTGTTTGTCTACTGAGCAGGAGGACCAGTTATGACCACCAGTACCATCCTGACCTGGTTGTGGATAGGAACAGTAATGGCGGCCTGCGAGCTCGCCTCAACTCTCTCTCCATGAAACTCAGCAATGTTCTCAGATAAGGTGCTGAGGGATACTACTATTATAGCATTCTATGGAGTAGTTATGGTTAGTCATGTAGCGTACCAGCAAAGCAAATGTGTTAGTTGGATATTTCACAATGTGTTTGAAGTAAGTATCACATCCCGTCAACTCAACCAATCCCAGAGCTGGACTCTGACATTACCTACATTCCCTGTGATATCAGAGAATAGCGTGATGTCACATGTGTCACGTGACGGAGTGTTCTGATTGGCCCACTCCTCCCTCTCAGTTAATTTGACTAATCTTGACCTTATCCATTCAAAATCAACCTCCCTGCATCGTCCCGCCCCCAACATCATCTGATACTTCTATTTCTACAGACTTTCTTTCTGTTCAATTTAAATTAAGGAAAAGCTAAAATTATGCACACCATTATTCTCTCTCTCTTCCTCCCTCTCTTTTTCTCCCACTTCACACAGTTGCAGAACTCATTCGCTTGATTTCTGTGGTGTGTTCACTCACTCAGTGTTGCTCCATACATTTATCACCATACCATGTCTGTCCCATTCAAATGTATCCATGCCGCCACAACTGCTATATGTGTCGTTCATTCAGTCATTCATTAATGTCCACTCATGCTATGTTGTCATAGCTTTGGCTGGTTCAGGAAATCCTGGTTGTCATTTGTTTGAGTTGTGCTCTTTGGCCTCCTGTTATTTTCTGAGCTTTTATTTATGTTCCATATGTTTCTGTTTTATGTCAGTGATTATGTTGGGGATGGCATTAGTCCACTGACTAGTCAGTTATCACACACTATAGTATACACTCTACAATACTATGAGTCTCCATAATCTGAGTTTAAACCCACAAACACACAGAGTCAGGAGACTCTTGCCATTCATCCTGTTCTCATTGTTTTATTTTGTTGTTGTTTCTGTTGGTTTGTATTCTTTATTCTTTTATTCAGTGTTTGAGATGTGAATAGTGTGCTCATTTCTCTCTCATGTGGCCTGCTGGACTTATCTGGTTCTGATTTACTCAACTCTTCTGTCATTGTCATGTCGAAAACATACACACACACACACAGCCACACACCCACACTAACAAACACGGGCACCATTCATGCACATATACACACATACATTGGCTTGACATGGCCAGCGGAGTTGTCTAAAGCCGAGCCAGGTGTGGCTAGCAGGCTAGGTCTCATGGACTGATGCTAACATTCTCTCCCATTGCTCTCTCTCTGCTCACCTTGCATGCTCCGCCCCGCTGCTCTGATCTGATTGGTCTAGAACTGACTGTATGCCCAGGAGGGCAAGACGACCGTGTAAGTGCGCATGGAGCTCATGTCATCTCACTCTGCCCATCTCTGTAGCTACCAACCCTCTCACCTCCTAAACCCATGCCACATAGCACTCTCCCAACACACACACAAAGACATACACAAATGCACACGCAATTGCAAGTACACATGGATGATGGTACTGACTGAAAACACTTAACCACCCTGTCCTCCACCACTCCCATGCACCTCCCTGCCTGTCCCCAAAACCAGCCTACTCCTCCATTTCCCCCCTGAACCCTTCCACCACACCACCTCTCCACCCCTCCCTCCCCTTAACCCCTCACTCTCTCCATTAATTCCTGCTGTATTGGCTGTTCTTCATCTCTCCACCCCTCCCTGCCCTTAACCCCTCGCTCTCTCCTGTCATTCCTGCGGTATTGGCTGTTCTTCACCTCTCCACCCCTCCCTCCCCTTAACCCTTCAGTCTCTCCAGTCATTCTTGCGGTATTGGCTGTTCTTTACCTCTCCACCCCTCCCTCCCCTTAACCCCTCACTCTCTCCAGTCATTCCTGCGGTAATGGCTGGTCTTCACCTCAAAGCCCTCAGGTCTCACACTGTACAGTGCTTTATCATGGTCAAACATAGACAAATAATCAAACCATTACTATCTAAAGTGTTCTAACACTGTACACAGGGTACAGTCTGTAGTGAGACTCAGGGAAAGCACTGGGATATAGTATAAATATGGTAGTCTACAGTGTGAGGACTGAGCTAGTGTTGTAGCTGCCATAGCTCTCTCCTTTCTTTCCCATAGAGCAGACCATTTTCCTCCCATACAGAGCCCTACCCTTTCTCCTGTAGAGCAATAAAGACATGACCCTTACTCTTACTACATGCATGGTCAGCTTTTTGGACCCAAAATATGCTGACACAAGGAAATCATGTTCACTGCTTTTATTTGTGTGCATGCTTGTGTGTGTGGTCAAAGACATGGCCAGGTTTTGAACAATTATTCTTTAGCTCTGGCATTTGTTGGAGGTTACATTAGGCTTGTATTATGTTCCTCTGACAGGACATAACATTTACATTTACATTTACGTCATTTAGCAGGCGCTCTTATCCAGAGCGACTTACAAATTGGTGCATTCACCCTATAGCCAGTGGGTTAACCACTTTACAATAATAAATTATTATTATTTTTTATTTATTTATTTTTTTTTGGGGGGGGGGGGGTAGAAGGATTACTTTATCCTATCCCAGGTATTCCTTAAAGAGGTGGGGTTTCAAATGTCTCCGGAAGGTGGTGAGTGACTCCGCTGTCCTGGCGTCGTGAGGGAGCTTGTTCCACCATTGGGGTGACAGAGCAGCGAACAGTTTTGACTGGGCTGAGCGAGAACTATGCTTCCGCAGAGGAAGGGGAGCCAGCAGGCCAGAGGTGGATGAACGCAATGCCCTCGTTTGGGTGTAGGGACTGATCAGAGCCTGAAGGTACGGAGATGCCGTTCCCCTCACTGCTCCATAGGCAAGCACCATGGTCTTGTAACGGATGCGAGCTTCAACTGGAAGCCAGTGGAGTGTGCGGAGGAGGGGGGTGACGTGAGAGAACTTGGGAAGGTTGAACACCAGACGGGCTGCGGCATTCTGGATGAGTTGTAGGGGTTTAATGGCACAGGCAGGGAGCCCAGCCAACAGCGAGTTGCAGTAATCCAGACGGGAGATGACAAGTGCCTGGATTAGGACCTGTGCCGCTTCCTGTGTAAGGCAGGGTCGTACTCTCCGAATGTTGTAGAGCATGAACCTGCAGGATCGGGTCACCGCCTTGATGTTGGCGGAGAACGACAGGGTGTTGTCCAGGGTCACGCCAAGGCTCTTCGCACTCTGGGAGGAGGACACAATGGAGTTGTCAACCGTGATGGCGAGATCATGGAACGGGCAGTCCTTCCCCGGGAGGAAGAGCAGCTCCGTCTTGCCAGGGTTCAGCTTGAGGTGGTGATCCGTCATCCATACTGATATGTCGGCCAGACATGCAGAGATGCGATTCGCCACCTGGTTATCAGAAGGGGGAAAGGAGAAGATTAGTTGTGTATCGTCAGCGTAGCAATGATAGGAGAGGCCATGTGAGGATATGACAGAGCCAAGTGACTTGGTGTATAGGGAGAAAAGGAGAGGGCCTAGAACTGAGCCCTGGGGGACACCAGTGGTGAGAGCACGTGGTGCGGAGACAGCTTCTCGCCACGCCACTTGGTAGGAGCGACCGGTCAGGTAGGACGCAATCCAGGAGTGAGCCGCGCCGGAGATGCCCAGCTCGGAGAGGGTGGAGAGGAGGATCTGATGGTTCAGAGTATCAAAGGCAGCAGACAGGTCTAGAAGGACAAAAGCAGAGGAGAGAGAGTTAGCTTTAGCAGTGCGGAGAGCCTCCGTGACACAGAGAAGAGCAGTCTCAGTTGAATGACCAGTCCTGAAACCTGACTGGTTTGGATCAAGAAGGTCATTCTGAGAGAGATAGCAAGAGAGTTGGCTAAAGACGGCACGCTCAATAGTTTTGGAAAGAAAAGAAAGAAGGGATACTGGTCTGTAGTTGTTGACATCAGTGGGATCGAGTGTTGGTTTTTTGAGAAGGGGTGCAACTCTCGCTCTCTTGAAGACGGAAGGGACATAGCCAGCGGTCAAGGATGAGTTGATCAGCGAGGTGAGGTAGGGGAGAAGGTCACCGGAGATGGTCTGGAGAAGAGAGGAGGGGATGGGGTCAAGCGGGCAGGTTGTTGGGCGGCCTGCAGTCACTAGTCGCAAGATTTTATCTGGAGAGAGAGGGGAGAAAGAAGTCAAAGCATAGGGTAGGGCAGTGTGAGCAGGACCAGCAGTGTCATTAGACTTAACAAACGAGAATCGGATGTCGTCAACCTTCTTTTCAAAATGGTTGACGAAGTCATCCACAGAGAGGGAGGAGGGGTGGGGGTGGGGGGGAGGATTCAGCAGTGAGGAGAATGTGGCAAAGAGCTTCCTAGGGTTAGAGGCAGATGCTTGGAATTTAGAGTGGTAGAAAGTGGCCTTAGCAGCAGAAACAGATGAAGAAAAATTAGAGAGGAGGGAGTGAAAAGATGCCAGGTCGGCAGGGAGTTTAGTTTTCTTCCATTTCCGCTCAGCTGCCCGGAGCTCTGTTCTGTGAGCTCGCAATGAGTCATCAAGCCACGGAGCTGGAGGGGAGGACCGAGCCGGCCGGGAGGATAGGGGACACAGGGAGTCAAAGGATGCAGAAAGGGAGGAGAGGAGGGTTGAGGAGGCAGAATCAGGAGATTGGAGGGAGAAGGATTGAGCAGAGGGAAGAGATGATAGGATGGAAGAGGAGAGAGTAGTGGGAGAGAGAGAGCGAAGGTTGCGGTGGCGCATTACCATCTGTGTAGGGGCAGAGTGAGTAGTGTTGGAGGAGAGCGAGAGAGAAAAGGATACAAAGTAGTGGTCGGAGACATGGAGGGGAGTTGCAGTGAGATTAGTAGAAGAGCAACATCTAGTAAAGATGAAGTCAAGCGTATTGCCTGCCTTGTGAGTAGGGGGGGACGGTGAGAGGGTGAGGTCAAAAGAGGAGAGGAGTGGAAAGAAGGAGGCAGAGAGAAATGAGTCAAATGTAGACGTAGGGAGGTTGAAATCCCCCAAAACTGTGAAGGGTGAGCCATCCTCAGGAAAGGAACTTATCAAGGCGTCAAGCTCATTGATGAACTCTCCAAGGGAACCTGGAGGGCGATAGATGACAAGGATATTAAGCTTAAATGGGCTAGTGACTGTGACAGCGTGGAATTCAAATGAGGAGATAGACAGATGGGTTAGGGGAAAAATTGAGAATGACCACTTGGGAGAGATGAGGATTCCTGTGCCACCACCCCTCTGACCAGATGCTCTCGGGGTATGCGAGAACACATGGTCAGACGAGGAGAGAGCAGAAGGAGTAGCAGTGTTTTCAGTGGTAATCCATGTTTCCGTCAGCGCCAGGAAGTCGAGGGACTGAAGGGTAGCATAGGCTGGGATGAAGTCAGCCTTGTTGGCGGCAGAACGGCAGTTCCAGAGGCTGCCTGTGACCTGGAACTCCAGGTGTGTGGTGCGTGCAGGGACCACCAGGTTAGAGAGGCAGCAGCCACGCGGTGTGAGGCGTTTGTGTAGCCTGTGCGGAGAGGAGAGAACAGGGATAGGCAGAGGCATAGTTGACAGGCTGTAGCAGATGGCTACAATAATGCAGAGGAGATCGGAATGAAATGAACTAAACATCTGGGAAAGGAGAGAGCAGGGCCTCCCTCACCAAAAAAAATATAACTCTCCCAACTTCCACCTCAGAAACTATAATTGTTTCACTGAACCACCCGAATAAAACTCTCCCAACTTCCACTTTAGAAATTAGAATAACCATAAACATCCTCCATCACACACCCTCATAGCTTCAAAACAGAGCTGTGTTTATTGAGGCATAAAATAAATCATTATGTGATCTTGCAGACATTGATTCCGCTTTGACATAACTTTATTAAACGAGCACCATTTGCCAGAGTAGCCTGTTCTCTGGGTCTGCCGAACGAGTAGAGAAGAGACTGTGTGTAAAGTAGAGAATCACACGCATTTACTATAGAATACTACAGTACTTACTATACAATTATGTAGTGAACTGTAGTATACAGTAGAATACTATACTACACACTGTGTAGTACTTACTATATAATTTTGTAGTACACTGTAGAATACTATAGTACAGACTGCAAAAACACAGTAATTACTACAGTATTGTCCACAAAAACACTACAGTCTGCAAAAACACTACAGTAATTATTATAGTATATACTACAGTATTTAATTTGCTTATCTGAATTTGTGCCACCCATAAGTGAGAAACCCATAAGTGAGAAAACTATTATGTTCCCTACAGATTATAGAAAAGAGCAGAAGCTCTGAACTATCTGTTCAGACCTCAGTCCTACCGACCTACAGGTTATGGAAAATTTGCTCTTTGAGTATTTTGTCCAGTAGTTTTCCTCAAGGAGAAAGCCCCCACTGCTATGTCGAAGATAATAAAACAAAAACACTATAGTAAATACTACAGTAATGTCCGCAAAAACACTACAGTAAATACTACAGTATACTACAGTCTGCAAAGACACTACAGTAAATACTATGGTATATACTACACGTTTTTTTACTAAAGTATTTATTCTATAGTAAACTGTAAATACGACTGTAAATGTACTACAATCATGTCCGCAACACTAGAGTAAATACTACAGTATTCGCTGTAGTGTTTTTGCGGTCCAAGAATGGCCACTGGTGGAACGGCACCGGTTTCTGGTTCCCCGTCTGTGAGACTGGAGTCTCAGTGGGGTTTAGAATGGCGATGGGAGCCAGGGAAATGCTGATGGGGGTTCTAAGTCTGAGAGGATAACTTCCTTGGCAATGAGACAGAATTAAGTTTCACTAAAGTAATTTACAAAGGAGAGAGGGAAAGGGAGAGAGGGGAGTGAGAGATAGAAAGAGATTGATGAGCAGATACTCTCAGTGATTGCTCTGTCAGAGTGAGTTGGATCCACCAAGTGTTACTGGATCGTCTTCCACTAGCTAGACAGTATGCAGCTAACGTGTCTCATGCACGCCATATGCCAGCAACTGGATAGATGGAACCGAGAGAGAACAGAGCGAGCGACTACAGAGAGAGCAGAACCCATTTCTGCTCTGTAAGATGTTCTGCCATGTTCCGGTTCTGTAACCTTCCAGTTCCTTAGTGTTCCAATTCAACTGTGTTTTCTGCAGTATTCCTCTCTCCTGACCCAAGAAAGGTTGGCCCATCTTGTATTAGGCCTTTAAGTCATGTACAAACCAACTGAGTAGTTGAAAACACTGAAGCTTTTGATCTTGCTGTGATTTTAACTACCTTGCTCTCACTAACGGTCACTAACCCTGCAGCCCCCCAGTGGCTTGATGTTTCAAAGGCTCAACAGATCAGGTGGCCATTTTTACTTGTGTGAAGCTTTGTAGATAAAAACACTGTGACATTGTTCTAATATCTCTTTACCTTTATCTTTCTTTCTCTACATCTCATTGCGCTTGCTTTCTCTGTATCCCTCTCACTTTCTTTCCCTCCCAACCTCCCTCTCCTTCTCTCTCTCGCCATCTTTTGCTCTCTCCTCCAGACTTTTCAGCAGTCTAGGAGAGCTCCACACCATTTCCCAGAGAAGCTACGGCACCTCCTACACAATCCGGCGTGGCAGCCACTACCCCATTACACGCCGAATCGCAAGCCCCGGCTCGGGCTCCCCAGATCGGGGTGACCCCCTAAGTCGACTCCCAGGCTTCGGCTTACCCACCTCGCCCACCACGCCGCCCCACACCATCCTCAAGTCATCCAGCCTCAGCCTGCCCCATGAGCCCAAAGAGGTGCGCTTCGTTATGAGGAGCTCCAGCGCCCGGTCCCGCTCCCCGTCCCCCTCTCACTCTCCTGGGCTGGGCTCGCCCCTCCTGGCCCTCAGGCCCTTCCACCAGAAGCCCCTCCACCTGTGGAACAAGTACGACGTTGGAGACTGGCTGGAGAGCATCCACCTGGCGGAGCACAGGGCCGGCTTTCAGGAGCATGAGATTGAGGGCTCGCACCTGCCAGCACTCACCAAGGACGACTTCGCTGAGCTGGGGGTGACGAGGGTGGGACACCGCATGAACATCGAACGAGCACTCAAACAGCTGCTGGAGAGCTGACCCCTGCCCTGAGAGAGAGAGAAAGAAAGAGGGAGAGAGAGGGGGGAAAGAGAGAGGGAGAGAGAAAAATAAATAGACCACCACAGTTTTACACCAACACTATTTTAGGTCGATGCTTTTCATTTATTTTCCTTCTGATGTTTCTGAAAGTTTAAGTGATTGTATTTATATGCTGCTCTCAGCACTGCACTGAATTATGAGAGGAGGAATCTATGAAGTCTCTCCCCCATCCCACAACCTATCAGATAAGTCCTCTGGATGAGGCGCATAAATCCTTTGCAGAACAGAATCTTGCATGAGCTCCGATTAGAACATTTAATTTGTGACTGCTTGAGTTGCTCCTTTAGTCACACCTTTAACCTCTCCCACAGACCTTTCCTTCTCTGTACCGCTCTTCTTCTCTCTGTCCCTCCAACCCTTCCCTCGCAATCTCTTTCCCTCCTGTTCGTTTTGCCTCTGAAAGATCCCCAGTTTGTGTGAAGAAGGAGGAGGATGAATCTCGTTCCAAACGGAAAGTTCAGTTGCCTTTCAGAATATTCTTATAGAGATCAGCTACGGTGAACACAGGAGTAAAGACGCAGTACTGACCTAGTATTGACATAGAACTGACATACTGATACAGTACTGACACGGGCCTCTCTCCGCTCTGCCTGGCATTGTGTTTAACACTTGAGCCCAGAGACGGAGCTCCGCGTTGGAGACCACGTGTGGAGAACTCCTCCATCCTGGGACCCTCTCACGGACTGACTGTGCTATCTATTATATTTGGAGAATGTTTAACCAACACTAGTGGCTTTTTTCATAATCAAAACATTTGCTTTGGGTTTCCAAAGGGAATATTATAGATAGATATGATATAAATGTATTTAAATAGCTTTGAGAAAGAAAAACAAATGACAGAACGTTGAAAAGAAGATATGTTATAAACAAAAGAGCATCTGACACCTACTTCTAGACAGAGTACAGAGAGAAAACTTTAACATTTATTCCACCAACAATTTACTTGTTTTTACCAACTCTATACATATATATATATATATATATATATATATATATATATATATATATATATATATATATATAAATATAATATAAAAAAAAGTATATAGATCTATAAAAATGAAATTTTGTCATAAAATATACAACTTGACTAAAACTATACATGGTATTCTATATACAACACACTGTTGATGAACTGTCATTCTATGGTCACTCTTTCCTGAACAGTAGCATGAGAAGTTGCATCACGTCTTGAAAAGAGAGTTGTTTTCATTTCTGTTTGTTTTCTTGCAGTCTTCCGTCATACTGAAGGGTATCCCACACAGTGAGGGGTGTGAAACCACAGTTGACCCCAGTTTAACCCCAGTGACCTCAATACACACTCAGATGTAGAGATATACAGATAGGATCTTAATTATCACCCTGTTGCAGAAGAACTTTCCTGCAATGCAGGAAATGTAAAACTTGTAGTGTATTTGAGGTTTAAAAAGGCTTCTGAAGTTTGTAATTTCCACTTTGAAATGTCAGACTTGATTTTCCTTTATGAAAAATGTATCAACCCCTACAAAAATGTCCATGAATTATAATCCACATAATAATTCACATTTCCTGTTGCTGCAGGATTATTTTCCTGCTGTAGCAAACTGGCTCAAATTAAGATCTTACATCTGTATATACACACATGAACATTCACCTAGTCAAACAAATAACACGCTTAGATTCACACACACGGACACAGTCGTCATCAAAACTAAGACCGGTAGCATCATTACTTACATCTGAGACCATGGTTTGGGATATAGAACGGGATGTCTTAAGAAATCAACAATTGTAACGTGAGTAGCTTCTCTCAACAGTCAGAGACAGTGAGTGTCATCCATACACACAACAACACAGTAGTAGATCAATACTCTCTCGGAGAACAACAATGGTGCGTTTAGGAGGGAGCAACATTCTGAATACCGCAGATAGAACTGTCATGAACGTCTTATAAAGAACAAACATGATTCCCTATTATACAAGTTTATTATTGCCATTTGTAGGTAAAGAATATGTAGTATATGTTTCGCAACACTGAAGCATGTCTGTTCTCTATAATACATTTCTATCTACATTGTTGTTTAACGTTGGACTCCCCTGAACGTGACCCAGGTGGGCACTACTACCACTAAAACCTTAACTAGTCAACAGCAGCACTGAAACCTTTATGCTCAGTTAAGATCCTTGGCATGGAGCCGCGCACCAGTCCAATCTATCTCTGTGAAACTTTCCTTTGTATCCGTTTAGCAGGTGGTAAATTCAATGTCGTGTCAAGGTTGTAGGGATAACGCTCACTGTCTCACATTGGACCTCACAGACGATCTCAATCCTGATTCTGGTGACATAGGTGGTGTCCTAAATGACATCCTTATCTCCATAGTGCCCTACATTTTACATTTTGGGACACTATATAGAGAAAATGATATCATTTGGGCTCCTACCATACCGTCTGACTCATTTAGGCGTTTGTGTGGGGTTGATTATTGGTTTGTGTTTATTTGTTATGTTCTATTACCCCCACCCCCCCATAATATAGGGGTGGATTTTGTAGCTCTTGGATTAAGACGTTTAGAATTTTTTCTATTCACTCACCTACCGGTAATCTGAATTTCAGAGTGAACAAGAAAAGGAGAACCTAAAAATATTCAAACCTCTAAAAATGACGTACACCCTGTAAATATGAACAAAATACAAATATTAGCTTTTTTTATTAATCAAAAGCAATGTATATATGATAGTTTTCATATACATTTTTGAAAATCAAAAAAATAATATATATATATATGAATGTTTGGCATATATGCATAGTTAATCACCTAGGAAAAAAGGTGTGATCAGATTTTATTATTTCTATGAACTCTGAACTAGGAGATGATTTGCACAAAACACGGTGCTAGCATTACAGCCACCAATCGTTACAGCGCATGCAGGTTGTGAAGGGAGGAACACCCTGACTCTCTGTACACTCTCCCCTCTCCTCTGTGTGGTGCGTGTATGTATGTGTGTGTGCTAGTTCAAACCCTCGAAATTAGTCCGCTGTAGCCTTAATACCATCAGAGATTCCTGGCAGTGACTGTGTCTCACACACACAAACACACTCTCACGTGGTGCACACACACATTTGCATACACAGAGACACAGACTGAACTCCATATTCATTATAGGACCCTTTGATATCTATTCATTGATGAGAGAGAGAGAGAGAGAGAGAGAGAGAGAGAGAGAGAGAGAGAGAGAGAGAGAGAGAGAGAGAGAGAGAGAGAGAGAGAGAGAGAGAGAGAGAGAGAGAGACAGAGACAGAGACAGAGACAGAGAGAGAGAGAGAGAGAGAGAGAGAGAGAGAGAGAGAGAGAGAGAGAGAGATCAAAACAATACTGGGTGCTGAGAGCGAGAACATCAGATACAGCTGAATCTTTTTTTACATTCTGTCTGTTCCCGTATAGGCCCTGTCTGTGTGTGGGAGACTCTGTCTGCATTGGGCAGGGTTTGGGCTCTGGCTTCAATAGGAGACATAGACACAGACAATTACAGTGTTACCATCTGCCCTACAACACCTCCCTGTGACTCTCCTCATGACCAGGTGCACTGGCACTCTCTGCTCCGCGTTTCATCCTGTTACACACTCTTTGTTCCTTTTTCCATTTTCAGACTTTGAGAGTTTTTTAGGGTATGCTGTGAAGAGGTGATTTTGAAGAGGACCGACAAAAAAAGAAACAAAGAAGGAAAAACGTGCCAAAAAATAACTAAAAACTTTCAATGGTGTATTTTTCTTAATAGGACTACCTTAGATTCGAAGTTGTTGAGCTGTTACTCAGTAATATGGTGCCATCTCCTGGGAATCTTGAGAAATACAGACATTCATTTAGCTTCTCCACTGTCTGGACACAACCTTTTTGGAGTGGAACTCCAGTCGTTTTTATGTTTTGTAAAGGAATATATATATATATATATATATATATATATATATATATATATATATATATATATATAACCTGAAAAATGACTGGTATTTTATGAGCTTTGCATTATTAACATTTCTATTTCTATTTTGAGACAAGGTATCAAAGTATTGCTTGGTTTAAATGTGATGAAGGTTGTTGTATGGCTTGTCTAACTGATGCTGAGAGATGCTGACATGGGTTTCAACACACAGCACATATGTACACACATACTGTACACACGCACACGCCGGCATACACATGTGCTCACACACACAGTGCAGTTTGGACTCCAGTTGCTTTCCTGGTTAGAAAACACGTCAGTAACAGAGAACCTAGTTGGACCCCTTAGTAGGTTTACCACAGGTAGCCTATACAGATGCAAACCCATGCTGCGGGACACAGAAAGGTGAGGTAGACACTTCATTCACACCAATGAGTTTCTCTGTACGGTCGACTTCCTCTTCTTTTCTAATCAACAAAGCACAATCTACACGGTGAGAGGGTATCTGGTAGACCCACCACTGGATCCAATGATCTTATCGTCATTCAAAGGGTTTTTCTTCATTGTTGACTTTCTCCTTGTTTGCACTGTGAAGTTTAACATGGTGGATCTATCACAGGCTATGTCTGGGCCTTGCCTGGCCAATCTAAACATCCCCTCATCTTGATCCCCAGGCATCCCGGCTCTTTATCTTCCTCAAAGACACTGAACTCCACACAGAACTGTAGCCTGGCTGAAACTAATGATGAACACTGGATTAATGACAACCTCAGTAGATTAATATTATTCAGTAGTTTAGCATTGTTGGATTAATCCTGACAGCATATACAGTATGTTTCAAATGTGGTAGGAGGTGAAACTGTGAAAGGTCAGATTGCTAGCTAACTAGAATAAAATAGTAGCGTTCACTTTGGTGCTATAGATGTACAGATTTTTGCCAGACAGTGTTACTGTGACTATTGGTAACGCCAGTATTTTAAGATACAGTTCTGTGTAATCTCAGATACAGGAAGGGCAATTGTTTTTGCTGTTGAAATTAAAATAGCCTCATCAATTAGTCTGTAGAGAGGGAGATATAGGCTACCTGCTTCTAACTAGCATCTGAGGGTGAAGATGGGGAGAAACCATGTCTACTCCCAAACACACCATGCTGAAAGAGGTCAGGGCAGAAGCGGGTAAACAGACTGGAATAGAAGACAGAACAGTGGCCAATGGCCATTGAGTAGATTTCTGGAAAAAAACAATCATGGAAAACACAACAAATATTATGGTCAGTCCCACCATTGACAAGATCAGTTGAACCCTTTTCACCCAGAGGCATGGTTCTCTTATCATCCATAAGGGAACAGATAGGGAAGGGAGGCAGGGTAGTGAGGCCGAGGCAGGTCCACAGCTGTGATAGCTCCACCACAGAGATCTATGTTTGTTATATTATGTAATAAATTTATAATTAAAAACATGAATCCTGTGTATCAGCTCCTCATTGGTCTCGCTGCTGAGATCTACTTTGGCCAAAGCTTTAGCTGTGCCAACTGCCATGTCAGTTGTGACCGGAGTTATTCCCCTGGAAAACTCAAGAGGCCCTCTGGTGGAGAATTGCTGCCTTGTGGCTCTGTAGTTTAACAGTAGTCAGTGAAGAATAAAAAAAATTAATTCCAAATCATTTATAACCTGGGTTAAAACCCTGAGTGAAGCACACCGGCAACAGACATAGTATGTAATGAAATTGGCCTTTTTTTATCACAGTTCATAGGATACAATGGGATATCATACAGATAAAAAAAAAGTGTTTTCCATAGAGAACATTAAGGGCTCTATTCAATCCATATCGCAGGAGTTCAGAGTGATTTAAATGTGAAGGCAATGTTACATTTCTATTGTGCAATCTAACACTTCACTGATATAGATAGAAAACAGTCCTTGAGTTCTATTACACATAGATCATGAACCTCTTAGAAGTGGTCATTCATTGTAGTTCTGTACTTCCGCAACACTTCCAGTTGACTAACATCATATATATGTATATCTAACTTGTACATACGTAAAAATGTATGCGCACATGACTGTAAGTCGCTTTGGATAAAAGCGTCTGCTAAATGGCATTTTTTTTTTTTTTTTTTACATTGATCGATAACTGCACTGGAATGAATTATTGGTGAAATTGATGCAGCCTTGCCATGTCAGGTGACAAGTATTGAGGATTTAAACCACACTGAAATAATATCTAACAGTCGCTAATGCCATCGCATGGTTACAAGGTACATTCATTGTTTAAAATACATAATAATATAAATAATAATATGCCATTTAGCAGACGCTTTTATCCAAAGCGACTTACAGTCATGCGTGCATACATTTTTGTGTATGGGTGGTCCCGGGGATTGAACCCACTACCTTTGCGTTACAAGCGCCGTGCTCTACCAGCTGAGCTACAGAGGACCACAAGACAATACATGAAAGACATGACATAAAAGCTCTGGCTTTACACTGTAGCACTTAAGAGCAACAATAGCAGCCTTTACATACATGTACCCCACTATCACCTTAAATTGTACAAATCCCCATAAACGTGTGGTAAAAGCTTCAGAGAGCAAAAGCTGATGACAAAATCACAAGTAGCAAAGACTTCACGTTCACAGTTTCACTTTGCTCTCCAAAAATAGCAGGAATAGGAATGATAGCCCCACATTTTAAAACGCTTCAAATTCTAGATCACCTCAAATAAATAGCCTGCTTCACACACTTTGGCACACGTTCCCCCTGCCTGACAACATCTATCCTACAGTATGTTTGTTCTCACATCAATAGATTTCCCCAGCTCTCACAGGTCACTACTATTATATGGGTCAAGGGTTAGCATTTCCGTAGCATCAGTCCCACAGAAGCATGGCTCTCCCATGGCATAAAATACACACGAGGAGAATGTAAGGATAACATGTCCACAAAGTGAGAATAACATGAATATAACATATCCACAACATCAGTCACTCAGGAGCAAGGCTCTCCCATGGTAGAGATGTAGAATGTCGACATTATCTGGATAACATATCCACAGTGTCCATAGCTGCATTGTAGTCAGAATCAGAGCTCTTGTGTTCACAACGTCAGTATAAAGTAAAGATAACGTGTCAATAATGTGAGGATAATGTATCCACATCAACATCCAGTCAGACAGACTCAGGGCTCTCTGGTTTCAGTCCCTCCTCAGCCGTCTGTAACGACTCCTCCTTGTTCTGCTCCAGCTCAAAGTTCTGCAAGTCAGAGATGAACAAAAAAAACATAATAATAAATGTATTTTATATCGCGCTTTTCATACAGAATCTCAAAGTCGCTAAAAAAAAAAGTTATACAAAATAATAATTCAGGGAGCTGGCTGTCGATGGGAGATGGTCTTCCACAGATAGATTATGATGATGCAGTTCAGAAAAGGAGTAGCTTTAGTGCACTTAAGTCATTTAGGGCACTATTCAATCTGAATGAAGCGTTAGATTGTTCGCTAGAAATGTAATCTTCAGCGCTACGGATTGAATAGAGACCTTAGACTCTAAAATGGACCTCAGTAAGATGTGTATTACACATCATCTGCAGGCTGCTGCTTTTTGCCCACCACCACCACCACACCCCACCCCACCCCACGCCTGCTTTTGGTTCTGCTCCCTACCCCTAGCTTGGCTATGATCAAATTAATTACCTGAGCACTTCCTTGGGCAGGGAGCACCCTGCAGATCAGAGCCTAAACGCTAAGACCAAATGTATTATCGTTCACATTTTCTGTTCAATGAAATGTGATGTGCACCGAATACATTAATTCTAATTACAGTGCCAGAGCAACTGTCAGTCAAACAGCTGCAGGTAACTCTGGAGAGTGAAACAAAGGAAATAAGAGGGCATATATTATCAGAGTGCTTTTATCCAGAGAGAGAAATATGTACCTCTAGCTCCCGCATCACTTCATCCATGAAGTCACTAGTGTTCTGCTTGTAAGACATCGCCATCTTGATCGTTTCTTTAAACATCTAGGATACATTTTTAGAACACAGAATTTCCCCCCCCCTTTTTTTGTTATGCATGGGAATACAGTATACAGACAGAGTATGGTGTGTAATTAAGGAGGTCAGTGTTGTCCATCCTCACCTTGACCACATTGGTCCCATCAGCAGCAGATACAAAGTACAAAGGAAGTCCCTGCTTCTTGGCAAAGTTAAAGTTCCTCTGGGTCACCTTCATATCAGCTGCAAACAACAGAAACAACCGAGTAAAAAATAAAGTGGGAAGGGAATAGAAGATGTGAAGAATAAGCCTGTCTGGCTGGTCTCACCATCTATCTTGTTAGCCACCACCACACAGGGGATCTCAGGCCTGTACTCTCTCAGCTCTGTGTACCAGTTGGTCAGGTTCTTATAGGTGATCTTCCTCTGCACGTCAAACACCTGACAAACCCAGGTACAGTCAATGATACAGGCTATGACATAAGTGCAAGCCTTGTAGTAGTATTGTCTTAGAAGCTAGCATGAAGTCTTACCATGATACAGGCGTGAGCCTTGTGGTAGTACGAGGGATGCATGCTCTGGAACCGCTCCTGTCCAGCCGTATCCCAGAAGTCTTTGGGGCAGACATAAGCACAAACACAGCTGAAGGCAACCAAACAGATAGCATGGCAACCAGATAACAGAACAGCAGGATTATGGTTCACAGCAATAACAGATCAGTTTATTTAAAACCAGCTGACTATTTTAACAACTCATCAGTTTAAACCAGAGATTTTGATAAGGAAACAATTCATAAACATACCTACTAATACAGCCTTTCTGTCAATGGTGGTAGTGTATTTGTAGAGCGTCAGGGCATAGGTTGACAGCTGCTGGGGGCGACTGGAGAACAAGTTAAGGAATATAATAAACTCTGTCAACTATCTGTACCGTAGCTACAGCATATGGTAACATTGCTGGTCAAAAGGCATGTCGGCACGCTGGATGACTGACCAGTTACAAGCTAAATCGGTCACTGCATGAAGAATTGAGAAGGCATTGGGTTTCTCTCCATTTACTACTATCAACATTAGGCAACACTTACTTAGCTACATTAACCCAAAATACTGATAAATGTATTCTGTAATCATGTGACACTCAACCCAATTGCAGAATGAATAGATGAGAAAGGATACTATCCGTCAATCAGGAACCTCTCCATCAACCTGAAAGACAACAAGAGGCCGTTAGGGAGCATGCCAGCTATCTCCTGGGTCACAAAAAGTAAGCACTATCATCTTTGAGGTGAATTTGCTGTGACAAGAGATAGCTGGCATGCTCCCTAACTCCGTACTTCGATTTGCCCACTGCACTGTCCCCAAGGCAGATGATTTTGACTTGCTCATCTGCATCATATTTATCTTGGTCCAGTTCAGGAATGCCACTGGCGTCGCCTGCCATCCTTACTTCAGGATGGCGAAATCAGCTGCGTCGCAAAGCGGCTTAGTTAGCTAGCTACCTGGTTAGAAGTTAACTTTAGCTAGGAACAAGATGACTAACTGCACTTAGTCTGTGATTACACTGTGACTAACGCTAGCTAGCTTCTGAGTTAGCTAAATTAAACCGCTTAACGTTACCTAGACACACCTTTGCATGTAACTGTTACGTTATGACCCGAATCCATTTGAAGTCATATGTCCAAGCTAACGTATTAGCTAGCGAAACTGGTGTGTTTTCAACTCGTTGGTTATCTAACTAGCTAACGTTAGATTACGTTTAGCTAATGTAGGCTTACATCCAGTCAGGAGCATTTGATATGTCTGGCTAGCTATATCTAACAACCTTATTTAGCTGTCAATAGTCTAGCAAAATAAGTAGCAAAACGTTAACGTAGCTATCGATGGAAAAACATTGTAGCTAGTTAGCTAGCATCTTCATGCTCTTGTAGCAACTGCTTCCATAGAGAATTTCTGTTTCTATGCAACGCAGACGCTACAAGCCCCCCCTTTTTTTAAACGAGGCTGTTCCTATTATTGCCTGAAAATATATATTCTTCTTCTTCGGTGGGGTTTATCGGCGGTTGGCATCCAACGTTATAGTGCATTACCGCCACCTATTGTACTGGAGTGTGGGCCAGAGACAGGAAGAAACGAAATCCTACCTAGATGACAAAATATTTGAGACTATATCTAATGACGTTCTACTCAATATCCTCTTTAAACTAATTTCCTGTATCCCCTTCTCCCTAGATCTCATCCTCTCTCTTTCCCTCTGATACTGCCCACACTGTAGCAATACATGCTCCACGGTCTCTGTTTCCTTACAATAATCACACTTTCCTGTTGGATGCTTTCCTATCACATTTAAGGTCTTATTCAACTGGCTGTGTCCCACCCTTAATCTTGTAAAAATAGCCTCCTCTCTTCTGTCCCTTCCTGCCGTCCTCCCCTCCCCGACTTTCCTCTGTACTTGAAATAAATGCATTCCCTTATTATCTATATTCCACTGCTCCTGCCATCTCTGCACCATCACTGTATATATCAGTATTTTTGCCTCTGCCTTGCTCATTGAAACTTCAACATCAACATCTCCACTACTAAGTGCTTGTTTAGACGGTTCATCTACTGCCTCGTTCCCCTCCACCCCCACATGGGCTGGGACCCAAGTACATCTTATCTGAAAACCCATCTGTTTAATCCTGCCATGGTTTTGTAGCACCTCATAAAGCAGGTATTGTCTGCTATGTGAGCTAAAGGACTGGAGACCCATTAACACTGCACATGAATCAGAGTAAATAACTACTCTGTCTTGTTTGACTTCCTCCACCCACTGCAAGGCCAACAGTATGGCCATCAGCTCTGCCGTGTATACAGCCAGATGACCTGTAATACGTTTCCTGACTTCCACCCCACATTCCTGCACTACAAATGCTGACCCAGTACGTCCTGTCCTTGGATCTTTTGAACCATCTGTGTAAATGGCCACACAATCCTGATACACAGTTTCCAGACGTCTCTTAAAGAAATCAGCTGGATCAACACCCTCCCTATATTTCTGTAGTCTCTCCAACACTTCTAGATCAACTACTGGAGGCGGGAGTAGCCATGGTGGATTTACAAGAATAACTACTGTTGAACTAAACTCCCTTCCATACAGTCCCATCTCTTTTGCCTGGGTATTACCCACCCAAAGCTTGTGTTCTGTCTTCGCTCATGTTCCCAGCATGCCTGTACAAACCCTTTCGCAGGATGAGACACCCCATGTAAAAATATATCTTGGTCGCCAACGTTCTTATTATACCTCATTATACCGCAGCGTTGTTGAATACTAGTTTATGATTGGCTAAATTCTGTTGCGAAACGTTGCTTAAACAGAAGCAAAAAAGTGGAAGGACTAGTCATTGGGGATCTCAAATCAAATCAAATTTCATTTGTTACATGTGCCGAATACAACAGGTGTAGTAGACCTTACAGTGAAATGCTTACTTACAAGCCCTTAACCAACAATGCATTTTTAATGCAAATAGTCTGGGTAGCCATTTATTAGATGTTTAGGAGTCTTATGGCTTGGGGGTAGAAGCTGTTTAGAAGCCTCTTGGACATAGACTTGGCGCTCCGGTACCGCTTGCCGTGCGGTAGCAGAGAGAACAGTCTATGACTAGGGTGGCTGGAGTCTTTGACATTTTTAGGGCCTTCCTCTGACACCGCCTGGTATAGAGGTCCTGGATGGCAGGAAGCTTGGCCCCAGTGATGTACTGGGCCGTACGCACTACCCTCTGTAGTGCCTTGCGGTCGGAGGCTGAGCAGTTGTCATACCAGGCAGTGATGCAACCAGTCTGAATGCTCTCGATGGTGCAGCTGTAGAACCTTTTGAGGATCTGAGGACCCATGCCAAATCTTTTCAGTCTCCTTAGGGGGAATAGGTTTTGTTGTGCCCTCTTCACGACTGTCTTGGTGTGTTTGGACCATATTAGTTTGTTGGTGATGTGGACACCAAGGAACTTGAAGCTCTCAACCTGCTCCACTACAGCCCGTTGATGAGAATGGGGGTGTGCTCGGTCCTCTTCTTTTTCCTGTAGTCCACAATCATCTCCTTTTTCTTGATCACGTTGAGGGAGAGGTTGTTGTCCTTGCACCACACAGCCAGGTCTCTGACCTCCTCCCTATAGGCTGTCTCGTCGTTGTTGGTGATCAGGCCTACCACTGTTGTGTCATCTGCAAACTTAATGATGGGGTTGGAGTCGTGCCTGGCCATGCAGTCATGAGTGAACAGGGAGTACAGGAGGGGACTGACCACGCCCCCGTGTTGAGGATCAGCGTGGCGGATGTGAAGTTACCTACCCTTACTACCTGGGGGCGGCCCATCAGGAAGTCCAGAATCCAGTTGCAGAGGGAGGTGTTTAGTCCCAGGGTCCTTAGCTTAGTGATGAGCTTTGAGGGCACTATGGTGTTGAACGCTGAGCTGAAGTCAATAAATAGCATTCTCACATAGGTGTTCCTTTTGTCCAGGTGTGAAAGGGCAGTGTGGAGCGCAATAGAGATTGCATCATCTGTGGATCTGTTGGGGCGGTATGCAAATTGGAGTGGGTCTAGGGTTTCTGGGATAATGATGTTGATATGAGCCATGACCAGCCTTTCAAAGCACTCCATGGCTACAGACATGAGTGCTACGGGTCGGTAGTCATTTAGGCAGGTTACCTTAGTGTTCTTGGGCACAGGGACTATGGTGGTCTGCTTGAAACATGTTGGTATTACAGACTCAGATAGGGAGAGGTTGAAAATGTCAGTGAAGACACTTGCCAGTTGGTCAGCGCATGCTTGGAGTACACGTCCTGGTAATCCGTCTGGCCCTGCGGCCTTGTGAATGTTGACCTGTTTAAAGGTCTTACTCACATCGGCTACGGAGAGCGTAGATCTTTGGATCTACCTGAATTTGTCCAATAGAAACTCTAGTTTTAGTTGCAAAACTTCTGTTTTGGACTAATGATTGTATCCATGTTTTCTTTTTCCATGAGTGAAAAAAGTACATTCATTGTCATTGTTGAAAATGTCTTTATTGATTGATTACCACGTTTTGACAAGTTTGGCAATGTCATATCATACCTGGGCTACCTATTGAGATGTGCCTTTTGTTAAGTAAATCAGGTGTTCAATGAGGTGAAAAGGAGACTGGAATAGGATTTTAAGGGTTTCACAAAATATGAAGGTAGGCCACAGGTGAAGTAGTGTTTGTGCAGTAGGACTAATCCTTTTTTTCACAGAAATATTCATAACATTCAAGCATGCTGGATAGCCTATGTATTCTTCTCAGTTATTCAAATAAAATGTGTGATAAACCATTGTGTTTATTAATATAAAAAATAACTAACTTTTTCATCTCATCATCAACAAGGATATGTGATTGTCAGGTTAGCTTGTCAGCATCATTTTACTCAATGCAGCATAGGCCCTACATAACAATAACGCACAAGTAACTGCTTTCTTCAGTGCAGAGCATTTTGATACTGCTTTATTTATTGCTGGGTTAAGGGGGTAGAGGAAATGGAAGGAGAAATGGGAAGGAGGAGAAGAAGGAAGGGAGGAGAGGGAAGGGCTCCTATTACACCACGTCCACGATGAGTGGAGCGATGAACTCGGAATGACGAATTCCGAAAGAGAAGCTAGGAGGTTTGATCCTGGTGAAGGTCACCTACCAACGGAAGACAGGCAGTTAGGGCACTACCCATGCAACAGTGGGTAGAAAAACACTTTGTAGAAGATATTTTCATATTTTTTCTTTTAAGATGTTAATCATTGCACAACAGTAATATTAGAGTGATATGGTGATGATGAGGTGACTTGCCTGTTCAGGGTGGTGAGCTCCGGGGCCTGGTTTCATGGTGGTGTCTCCAGGCATGCTGTTGCGTCCTGTCATGCTGTAGTGGGGGGGCTTGTGTTTGTAGGTGCAGGGGTCCACCACTCTGTATGTCCCTGGACCAGGGGTCTGATGGACAGATGGAAACACAGGGAAGAAGTCTGAGGGAAGAAACAATTAACAATAGGCCTACTAATGCAAACTGTTCATCTTCCATAAAGAGGACAGGTGAGATGTCCATTTGGAAGAGTCTGTGTTTGACATGTCAGATCTACCTTCTGCAGGTCCTCGTGGAAGCTGCCTATCTTGCTGCGTCCTCGGAGGGAGAAGTTAGGGGCGGAGGTTTTGTTGACGGTGGCAGGCCCCAGCACAGAGGGCAGCATGTAAGCAGCAGGGCCTGAGAGAAAGCACACAAACAATCACATTCCGTAAGTACACCAACATTCTATTCCACATTTCTATACACCATCATTTTATTCCACAGTTCTATCCCATTCTGTCAGTCTTCATCGAACATGCTATCACTGAACATTCTTATCACTGAACATTCTATCGATCACATTCTAAAACTCTACAGCCAGCATTCTAATCTACGTCTCTTAAAGCCACAGTGTTGGACTGTTATCATTATTGAAGAGGATGTTACCTGGGGTCTGGTCGTTGCGGAAGCCTTTGCTCCTGGCAGACAGGGAGTAGGCAGGGGCAGAGTAATATGCAGACTGCCCTGACCTCTCAGGGGAGTAGCGGCCTGAAACACCAAACAGACAGTAAGAACACAGTCTCATATTATATGTGTTGAGTCTGTATGTGTTGTAGTTTCTGAGAGACGGTGTGTGAGTTTTGAGCATGCTTGTGTGTGTGAACTTGCAAGTGTGTGTGTTACTGACCAGGTCCAGGGGTTTGGAACAGCTGGGGGTCTTTGGGGCGGCTGTAGAGGGAGTATGAAGGGGTCCCGTCACGCCCAATCCTGGTGATGTTGGAGGGAACCAAGTACCCCGGCCCGGGGGAGCAGTCTGAGCTGAACTTGTGGTGGCGCGTCCCAAAACTGAACGCTGGCCCTTTCAGCATTCTGGGGTCATGGTAGTTCAGACCTGAAGGAGAGGTGAAGATGATTGCCCATGTCAGTTTATACCCCAAAATAAAACCAATCAACCAACTAATCAATAGGTAACAACCAATCAACCAATGAATCAATCAGTCAATCACTAAGTTAGTTGTACCAGTGGCTCCAGGCAGGGCATACTTGGGTCCAGGGCTGCTGTAGAGAGCAGCGATGGGGCCACGGGGCTTATGGGGCCTCCAGGAGCCAACCCAAACATCAATGCCTGACATGATTAGTCTGGGGAGGAGAGAAGACAGAGGTTAGAATCTATTAACCAGTTTAGATTCCCATCCTCAATAGTCATTTCCATCAAAACATTCTAAAAACTATTTTTAGGATAGCTGTAAGCAGATTGCCAATCATTCTGGTAATTGGCAACCTTGTTAGTGCTGGTGTGTCAGTGCTCGTGTCTGGAGCTCCTTTGTCTGTTTGGTTGGTGTTCGAAACTAACTTTGGCGCAATAGTGACGTGCACGTCACTATTATGTAATATAATAATGTCATGCGCTCAACTGGCGCGCTAAAGTTTCTTAGCAACTGTGCACTGAAGGCAGGTGAGAAATGGCTGTGTGTGACTGTTACTTGCTTTACTCAATAAAATAGGTCGATTATTTTAACTGTTATACATTATTTTAAAAAATCATAATACTGTCTATGGGTCCCTGCTGCCTCAACCGATTTCATCTTAATCTAGATTCTCTCTCGAAAATAAAAAGTTCACGTCGCAGCATTCTAGTAGTGACGAAAGTATTGAACGAGCCTACCACCATATAGCCTACTAACGTTACTGTAGTCAATATAGGAGACGGTCGATCAAAAAAGTTATTCCACACCAACCATGACCGCGCGTCTGGTCTGGCTGTATTATCATTTCCAAGCTTATCTAAATGGACATCCGTCGGCAAGATAAACATTGATCGACCTTATCTACAATCTGTATTGTAGTTAGTTGTATTCTTGGCACTGGGCGCGTCGCCCTAGGACACAGCACGTGGATTGGACCAACCTGGGTCCCTGATTGTTTATGACTTTGGTTGTCCTCAAACTCACTACGACGACGTTACCATGGAGACGCAACTTTGACAGGCAGGTCAGATTTATATCACAATGTGGCAAAAAAACAAACATGTTGTTAATAATTTACCAAAATGAAGAACACAATTATTCATGTTGTTTTTGTTATGCAATGCAGTCAGAACTTGTTAAAAAATATGCTGTGTCTGTCTAGATCTGTCTGTGTTTTGACAGCTGGATAAACCAGCAGACATTAAACCTACCAATTGACCCCCAATATTACGGAAACTCGGCTTTTTCAAAATTATAGATATTTGCAGCCGGCCGCGACCGGGAGACCCATGGGGCGGCGCACAATTGGCCCAGCGTCGTCCAGGGTAGGGGAGGGTTTGGCCGGCAGGGATGTTCTTGTCCCATCGCGCACTAGCGACTCCTGTGGCGGGCCGGGCGCAGTGCACGCTGACTCGGTCGCCAGGTTTATGGCGTTTCCTCTGACACATTGGTGCGGCTGGCTTCCGGGTTAAGCGGGCACTGTGTCAAGAAGCAGTGCGGCACGGTTGGGTGGTGTTTCGGAGGACGCACGACTCTCGACTCTCGACCTTCGCCTCTCCGGTGTCCGTACGGGAGTTGCAGCGATGGGACAAAATACAAAAATATATAATAATATAGATATTTGATGGAAGAGTCAGAATAATTCCTTAAATAACCACAAGGTGGTGGCATTGCTCAGCTCTGTCAATTGACACCCAATTCACTCAAACAGGCTACGTAGGCAGCCTCTGTACTACTGGGTGTACACAATGTTTACATTGTATTTTAAGGACAGATGTGATTTCACATAAATGTTCAATTACAATGTTCTCAAGAGAAACAGCTTGCATGGTGTGTTCATTTTAACATCTCATCTGCACTTGACTGAAAATGTGCCTGTGCCTTGAGTGTTCAGAATACATCAAAGTCAACTAATCTAACAGTGGTTTTGGCATTAGTTAAACATTTGACATCCAGACCTTTATAATGTGACAAGTACATAAATATGTCTAGGCCTGATTGAGACAATAATAAACCTGTTTACTGTCGCCTCTCGATCAAACTCACTTTAATGCGCCTCATTTCTATGGGGTTTAGGATCTGAGTAGCAGGCTGACGGCTTTTAAAATGATGATTAATGAAAAACTTAAACAAAACCTTTGTGGAAAATTAAGGATCAGGAGGTTAAATATAATCAAATAAAATTTATCAGCATTCAGATTATTGAGTATGGTAGGTCACCTTCCAATGGAAGACAGGCAGTTAGGGCACTACCCATGCAACAGTGGGTAGAAAAACACTTTGTAGAAGATATTTTCATATTTTTTCTTTTAAGATGTTAATCATTGCACAACAGTAATATAAGAGTGATATGGGGATGATGAGGTGACTTGCCTGTTCAGGGTGGTGAGCTCCGGGGCCTGGTTTCATGGTGGTGTCTCCAGGCATGCTGTTGCGTCCTGTCATGCTGTAGTGGGGGGGCTTGTGTTTGTAGGTGCAGGGGTCCACCACTCTGTATGTCCCTGGACCAGGGGTCTGATGGACAGATGGAAACACAGGGAAGAAGTCTGAGGGAAGAAACAATTAACAATAGGCCTACTAATGCAAACTGTTCATCTTCCATAAAGAGGACAGGTGAGATGTCCATTTGGAAGAGTCTGTGTTTGACATGTCAGATCTACCTTCTGCAGGTCCTCGTGGAAGCTGCCTATCTTGCTGCGTCCTCGGAGGGAGAAGTTAGGGGCGGAGGTTTTGTTGACGGTGGCAGGCCCCAGCACAGAGGGCAGCATGTAAGCAGCAGGGCCTGAGAGAAAGCACACAAACAATCACATTCCGTAAGTACACCAACATTCTATTCCACATTTCTATACACCATCATTTTATTCCACAGTTCTATCCCATTCTGTCAGTCTTCATCGAACATGCTATCACTGAACATTCTTATCACTGAACATTCTATCGATCACATGTATGGCCAAAACGCAGTTATGTTCTTTGGAAATGTTCTCTCCAGCACTCACTTTTGAGTGATTTTATGCCTTATTTCTCTTGCATGGTTGTCAATTTACACAGTTCCTGGATAAAGGTGTCAATGTCACTCTAGAGAGCACTAATGGAAAGTGGTAAAGAGAAAGAGGGAGATATATAGCTAGAAAGACATACGTAAAATGACGAAGAGAGAGAGAAACTACTCAAAGTAGCCCCGAAAAAGCCAGCTCTTTAATAGTGGTGCATTAAATAATTGAACCCCCCCCCCCCCCCCCCCCCCAGTAGTGAAATATGATTGGCTATACAGACACTGGCTCCAGACCCCTTCATGGCATGAATATCTACATCACTTGTGGTTTGGTGCTCATCTCTCTGAATTGACCAGCTAAGCACAGATTCCAATCTCTCAAGTCCCTACATAGTTTTGGATTATTGATGCTTGAGTCTGATGCTAAACCGTGATAAGCTTTGAGACGTAGTCAATAAAGGTTAGAGCCTGTGACCGGGTGTTCTATTAAACAGCCTTCCATGCCTGTCCAACCTCTCACTCTAAAGACATCTGAGTCTCTCTGTCTGAATCCCATTACTCTGTCTAATTAAAAACTTCAACCCGTAGCGCTGCCCTCCAGGGCCAATAGTCCCAGGACCTCTGAACTGGCCCCTGCCGTAGCACGCTGCTTTCATTAGATTAAACACAATAATGAGAAAATCTTTTGTCTTTGCATATAATTAAGGCTCAGATGAAGGACGTGTTGATCGATGGCATGGAGTGACAGGTTCGTAAATATGTTAGAGCTGCCGATGAGGTCCTGCCAGGGATCAATAGAAAATGTCCAGCTCAGATTGGAGTGCAGGGATAGGCTGTCGTCACAGCAACGGGACGTTGTCAATACTAACAACCAGTTACATCTCTCATACTGCAGACATGGATGGAGTCCTCTATCTGAGGGTGTGTGTGTGGGGGGGTCCACTCTACAGAGAGAGAGGCTCTGTGAGTGTGTGTGTCCAGTGGTTACTAATCGTAACCCTTATTCAACAAATCAAGATCTACATTAGAAATCACTTAGATTGTTCGCCTGTTTTAGTTCCGGGCTGGAATAAAAGCCAGCACACCCTGCAGCTCTCCAGGACCAGGGTTGGTGATCACTGTTTTAAAAATATATTTTTCCTTCCCGTCACTGGAGGGCAGTGTTGTCCTATATGAAAGTGAGGCTCATTCTACGCTGACAGTGTGAGACTGCGGAACACATTAGAATCGTGTGTTGCTTGTTGGACTGTGCTTAAATTAAGGAGTAATGTTTCACTATAACCAAAATATGAATCAATTATAATATTTTACATCAAAAGTGAATCGGTTTGATTTTATGAACAAGGTGCTCCTGTGTGACTCAGTTGGTAGAGCATGGCACTTGCAATGTCAGGGTTGTTGGGGGGGGGGGGGGTAGAAGGATTACTTTATCCTATCCCAGGTATTCCTTAAAGAGGTGGGGTTTCAAATGTCTCCGGAAGGTGGTGAGTGACTCCGCTGTCCTGGCGTCGTGAGGGAGCTTGTTACACCATTGGGGTGCCAACTACTTCTGCTTTAGTTTGAGTTTTCTACATTGTGTATTACTTTAACATGCAAGTACAAGCTATCCAAAAAACGGATTGTTGTTTTGTTTTTACCCAAGTTGTTGTTGTTTTTCTTCAAAATGTTAATGTGTAGTGTATTTGTAATTGAGACAACATGAGAAGACGAGAGATATTCCTAGGTATTGCCATGGTATTGGCTGTGTATGTTTGAGGAGATTGGAGAGAATGTCAACATGGTACACAGGCCAGTATTGACAACACTTCACTCCTCTCTCATACACAGACACAAAGCCACTGTCACATGACTGAGGTATTGGCAATTTGTCTGATTGCACCATACGGTGGGACCAGTGGCGGCTCCTGAAAAAATTCTCAGGAGGGGCAATTTTTCTGATGATTTAGGTGACCTACACACATTTAAAAAAAGATATGTCCAGCAACAACATGAAGACAGGGGCAGCATATAAGTCAATACCAGAAGCATTTATTGACTGATCTCAAAAGTGTTGGCTTACCAGGGTTGGTGGAGCCCTCAGTTTCATCTTTGCCTCGCAAAGCTAACTCAAACACTCCGCAAAACTTCACACACTGGATTAGCCGGCTGAGGATGTGGCGGTTCTTGCTAATGTCGTAGTAAATATATTTGTTATAGTGAATATGGAATATGATATGTTGAGTAAAATGTTGTGCTAAGATCTATTTAGGTCAGGAGCTGGTTATAAGTTCTGTTCCTATCCAATAACAATGGACAAAAGGGTCCTATCTTGTCAGCAGGTGGCCAAGGACAACACCCACGCCATAGGCCTCTCAGTTCTTCCAACTCACGAGTTCTTGCTCTGAGGACACACACACACACAAACACACACACACACACACATCATCACTGTTAAACACACACACACACATCATCACTGTTAAACACACACACACACACACACACACAAAAATCCCCTCTCTTAGGCTGAACATTTGAAGACAGAGAACCCGACTCAGAGCCAATGCAACAGTGACAGTAGCCTGCAGGGGACCTCGCCCAACTCATCAGGACCAATCAGAAGATCAGAACTACTAGATTGAACCTACTTCATTTATTGCATAAAATGTCTGCACACAATGTTTCGGGGCTCTCTTCAGATAATAATAATAATAATAATAATAATAATAATAATAATATGCCATTTAGCAGACGCTTTTATCCAAAGCGACTTACAGTCATGCGTGCATACATTTTTGTGTATGGGTGGTCCCGGGGATCGAACCCACTACCTTGGCGTTACAAGCACCATGCTCTACCAGCTGAGCTACAGAAAGTGGATACTCATGGATGCGCATTGCAATTGTAAAATGTCAACACAATTGGAGACACCACGTCATTTTTGGAGACATGTTATTGACAGTAAACTATTGTAGATGCGACTGCTAACTAACTAAAACATTTTAGCTGGCTAGCTAATCATCTTAGCTAAATGTGGGGCAAACAATTCAGTTATTTACCGTTAATTTGAGGGATTGGGGTGAAAGAAATCGAGTTACATAGTGATACTTTACGATATACTGTATTGACAATATCGCAATATTTTAGCGCTAGTTGGCTGTACCTGCACCAAAACACCATTATTGTTCCTTCATAGCTTGTTCTCAATCTTTTCACATTGGGAGCCAATTTGTTTTCAGCACTTTTATTTCCATGACTGATCAAAACTCGTTCTCATGGCTTTCTGATCCCTCTGCAACAGACATATGGTGCGCAATAAAATCACAGTATCGAATCGCAATACGTATAGAATCATGAGACTCGCAATGCTGATGCATATATCTTATCGTGAGGTTCCTGGCAATTCCCAGCCCAAGTTCATTTTTAAGAGTTTGACGAACGGGTCCGTGAACGCGATTCCAGATATATTTACCTCTGAATAAACTGCCTTTATTACACCATATCCACATCCAGTAAACTTGTGATTATCAACACTAACCTCATCGTTGTGGCGGCGGACAGCTAGCCTGTATCCCTCGTCATCCAGTTGAGTGAGTGGCAATGTCTTTTTTCGTTCGTACCAATTTTTGGAAAATCCTCGGGTGTAGGACTTTCCGCCTTTAGTAGAAACCTGTTGAATTATTAAATTTGGTCTGGGAGGTCCTAATTGTTTCGTTGCCAATTTATCTTCATTTGTTCGCCGACAAAAAGGAACTTCTTTCAAACAATCCACTCTTTTCTCAGTTACGTTCATGGTTACGTAACGTATGACGAAAGCGCGTAAGTGCAAGCCCACAGACACCCATTGAGATTGTATTGAAGGCTCTGAAATTTGAAAAAAATAGATTTTACATGGGAGTCTATGACAGAAGTTCTGGGCGATTTTCAATCTGACTGAAATCGCCCAAAAAGGGGGTGGAGCCATTTGAAGCACGACTTTAGCCTGATTCGACATTTAGTGGCAGTGTGGCACTGTGGCAGATCAGACGTATAGATTACAACACTGATAACTACTGTTGCCGTGATATAATTGATTAGAAAAAAAATCCCTTCCTTTTCCCGTTTGGCAGTGCGTCGCCCATATCGCCCTATTGAACAGGCCGTCCCTGGGTGGGACTCTTGCTTCCAGATTAAACACAGACAGACAGACGGACGGACCACTTTGAATGTAATCAATACATTAAACAATTAACTGGAAACGGCAAAAAAATGTGCTGTCAGTGTGCTTGGAAACAGAAAGATACATTGTATTATTTTATTTATTTGACAGTGTTAGCCTCTACCCACTCATCTGTGATGACTAATGCTAGTCAATTACAGTGCTGGTGATTCCTACAGTGTTCTCAAGTACTGTTAGAGCTGCCATAGTAAAACAGTTCAGCGCCTCTATGTCCCCCTGTCTCACACACACACACACACACACACACACACACACACACTCTTAACCTGCATTACCAACTACAGCCAAACTGTCACTGCTCATAATTGGGTCTCACTGTCGGGACAGAAATCAGCCTCACTGTTCAGACTAAAACTGAAACATCCCTCACTCATCCCTCATCTCGCCCCGCCCCCTGGTGAGTTTGGTGTATGTGTGTGTGTGTCTGTGTGTGAGTTTGAGTGTGTGTGACAGTGGTAGCCTGGGGGCCTGGTTGCTGTTGACAGGTAAGAGGGTTTCTGATTTGAGGAGAGCCGTCACCCAGTCGACTGCAGCTGCCTCCTCAAGTGACACCTCCCTGTTACCGGGGGGATTAGGGGTGTGTTTGTGTGTGTGTGTGTAGAAGTTCTCAAGACAGAGAAAGTTTCCCTGATGAGGTGACAGGTCCTCACACTGTACAGCCAACCAAAGGGTACAGAAGAGGAGGGAGGAGAAGAGGTAGAGGGGAGAGAGGAGGAGAGAGAGGATGCTCCCTGGTCACCAATTTAGTCCCAGCTATGGCATCCTGCAGCACGCACGCACGCACGCACGCACGCACGCACGCACGCACGCACGCACGCGCACACACACACACACACACACACACACACACACACACACACACACACACACACACACACACACACACACACACACACACACACACACACACAATACCAATACAAGCCAACCAATATACAATATGAGCCAACCCCCATCCCATGAGCAGCTGAGCATGTCACGGCAGCATGCGGTCGTTGAGTTTGCATATCTCTAGATGTGTGTGTATTTGTGTCCATCCATCCATCACCCATGCACCCGCAAGTGAGTCTGTCCAGTGTGAGTGCTGTGTATATCACCGCTCTACCTTATCTAATTTCATTAATGTGATCTCCTGTCCATCCCCCTGACGTCTTCACTGCCATTATTTGTGGTTCCCTTCAAATAAAGTCCAGGCTGTAAATTGTGGTCTGTGGAAATTGAGATATAAACGCCACCCTGCATTACAGTCTAATATTCTGCCATTTAATTAACTGAAAGCTACACTGACATTTATTGGATTGCAAGTTACTTGTTAATGGCAATACATTGAGAAACAAAACAAATATCATTGCTTATTTTACATCAATAATTTGTGGGTCTTTAGCAAATGGTTATTCATTATAGCCCTATGGAGACTGTCTCGTTTTGGGGAGGGAAAGTGAATGAAGAATTAAAAGATTTAAGTGGCTAGTGTCTGTTTCTCTGCGTCTACAGAAAAAAGGTTCCTCGGCTGTCCCCATAGTAGAACCCTTTTTGGTTACAGGTAGAAATAACCGTTTTGGTTTCCATGTAGAACCCTAGAACCTAGAACCAAAAGGGTTCAATCTGGAACCAAAAGCAGTTCTTCAAAGTGTTCTCCCATGGGGACAGCTGGAAACCATTTTAGGTTTTCAATTCAAAGGGACTTTATTGGCATGGGAAACAATGTTTACATTGCCAAAGCAAGTGAAATAAAGAATAACAAATTAACAGTTAACATTAAACACACAAAAGTTTCAACAGAGAAAGACGTTTGAAATGTTATATTAATATTAACTACTGTATGTACAGTGTTGTTACAATGTGCAAATAGTAGAAGTACAAATGGCAAGGGAAAATAAATAATCAGATAAATATAGGTTTCATTTACTTGAGTTTCTGCTCCACTAGTTGCCCTTTTCTTATTGCAGCAGGTCACAAATGATGCTGCGATGATTGCAAACTGCTGTATTAATGTATATTTATGTATATATGTATGGGGCGGTAGGTAGCTTAGTGGTTAAGAGCGTTGGGCCAATAACTGAAAGGTCGCTGGTTTGAAGCCACAAGCCAACTACAGTGGGGAAAAAAAGTATTTAGTCAGCCACCAATTGTGCAAGTTCTCCCACTTAAAAAGATGAGAGGCCTGTAATTTTCATCATAGGTACACGTCAACTATGACAGACAAATTGAGGGAAAAAAATCCAGAAAATCACATTGTAGGATTTGTAATGAATTTATTTGCAAATTATGGTGGAAAATAAGTATTTGGTCACCTACAAACAAGCAAGATTTCTGGCTCTCACAGACCTGTAACTTCTTCTTTAAGAGGCTCCTCTGTCCTCCACTCGTTACCTGTATTAATGGCACCTGTTTGAACTTGTTATCAGTATAAAAGACACCTGTCCACAACCTCAAACAGTCACACTCCAAACTCCACTATGGCCAAGACCAAAGAGCTGTCAAAGGACACCAGAAACAAAATTGTAGACCTGCACCAGGCTGGGAAGACTGAATCTGCAATAGGTAAGCAGCTTGGTTTGAAGAAATCAACTGTGGGAGCAATTATTAGGAAATGGAAGACATACAAAACCACTGATAATCTCCCTCGATCTGGGGCTCCACGCAAGATCTCACCCCGTGTGGTCAAAATGATCACAAGAACGGTGAGCAAAAATCCCAGAACCACACGGGGGGACCTAGTGAATGACCTGCAGAGAGCTGGGACCAAAGTAACAAAGCCTACCATCAGTAACACACTACGCCGCCAGGGACTCAAATCCTGTAGTGCAAGACGTGTCCCCCTGCTTAAGCCAGTACATGTCCAGGCCCGTCTGAAGTTTGATAGAGTGCATTTGGATGATCCAGAAGAGGAATGGGAGAATGTCATATGGTCAGATGAAACCAAAATATAACTTTTTGGTAAAAACTCAACTCGTCGTGTTTGGAGGACAAAGAATGCTGAGTTGCATCCAAAGAACACCATACCTACTGTGAAGCATGGGGTGGAAACATCATGCTTTGGGGCTGTTTTTCTGCAAAGGGACCAGGACGACTGATCCGTGTAAAGGAAAGAATGAATGGGGCCATGTATCGTGAGATTTTGAGTGAAAACCTCCTTCCATCAGCAAGGGCATTGAAGATGAAACGTGGCTGGGTCTTTCAGCATGACAATGATCATGGATTGGTCTAGCCAATCCATGGGAGTGGCTTCGTAAGAAGCATTTCAAGGTCCTGGAGTGGCCTAGCCAGTCTCCAGATCTCAACCCCATAGAAAATCTTTGGAGGTAGTTGAAAGTCTGTGTGGCCCAGCGACAGCCCCAAAACATCACTGCTCTAGAGGAGATCTGCATGGAGGAATGGGCCAAAATACCAGCAACAGTGTGTGAAAACCTTGTGAAGACTTACAGAAAACGTTTGACCTGTGTCATTGCCAACAAAGGGTATATAACAAAGTATTGAGAGACTTTTGTTATTGACCAAATACTTATTTTCCACCATAATTTGCAAATAAATTCATTAAAAATCCTACAATGTGATTTTCTGGATTTTTCTTTCTCATTTTGTCTGTCATAGTTGACGTGTACCTATGATGAAAATTACAGGCCTCTCTCATATTTTTAAGTGGGAGAACTTGCACAATTGGTGGCTGACTAAATTCTTTTTTTCCCCACTGTAGGTGAAACATCTGTCGATGTGCCCTTTAGGAAGGCACTTAACCCTAATTGCTCGTGTAAGTCGCTCTGGATAAGAACATCTGCTAAATTACAAAAATGTAAATGTACAATGCATTCGAAAAGTATTCAGACCCCTTGACTTTCTCCACATTTTGTTACGTTACAGCCTTATTCTAAAATTGATTACATGGTTTTTTTCCCTCATCAATCTACACCCAATAACTCATAATGACAATGCAAAAACAGGTTTCTATAAATGTTTGCAAATTTATTAAAAATAAAAAACTGGAAGCACTGTGTTTCCGGATGCGCTGTATATCACCTAACAGATACGGAAGCTTATCGATATTTGTTTTCAAATCCTTTTTGGGTCCTTGTAATCTGAGGGAAATATGTGTATCTTATATCGTCGTACATTTGGAAGGAGGTTAGAAAGTGCAGCTCAGTTTCCACCTAATTTTGTGGGCAGTGGGCCTGGCGGCCTCTCTCAATAGCAAGGCTATGCTCACTGAGTCTGTACATTGTACAGTTTTTCCTCTGTTTCTTTCTACAGCTAGTCTGCCACCATGTACTGTCTGTTTAGGTCCAAATAGCATTGAAGTTTATCTTGAGATTTTATATTATGTTTTCCAAATAGGTAATATAATTTTATTTTTGTTTGGTTATAATTAGTTTGGGCCAGATTGTCCGAGTGCTGTCCTGAGGCTTTGTTGGGTTGGTAGTGGTTAATGAACTTAGCCTCAGGACTAGCTTAATGAGGGGACTTTTCTCTATGTTCATCTCTTGCCATTTCAGGGCTTTGTAGTGGTATGAGTAAGGGTTGTTTGTTTTTAGGTGGTTATTGAATTTGATGTCTACTTTTTGGATATTAATTAGTAATTGATATTGGCCTAATTCTGCCCTGCATGTATTATTTGGGGCTTTCCTCTGTACTCTAAGAATGCTTTTGCAGAATTCTGCATGCAGGATTTCAATTGGACGTTTGTCCCACTATTTTCTTTGTTATATTGAATATTTAAAACAAACAATCTACTTGCAGTGAAGCCGCTCAACATCTACATTAGTCATCTAACAGACTCCCATCCAGAGCGACCCACAGAAGCAACCAGGGTCTCCCATAAGGTAAAAAACGGGGACCCGAACCAGCGACCCATCAGCCACCGGCCCAAGCTCCCAACTGCCAGACCACCAGCCCTCCAAGACACCCCCCCCCATTTTTTAAATCTTGATTGACCCCACACTTCAATTTTAGATTTGAATATTTTGAGCCAGGTTATAATTGGTATGTAAATTTGAATGTGTCTTTTGATAGTGTAAAAAACCCTTCTTGTTTTCTCTTTCAGTTCATTGACAGCCCAGATATGAATCGACTTTAGTGTGTTCTATGTTTATTTGGTTTGTGTGTCTATTTCTCTCTCTGTCTTTTTCTGTCTCTGTTTCTGTCTCTCTCTCTGTTTCTCTCATTTTTTTCTCATGAAGTGGGTCCTAACCCAGTGTGTGTGTGTGCGTGTGCGTGTACGTGTACGTGTGCGTGTGCGTGTGTGTGTGAGAGAGAGTTTTTAATCCCCCTTATGAGTCTAAAGTGGTGAGGTGGTCCACCTCTGGTCCCTCTATAGGACATGACAACAACACAGAGAATGCATTAGACCAATCCATCATCAGCGATACACTGTTAGGGTCTATTACTGTAGATATAACCTTCAGCTCTGGGCTAAGGTTAATATACAGGGAGTGTTGAGTCAGAGCAGAGAGACCTCTTCTTCCTGTATGTTTATGTGGAGTTATGAGAAGGTTGCTGTGAGGTAAGGCATTTGCTGTGTCATGTATTTGGGTTGAAACTGTGTTGGACTTGAGTTCTTTCCATTGGCTCTGATATGGCTATGGTATTTTCAAGACTACAGAAAGACCATTCCGCAGTGTGTTCCTGTTTCTGTCTCTTTGAACCCACAGTTTAAAGCAGTTCTTTCTCTCCCAGTCCTCAGTGCTCCTCTGTCTTCTCT
>NC_139998.1:25703679-25798528 GCF_964263955.1 Coregonus lavaretus | reverse complement strand
CACACACAGGAGTCGGCCGGCAAGCTCTTGTCAGGCGCTGCCACTTGGCAGGGACTGGCACTGATCTAGCATGGTGGCACAGCGATATGACAGACCTGCCACATAGATGAAACCTTCAGATGCCAGGCAGGGAGAGACGCTCGACTGCACACACAACACACACACAAGACCGCACAAAGTCAAAAAGAGCAGTCAGTCAGACATCATGCAGCCCGAACCTGTCCGCACAGATCTAGTCTATGTGGCTCTTCACAGAGAGAGAGAGAGAGAGAGAGAGAGAGAGAGAGAGAGAGAGAGAGAGAGAGAGAGAGAGAGAGAGAGAGAGAGAGAGAGAGAGAGAGAGAGAGAGAGAGAGAGAGAGAGGAGAGAGAGAGAGAGAGAGAGAGAGAGAGAGAGAGAGAGAGAGAGAGAGAGAGAGAGAGAAGAGAGAGAGAGAGAGAGAGAGAGAGAGAGAGAGAGAGAGAGAGAGAGAGAGAGAGAGAGAGAGAGAGAGAGAGAGAGAGAGAGAGAGAGGAGAGAGAGAGAGAGAGAGAGAGAGGAGAGAGAGAAAACAACAACCTGCTTTTGAATTTGAATGACTTGAAATGATCAGAGCATTACTCACCACATAATGCAATCCCACAGTTACTCATGAAATGTTCAGAAATTCAGTTAATGCACTATATAATCAAAGTTCAGATACAGCGAACGTGGATCCATCCCTTATCCTACTCGTCCAAGGCCCTTGTCTAACTGTGACTACCTGTCCCAGGCTAATTTACATTTACATTTACATTTTAGTCATTTAGCAGACGCTCTTATCCAGAGCGACTTACAGGAGCAATTAGGGTTAAGTGCCTTGCTCAAGGGCACATTTACGTCATTTAGGCAGACGCTCTTATCCAGAGCGACTTACAAATTGGTGCATTCACCCTATAGCCAGTGGATAACCACTTTACAAATTTGTATTTTTTTTTTTTTTGGGGGGGGGGGGGGTAGAAGGATTACTTTATCCTATCCCAGGTATTCCTTAAAGAGGTGGGTTTCAAATGTCTCCGGAAGGTGGTGAGTGACTCCGCTGTCCTGGCGTCGTGAGGGAGCTCTTGTTCCACCATTGGGGTGCCAGAGCAGCGAACAGTTTTGACTGGGCTGAGCGGGACTATGCTTCCGCAGAGGAAGGGGAGCCAGCAGGCCAGAGGTGGATGAACGCAATGCCCTCGTCTGGGTGTAGGGACTGATCAGAGCCTGAAGGTACGGAGGTGCCGTTCCCCTCACTGCTCCATAGGCAAGCACCATGGTCTTGTAACGGATGCGAGCTTCAACTGGAAGCCAGTGGAGTGTGCAGAGGAGGGGGGTGACGTGAGAGAACTTGGGAAGGTTGAACACCAGACGGGCTGCGGCATTCTGGATGAGTTGTAGGGGTTTAATGGCACAGGCAGGGAGGCCAGCCAACAGCGAGTTGCAGTAATCCAGACGGGAGATGACAAGTGCCTGGATTAGGACCTGTGCCGCTTCCTGTGTAAGGCAGGGTCGTACTCTCGAATGTTGTAGAGCATGAACCTGCAGGATCGGGTCACCGCCTTGATGTTAGCGGAGAACGACAGGGTGTTGTCCAGGTCACGCCAAGGCTCTTCGCACTCTGGGAGGAGGACACAATGGAGTTGTCAACCGTGATGGCGAGATCATGGAACGGGCAGTCCTTCCCCGGGAGGAAGAGCAGCTCCGTCTTGCCAGGGTTCAGCTTGAGGTGGTGATCCGTCATCCATACTGATATGTCTGCCAGACATGCAGAGATGCGATTCGCCACCTGGTTATCAGAAGGGGGAAAGGAGAAGATTAGTTGTGTATCGTCAGCGTAGCAATGATAGGAGAGGCCATGTGAGGATATGACAGAGCCAAGTGACTTGGTGTATAGGGAGAATAGGAGAGGGCCTAGAACTGAGCCCTGGGGGACACCAGTGGTGAGAGCACGTGGTGCGGAGACAGCTTCTCGCCACGCCACTTGGTAGGAGCGACCGGTCAGGTAGGACGCAATCCAGGAGTGAGCCGCGCCGGAGATGCCCAGCTCGGAGAGGGTGGAGAGGAGGATCTGATGGTTCACAGTATCAAAGGCAGCAGACAGGTCTAGAAGGACAGACACAGTTGACAGCTCAGTGTGTGTGTGTGTGAGGTCTAATTAGGAGGAAGTCTGATGACCTCTTGACGTTCTGTCACTGGTGGAGCAGGTCCTAATGTTCTAGAGGGAAACTTAGCTGAATGTTCATCTAATTACAGGTGTGTTAAATATGTTTTATTAAATGTAAACTACTGTCAAAAGCCAATGTAGAGTTGCAGCAGATTTCCTTAGATTGACTTTGTTGAAAGGCACAGCAAACGAAACTGACATGGATCAATAATTGACCTTCCACTGGCATTAAACAAAACATGTGTGTCCATGTATGCTGATGATTCAACCATATGCGCATCAGCAACCACAGCTAATGAAGTCACTGAAACCCTTAACAAAGAGTTGCAGTCTGTTTTGGAATGGGTGGCCACTAATAAACTGGTCCTGAACATCTCTAAAACTAAGAGCATTGTATTTGGTACAAATCCTTCCCTAAGTTCTAGACCTCAGCTGAATCTGGTAGTGAATGGTGTGCCTGTTGAACAAGTTGAGGAGACTAAATTACTAGTGTTACCTTATGGTCAAAACATATAGATTCAATGGTTGTAAAGATGGGGAGAGGTATGTCCATAATAAAGAGGGTTCTGCAGGCTCTAGTTTAGTCTAATCTTGATTATTGTCCAGTCGTGTGGTCCAGTGCTGCAAGGAAAGACCTAGTTAAGCTGCAGCTGGTCCAAAATAGAGCGGCACGTCTTGCTCTTCATTGTAATCAGAGGGCTGATATAAATACTATGCATGCCAGTCTCTCTTGGCTAAGAGTTGAGGAGAGACTGACTGCATCACTTCTTCTTTTTATAAAAAAACATTAATGAGTTGAAAATCCCAAATTGTTTGCATAGTCAACACACAGCTCTGACATACACACTTACCCCACCAGACATGCCACCAGGGGTCTTTTCACAGTCCCCAAATCCAGAACAAATTCAAGAAAGCGTACAGTATTATATAGAGCCATTATTGCATGGAACTCCGTTCCATCTCATATTGCTCAAATAAACAGCAAACCTGGTTTCAAAAAACAGATAAAGTAAAGTGTTTTGTCGTTGTGTTTATTCGTTATAATAAACATGTATGCATATCACGCTGCGCCTTGGTCCGTCCCGTCCTTCAACGAACGTGACAATTACCTCAATATCTCTATCTACATAACATAAGCTCTATATCTCTATCTACATAAAATTACCTCAATATCTCTATCTACATAATATTACCTCTATATCTATGTGTCTACATAATATTAGCTCCATATCTCTTTCCACACAAAGGGGATATATCTTATCAGCCATCTGGACTGTGCTTTTACAAGATGATCAATTCCAATAAAAGGAGATGAGATGAGTGCTTTATGTATTTGACAAATAGAAAATTGGCCTGACGTAGCCCCTGACCCTAAAATGACACGTTGCAGGAGGATAATCTCTTTACAATGATTGGAGCGTTCAATTAACCAGATGAAATTATGAGAAACATGGTGCAGATGAGGAGAGGCAGCTACGAACACTCTCTCTGTCTCTCTGTCTCTCTGTCTCTCTCTGTCTCTCCCTCTCTGTCTCTGTCTCTGTCTCTCTGTCTCTCTGTCTCTCTGTCTCTCTCTCTCTCTCTCTCTCTCTCTCTGTCTCTCTCTCTCTAGCGCTTGTTCACTACCTCTTTCTCTTTCTCCCTCTCTCTTTCTCGCTCTGTCACTGTGTCCACACCCCCTTTCAAAATATTATATGACTCTCTATAGCAGAGATCAGAGCCTACAGTTTCCTCTACCACCTCTGGGTATCATAGCCACTAGTACATAATCAAAACTCAGGGGCCATATCCCCAGGCCAAGAACACACGCACGCACACACGCACACACTCACTCACACATACACACACAAACACACACACAAACAAATAAACACACTCACAGGGCTGATCCGTAAACCCTGTAGTGCCAGCTGTGAGTCATGGCAGCCTGTTGACATTCTGTAACTGTGATATATGCCAGCGGATGAATGTGTAATTAGGCCTTGGCAGAGACTCCACAGTTACTTAGCTCCACACTTCATTATCTGTCCACACCCCCGGTCGCTTCTAACACTACAGCCACACTTATGATTTAAGCTAATGTAGGAACAGAACGGGAGAAACCTTCTCTTCTTCTCTGTTTCCTCTACTGAGGGTCATTCTCCTTCTGTAAGGGATTTGCTGGTTGTTTTATAATGTTTTGATTCAAAGAGTTTAGACTTGTAAGAAAGCATTGCATGTGATACCGTGGAATGATTCAGATGTGCACAGGTGTGTATTCTTCTTTTATTTGGAAACCTGGAAACAAATGGAGGAGTCACATCCATACTTTTAGTAAAGATATAAAAAGACTCAAATGAAAACAAAACAAAGTAAAAGTACATATGTTTGGGTTATGATAGGGTAATAGCAGTTGTACTAAGCTAATAAGGCATTGAGTTATATATTTATATATATATATATATATAAATATATGTATATATATATATATATATATATATATATATATATATATATTATGTATGTATATATTTAAACAATGGGGAAATATAATTAATTGAAATTATAATTGAAATGATAATCTAATAGTTTTATGCAATAGTCCAAGCAGAGTTGTAAATAAAAGCATATACAGTATATTACTTAATGGTTCATATAATCTAGAAAATAAATATATATGCAGTTTGAGTTATGGATAAGCCACTTTCTCACAGATCCCTAACTTCAGTTGATCACATGGTGCATCATTCCAGTTCTGCTCTGGGTTAGAATAAATTAAGCGTCTCTCAGCACAGTCCTCCACTGCCATAATTGTTAGGCTCTCCACTCTTCCAGTACCTGTAACCAATCAAGACCCAGCCCTCAGTTTACAAACACAAAGTATATGGACGTATAAAGAAATTGAGGCCTGTGGCTTTAAATGAAATGAAATACAGTTATTATGGGACATCAGAATATTTAAATGTCTTACTGTATGGTCAGTGGTGTTCCATCCACCCATTCCATGACCCCTCTGTCTCTCTGTCAGTCAGACCAATCCAGAACATCCCATTGAATCCATTGATAAAATTCTAAAGTATTGGCACAGACATTTAATGTCAACAAAACTCACTGAATCCTTCATCAATTTCTACCTGCAGCAACCCTAGTGGCCAGTTGTTTGGTTGGTTTTCTGGGGTTTTCTTTCATCAATATTTCCAGCATTATCCACTAGGGGTTGCTGCAGGTAGAAAATCCTAGGGAATGTTATTTTAAATGACACAAGCTTGAGTGTTTGTGTGGGGGATCACCTAATCCTAAACCTTTAAAAGTCACTAGACATGGGTTTGAGTCCTGGTTGGGCTACCTCTGAAATCGCTACAACTACTTCCATGGTTGGTTTCATTGACTCTCCTGTTAAACTGCCCCTAGTTCGTTGGAGAGGAGCAGCTTGAGCAAAGTGAGGTGTAGAATCACTGATCTAGAAATATTATTCCGTGCCAAATAATAGGCTTTGTGCAATAAAAAGTGTAGAGCTAGGCCTTCCCAGGCTTAGGGGTCCCCCACCAAACAGTCACGAACGACCAGACATTGATTGATTGATTGGAGACAGCTTGTGCCAATTAAAGAACATTTCCTAGGATTTTCTACCTGCAGCAACATAGTGGATAATACTAGAAATAAGTCAAAGAAACCCCCAGAAAAACCAACCAAAACTACTGTCCCAACCAATAACAACAACACCACCATTTCGACTGCTGCTACTACTACTATCCATTTACCCCTTTCCCCTCCCTCTTTCTTCTCCCTCCTCTTTTCCCCTCTTCTCTTCTCTCCTTTCCCCTTTCTCCAACCTCAATATCTCTCTCTCTCTCTCTCTCTCTCTCTCTCTCTCTCTCTCTCTCTCTCTCTCTCTCTCTCTCTCTCTTTTCTCTCTCTCTCTCTCTCTCTCTCTCTCTCTCTCTCTCTCTCTCTCTCACCTGTTCCTCTTTGCTATTTATGATCACCAGGTTTGCTCCTCTACTTAGACAGTCCTGTTTGCTCTGCTCCCAGGTTTTCATCTCAGTGGAGAAGAGGTAAAAATGGCCAATCCAAAATGACTCCATCCCTTTTTTAAATGTTGCTCTGTTGAAGAGCAAAGGAGAACACGTGAAAGCAGCAGCTTTATACTCATATACCCATGGACCCAATAACACTAACAATGACAATAATAATTACGAAACATCAAGATGGTTATGGTGGGTGTGATTGAATTCCAGCCAGTCAAAATGGTGTAGTCAGATAAGGATAACTCACTCACCCATAAACGAGAATTTATTTAGAAGGTTATCTCTCTCCCCCTGTAGCTTGTCTCTCTCCCCCTGTAGCTGGTCTCTCTCTGTCTGTAGCTGGTCTTTCTCGTCTGTAGCTGGTCTGTCTCTCTCAATAACTTAGTCTGCTCTTCCTCAAAGTTACCTGCCACTCTGTTGTCTGCAAAGAAACATAAAAAGCAATGACCAAAATACTCACACTAAAACAACCTGACTATCAATGATATAAAACTGGGTAAACTCACAGTGGACACAAAGGCCTATGATCCCAGCCAGTAGAAGAACACACAGCAGCCCCAGACACACTACAGCACCTCTGAGGAGGTTACTCTTAGCTGAGGATCAAAAACATGATTTACAGCTTACTGTGATACAGCTTAGCAGGTTGTGAAAGATGTGTGTGCTGTATTTTTATCTTACCAAATTGTTGCCTTCCTGCCACATTGTCAGCATTAACATTAGCATAAATATTCTCCATAGCATCAGTACTTTTCAGTTCATCCCTCTCAGTTGGTAAAGGTTATACTGTATCTGTCCCTTCACCTTCCTCTTTTTTGACTGACATTCCTGGATATCGGTCAACTGGGGCGATACATATTTCAACATTTTCAAGAAAAGAGAACCAAAGCTAAACCAACGTTTATTCAGCAGAGTTGCAGAACCTCTAAGATTATATTGAGACAGGCATGTTTTTTAACTGAATTCTCTGTGATTCGAGTGGTGAGTTCCAGAAGTAGCTAGCTAGTTATACTAATGTTAGCTAACCAAAATAATGTTTACAATGCCATGGCTGAATGCCTTTTAGCTACTGTTGTGTTGTGTTGTACAGTGCCTTCAGAAATTATTCATACCCCTTGACTTATTCCACATTTTGCTGTGTTACAGCCAGAATTCAAAATGGATTAAATAAATAAAAAATCTCACCCATCTACATACAATACCCCATAATGACAAAGTTAAAACATGTTTTTAGAAATCTTCGCAAATTTATTGAAAATGAAATACAGAAATGTGTCATTTAAATAAGTATTCACACCCCTGACTCAGTACATGTTAGAATCACTTTTGGCAGTGATTACAGCTACTGTGCCTTGCAAAAGTATTCATCCCCCTTGGCATATTTTCCTATTTTGTTGTATTACAACCTGTAATTTAAATGGATTTTTATTTGGATTTGATGTAATGGACATACACAAAATAGTCCAAATTGGTGAAGTGAAATGAAAAAAATAACTTGTTTCAAATAATTCAAAAAAACAGATAATGGAAAAGTGGTGCGTGCATATATATTCACCCCCTTTGCTATGAAGCCCCTAAATAAGATCTGGTGCAACCAATTACCTTCAGAAGTCACATAATTAGTGTCACACCCTGGCTCTGGGACTCTATATGTTGAGCCAGGGTGTGTTCTTTCTGTTGTGTTTATTTCTATGTTGGCCAGAGTGACTCCCAATCAGAGGCAACGAGTGTCAGCTGTCGTTGGTTGTCTCTGATTGGGAGCCATATTTAAACTATCTGTTTTCCCTTTGTGTTTGTGGGTTCTTGTTCCGTGTTGGTCATTGTTACCGTGGACTTCACGAGTCGTTTCTTGTTTTGTTTATTGTTGTCTATTATCACTAAAGATAATAAAGTTTAAACATGTTCGTTCATCACGCTGCGCCTTGGTCTGTTCCCTACGACGATCGTGACAGAAGAACCCACCATAAAAGGACCAAGCAGCGTGTCCAGGAGCAGGCAGCCTGGACGTGGGAGCAGATTTTGGACGGGCAGGGGTCCTGGACCTGGGAGGAAATCCTGGCCGGGATGGATCGCCGGCCATGGAGTGAGACTGTAGAGAGGCGACGGAGAGAGGAGCAACGGCGTGATCAGGGTCGTCGTCGGACGGTCGAGAGGCAACCCCAAATAATTTTTAGGGGGGGGCACAGGGCATGGACGACGGGGCTGACGGAGGCAGAGAAGGGGCGTATTCAGAAGGCCACCAGGTTACGGGGGCCACTGGTCAAAGTAGAGCCAGTGGTGTGTGTCCCCAGTACGGTCCGGCCTGTTACGGCCCCTCGCACCAAATGGACGGTGTGCGTCGCCAGCCCGGTCCGGCCTGTCCCTGCTCCACGCACCAAGCCTACGGTGTGCGTCGCCAGCCCGGTCCGGCCTGTCCCTGCTCCTCGCACCAAGCCTACGGTGTGCGTCGCCAGCCCAGTCCGGCCTGTCCCTGCTCCACGCACCAAGCCTACGGTGTGCGTCGCCAGCCCGGTCCGGCCTGTCCCTGCTCCACGCACCAAGCCTACGGTGTGCGTCGCCAGCCCGGTCCGGCCTGTCCCTGCTCCTCGCACCAAGCCTACGGTGTGCGTCGCCAGCCCGGTCCGGCCTGTCCCTGCTCCACGCACCAAGCCTACGGTGTGCGTCGCCAGCCCGGTCCGGCCTGTCCCTGCTCCACGCACCAAGCCTACGGTGTGCGTCGCCAGCCCGGTCCGGCCTGTCCCTACTCCACGCACCAAGCCAGGGGTGCGAGTCGTCAGCCCGGTCCGGCCTGTTCCTACTCCACGCACCAAGCCAGGGGTGCGCATCGTCAGCCCGGTCCGGCCCGTTCCGGCTCCACGCACCAAGCCAGGGGTGCGCGTCGCCAGCCCGGCCCGGCCTGTTCCTGCTACTCGCACTAAGCCAGGGGTGCGAGTCGTCAGCCTGGTAAGGCCCGTTCCTCCTCCACGCACCAAGCCAGGGGTGCGCGTCGTCAGTCCAGCACAACCCGTGCCTGGGTCACCGGTGCCTGGTAAGGTACCGGTCCACTGCTCCACTACGGAGCTGAAGCTAACTGCTCCTGCTGCGTCCAGTTCCGCTCCAGCCAGCGGGGCCAGACTGGACCAGGGGCGCTATGGGGGGTTTATTGGAGGGTGGTGGGCAAGGCCGGAGCCAGAACCGCCGCCGAGGAGGAATGCCCACCCAGCCCTCCCCTGTTTTGTTCAAGTTGAGGCGCGGTCGCAGTCCGCGCCTTTAGGGGGGGGTACTGTCACACCCTGGCTCTGGGACTCTATATGTTGAGCCAGGGTGTGTTCTTTCTGTTGTGTTTATTTCTATGTTGGCCAGAGTGACTCCCAATCAGAGGCAACGAGTGTCAGCTGTCGTTGGTTGTCTCTGATTGGGAGCCATATTTAAACTATCTGTTTTCCCTTTGTGTTTGTGGGTTCTTGTTCCGTGTTGGTCATTGTTACCGTGGACTTCACGAGTCGTTTCTTGTTTTGTTTATTGTTGTCTATTATCACTAAAGATAATAAAGTTTAAACATGTTCGTTCATCACGCTGCGCCTTGGTCTGTTCCCTACGACGATCGTGACAATTAGTTATATAAAGTCCACCTGTGTGCAATCTAAGTGTCACATGATCTGTCACATGATCTCAGTATACAGTGGGGAGAACAAGTTTTTGATACACTGCCGATTTTGCAGGTTTTCCGACTTACAAAGCATGTAGAGGTCTGTCATTTTTATCAAAGGTACACTTCAACTGTGAGAGACGGAATCTAAAACAAAAATCCAGAAAAACACATTGTATGATTTTTAAGTAATTAATTTGCATTTTATTGCATGACATAAGTATTTGATCACCTACCAACCAGTAAGAATTCCGGCTCTCACAGACCTGTTAGGTTTTCTTTAAGAAGCCCTCCTGTTCTCCACTCATTACCTGTATTAACTGCACCTGTTTGAACTCATTACCTGTATAAAAGACACCTGTCCACACACTCAATCAAACAGACTCCAACCTCTCCACAATGGCCAAGACCAGAGAGCTGTGTAAGGACATCAGGGATAAAATTGTAGACCTGCACAAGGCTGGGATGGGCTACAGGACAATAGGCAAGCAGCTTGGTGAGAAGGCAACAACTGTTGGCGCAATTATTAGAAAATGGAAGAAGTTCAAGATGACGGTCAATCCCCCTCGGTCTAGGGCTCCATGCAAGATCTCACCTCGTGGGGCATCAATGATCATGAGGAAGGTGAGGGATCAGCCCAGAACTACACGTCAGGACCTGGTCAATGACCTGAAGAGAGCTGGGACAAAGGTCCCCCTGCTCAAGTCAGCGCATGTCCAGGCCCGTCTGAAGGTTGCCAATGACCATCTGGATGATCCAGAGGAGGAATGGGAGAAGGTCATGTGGTCTGATGAGACAAAAATTGAGCTTTTTGGTCTAAACTCCACTCGCCGTGTTTGGAGGAAGAAGAAGGATGAGTACAACCCCAAGAACACCATCCCAACCGTGAAGCATGGAGGTGAAAACATCATTCTTTGGGGATGCTTTTCTGCAAAGGGGACAGGATGACTGCACCGTATTGAGGGGAGGATGGATGGGGCCATGTATCGCGAGATCTTGGCCAACAACCTCCTTCCCTCAGTAAGAGCATTGAAGATAGGTCGTGGCTGGATCTTCCAGCATGACAACGACCCGAAACACACAGCCAGGGCAACTAAGGAGTGGCTCCGTAAGAAGCATCTCAAGGTCCTGGAGTTGCCTAGCCAGTCTCCAGACCTGAACCCAATAGAAAATCTTTGGAGGGAGCTGAAAGTCCGTATTGCCCAGTGACAGCCCCGAAACCTGAAGGATCTGCAGAAGGTCTGTATGGAGGAGTGGGCCAAAATCCCTGCTGCAGTGTGTGCAAACCTGGTCAAGACCTACAGGAAAAGTATGATCTCTGTAATTGCAAACAAAGGTTTCTGTACCAAATATTAAGTTCTGATTTTCTGATGTATCAAATACTTATGTCATGCAATAAAATGCAAATTAATTACTTAAAAATCATACAATGTGATTTTCTGGATTTTTGTTTTAGATTCCGTCTCTCACGGTTGAAGTGTACCTATGATAAAAATGACAGACCTCTACATGCTTTGTAAGTAGGAAAACCTGCAAAATCGGCAGTGTATCAAATACTTGTTCTCCCCACTGTATATACACCTGTTCTGAAAGGCCCCAGAGTCTGCAACACCACTAAGGAAGGGGTACCACCAAGCAAGCGGCACCATGAAGACCAAGGAGCTCTCCAAACAGGTCAGGGACAAAGTTGTGGAGAAGTACAGATCAGGGTTGGGTTCTAAAAACATATCTGAATCTTTGAACATCCAACAGAGCACCATTAAATCCATTATTAAAAAATGGAAAGAATATGGCACCACAATAAACCTGCCACTATGTCAGGTGCAAACCCAACACCTCTCATTACCCCGAGAACACCATCCCCACAGTGAAGCATGGTGGTGGCAGCATCATGCTGTGGGGATGTTTTTCATCGGCAGGGACTGGGAAACTGGTCAGAATTGAAGGAATGATGGATGGCACTAAATACAGGGAAATCCTTGAGGGAAACCTGTTTCAATCTTCCAGAGATTTGAGACTGGGACGGAGGTTCACCTTCCAGCAGGACAATGACCCTAAGCATACTGGTAAAGCAACCACTCGAGTGGTTTAAGGAATGGTCTAGTCAAAGCCCACACCTCAATCCAATTGAGAATCTGTGGTATGACAAAGATTGCAGTACACCAGCGGAACCCATCCAACTTGAAGGAGCTGGAGCAGTTTTGCTTTGAAGAATGGGCAAAAATCCCAGTGGCTAGATGTGCCAAGCTTATAGAGCCATACCCCAAGAGACTTGCAGCTGTAATTGCTGCAAAAGGTGGCTCTACAAAGTATTGACTTTGGGGGGGTGAATAGTTATGCACACTCAAGTTTTCAGTTTTTTTGTCTTATTTCTTGTTTGTTTCACAACAAATAAATATTTTGCATCTTCAAAGTGGCCAATTATATTATATGACTGTTGCATCCCGTTTAAGTTTATTGTGAGGGTAATGACTTTTGTTTTTTATGATAATTATTAGGTGGAGGTGTCTAGCTACAGTGATATCTTCAACCTAGCCTAGCTTTTAGCTAGCTAGCTAGCTGCTCTGCAAGCTAGCTTAACTTGCTATAAAGTTAGAGAAACAAGTTGAAGAAAAAGTAACTAAATAAAACATGTTTTTATTATGACCTGAAATAATATGTTCCTCCTGTCTACGTAGTTCTACGTACTTTTGTCCAGCTCAAATTTTGGAATGGACCGTATATGACACTATGTCGCTCTGTTTGCCTAGGGTGTGTAGGGCCCTTTAAGTGTTAGAATATAAAGTGCCAGTGGCATGTAATTGGACAACACGTTTTGATTTCACGTTTGATCCTAAAATGAAGAAAATCAGTGCAAAACTGTTGGAGTTAGACACTCCCACAGCTGAGAGGCTTACAGTTATTGTATTAGCCTATAATAGGCCTAGATGATTTACCGTTTATAATGGTTGGATCTCGAAATTATCCTATAAACATTATACTTTTTAACTAATAGCCTATTAATTTATATTCCTGTCTATTCTCTTCCTTAGTTGTCTGTCAATGTTGTGCAATGTTATAGCTATAAACATTTATGAATGATTTGCCTTTAAATAGTGTTTGGAATCCAACCGTTGGATCAAGAAATGATTGTAGCGTAGTCTCCTGAGTGGCGCAGTGGTCTAAGGCACTGCATCGCAGTGCTAACTGTGTCACTAGAGATCCTGGTTCGAATCCAGGCTCTGTCGCAGCCGGCCGCGACCGGGAGACTCATGGGCGGCGCACAATTGGCCCAGCGTTGTCCAGGGTAGGGGAGGGAATGGCCGGCAGGGATGTATCTCAGTTGATAGAGCATGGCGTTTGCAACGCCAGGGTTGTGGGTTCGATTCCCACAGGGGGCCAGTATAAAAAAATATGTATTCACTAACTGTAAGTCGCTCTGGATAAGAGCGTCTGCTAAATGACTAAAATGTAAATGTAAAAAAAATTGTAGGCCTATGCTGCAAATGAGCACAAACTAAGCCATAATGGTGCAATTCATCTGACTTCACTTTTGATAATTGAATCTGTCAATGTTTTAAATAAATACATAGTTTTAATGTATTTATTTATTTGTTAGGGACAGATACAATTATTCAATTGTTTAATTGTGTCTATCCCTAACAGATTAGACTATTATGATATACTTATCTATTAATAACACTACTGCCTAAAACTCTTATAAACCATCTAATAACAAAAAGTCAAAATCATAACAGTTTTAGTTAAAAGCCCATATTTTATTTAAACATACTTTAAACCTCTTGGTTGTTAACTCCCCTATTTGGGGGACTTTGAGCGGTTCTGGACCAGTTCCGACTGGGATTGTGGTGTACACGCACGTGCACACGTTTGCACACATACAAGCAACAGAATATATTGGCTACATCCACTTATTTTCACACGTACTTGCACATGCAGTATCAGTCAAAAGTTTGGACACACCTACTCATTCAAGGGTTTTTCTTTATTTTTACTATTTGTAGAATAATAGTGAAGACATCAACACTTTGAAATAACTCATATGGAATCATGTAGTAACCAAAAAAGTGTTAAACAAATCAAAATATATTGTATATTTTAGATTCTTCAAAGTAGCCACCCTTTGCCTTGATGACAGCTATGCACACTCTTTGCATTCTCTCAACCAGCTTCACCCGGAATTCATTTCCAACAGTCTTGAAGGAGTATGCACATATGCTGACAACAAATACATGTAAGATGTAATAAAAACTGCCAGGATAAAAAAATAGACGCATTGCTGTTGAACCAGCCGTTGTTCTATTAGGCCTAAGGGAGGGCTTGGGTTTGGAACATATGAAACTGAAAACAAGCCAATTGTTACAGTTTAAAGACAACTTGTAAATTTACAAGGTTCACCGGTATTCACAGAGGTTCTCATCTCTCGTTTCATGATGGGCATGGACACGTAGCCTACATCATGGAGGGGGTTTTACGCTTGTCCGAAACGGGACATGCATAGCTAAAATAATGTGGGTGAAACTGACTACGTGATACAGACTCCTGATAGAAAACGCCAATATCGTGTGTGCCACGTTAACATGTTGAAAACATACCACACCAGACCCGTTACTCAGATAGACAGTCCAGAGAAACTGGCCGAGTCGGCTGTCTCTATTGCTGCTACGGCTGTAGTGGGAGGTCATGTTAATGATGTGGACGGAGATGGTTTGGAGTTGCGCAATACTCAGCAGCAGTGTGCTAGATTGCCCAATTCAGAGATGCTGCTGTCTCTCCCGTCAAGCCTGATTCATTTAACGGACGGACAGTCAGATGATATTGTGAGACTATTACACAGCTTTCCATGTCTTTTTAATGATGTTCCTACATGCACAAATGTGTTAGAAAATGACATTAATGTTGGAAACGCTGCACCTATCAAGCAACATGCTTATCGTGTCAACGTCTCTAAAAGAAAGATAATGATGGGCATGGACACGTAGCCTACATCATGGAGGGGGTTTTACGCTTGTCCGAAACGGGACATGCATAGCTAAAATAATGTGGGTGAAACTGACTACGTGATACAGACTCCTGATAGAAAACGCCAATCTCGTGTGTGCCACGTTAACATGTTGAAAACATACCACACCAGACCCGTTACTCAGATAGACAGTCCAGAGAAACTGGCCGAGTCGGCTGTCTCTATTGCTGCTACGGCTGTAGTGGGAGGTCATGTTAATGATGTGGACGGAGATGGTTTGGAGTTGCGCAATACTCAGCAGCAGTGTGCTAGATTGCCCAATTCAGAGATGCTGCTGTCTCTCCCGTCAAGCCTGATTCATTTAACGGACGGACAGTCAGATGATATCGTGAGACTATTACACAGCTTTCCATGTCTTTTTAATGATGTTCCTACATGCACAAATGTGTTAGAACATGACATTAATGTTGGAAACGCTGCACCTATCAAGCAACATGCTTATCGTGTCAACGTCTCTAAAAGAAAGATAATGAGGGATGAGGTCGGTTATTTGCTAGAAAATAACCTGGCTATGCCAAGTTCAAGTCCTTGGAGTTCTCTGTGTATTCTGGTTCCTAAACCTGATGGGACATCCAGGTTATGTACGGACTATTGGAAGGTAAATGCTGTCACAGTGCCCGACTCGTTTCCGTTACCCAGACTGGATGACTGTATTGATACTGTTGGTGCTGCTACTTATGTAACCAAACTAGATCTTCTAAAAGGTTACTGGCAGGTGCCGTTAACCTCACGTGCCTCCGACATCTCTGCCTTTGTGACCCCAGATCACTTTCTACAACAGTGCTTCTCAATTATTTTCTGTTACGCCCCCCCTAGGAAGAAGTAAACATTTTGCGCCCCCCAACTCTCCGCCGCGACTGTAAATAGTATAATTTGTCTATAAAATTGTTATATGTACACCTCTGCATAACATTGTATCCTTATTAACATTAAAGAAAATAAAAAAGAAAGAAATATAGATCAAAGAATAACTTTATTAACATTGTAACAGAAAATACTTAAAGTGCATCAATTTGCCTGAAATTTTAAAAAAATGCAACCCTTATTTAAACTGTAAACATTTTTTGACCATTTGATACTGAAAAAAAAATATATATATAATCAATAAATAATAATAAATTCAAATTGATCAGCAACATTAACTCAGGAGCACAATATATGAAACACTTTGACCTATAAAACAAAAATGAATAAAACAATTTGTGCTGATTCCTCGTCTCCCACCGTAGTCACAGTGAAGCCAAGCGCTACATACGCTTCGTCATATTTCCTTGTCTTAGCTTTCGGGAGACTTTGTCTCATTATCTCCGTCTCTCTCCGCCTTTCTTTTCATCCCTGTTAAATATTTTTCCATGGTGTCTCTTAAGGGTTTGTTATCTGCACCTCATATATCCTGCTCTGTGCTGTGTGCTCTTGTTCGGTGCAAAAAAAACCTACTCCCTGCGGCAAAAAAAAGCATGTTCCCCGGGGTCACACGCGCCCCCCCTGGCATCGCTCCGAGCCCCCCCAGGGGGGCGCGCCCCACTATTTGAGAAGGACTGTTCTACAATATGCTGTTATGGCATTTGGGATGCGGAACGCACCAGCCACTTTCCAACGCCTGGTAACACAGTATTGGCTGGAGTTCCTAATTGTAGTGCTTACCTTGATGATCTTGTAATTTATTCAACTGAGTGGTCTGATCATGTTAACACTCTAAGGGTAGTGTGTGAACGTCTAGCAGCCGCTTCTCTAACCCTGAACTTAGCAAAGTGCGAGTTTGGGAAGGCCACTGTTACTTATCTCGGTAAACAGGTCGGCCATGGTCAGGTGCGCCCTGTAGATGCCAAGGTCTCAGCTATAAATGCATTTCCCGCACCTACCACCAGAAGAGAGCTACGCCGCTTTTTAGGGATGGTTGGCTACTACCGTAGTTTCTGTAAAAATGTCTCTGCGGTAGTTGCTCCATTAACGGATTTGCTCAGTCCGGCGAGAAAATGTGTATGGTCTGAAGATTGTCGTACTGCTTTCAACACTGCTAAAGCACTCTTATGTAGTACTCCTGTTCTTGCTGCGCCAGATTTTGAACGACCGTTTAAACTGGAGGTAAATGCAAGTGCCAGAGGTGCTGGTGCTGTTCTACTGCAGCCGGACCAGAGTGGAGTGGACCATCCTGTCTGTTATTTTTCACGGAAATTTAACAAATGTCAGACAAACTATTCCACCATTGAACAAGAAGCTCTAGCTTTGTTGTTAGCTCTGCAGTACTTTGAAGTTTATGTTGGTTCCAGTGCATTCAGAGTGATAGTGTATACTGACCATAACCCCTTAGTTTTTCTCCACCGGATGTACAACCAGAATCAACGCCTTATGCGTTGGGCACTTGTAGTGCAAAATTATAATTTGGAGATCCGCCACAAAAAGGGGTCGGATAATGTGTTTGCTTTGTCTCGTGTTTAAAGAACTAGGTTTTTTTGTTTTGTTTGTTATCCCGTCAGGATGCTGTTGATCTTTTGAATTTTGTGTGTGTGTGATGGTACGTGTGTCGCAAACCATTGTGGTTTGCTCTTTTAAGGGTGGGAGTGTTACGGATACAGGTATCCTGTGTCTTTTTGTGTTTTTCCTCTCCTTCTGCCCTAATCACAGGTGTCCTGTATGTTCCTGATTGGTGGTCGTTGGGGTGTCTGCTGATTGCTGAGGTGGACCAATCAGTGGACATTCCTCTGCATTGCACCACCTGTTTCTGGTTTTTCAATCACACATCCCATTGTTTAAAAGCCGGTCAGTTATGTTTGTTGTTAGAGACTATTTCCGTATGTGAGTATGGATACTGTGGTGTCCTGTGTTTTGTTTACTCACTAAGTTGCTGGTTACTCTGTTTGGTAACTTTGTGAGACTATTTCTATATATGAGTATGGATACTGTGGTGTCCTGTGTTTTGTGTACTCACTAATTTACTGGTTACTCTGTTTGGTAACTTTGTGTGTTTCTGGGAAAAGGGGAAGTTAAGCAAGCTGCCCTTGGGCATACATTACCCGTAGAAAGAACTGTCTATAAACACTAGTTAGACCTGAGCGGACCACCCACTGTATTTTTGTATGATTAGCAGTAGTTTAGCGGTTCTTGAGGCAGGCAATATCAGTTTAGTGGTGTTTTACACTATTGTTTCATTTCTTGGGTCCTGCTCAGCCCTTTTTCCCAAACCTTTACCGTGTGTTCACAAATAAACATTTTATGTTTGACGGTAGTTTATGGTTGTCGTGTAGTTTGTGTTCTCCCTGTTCCATGTCACGATTCTAATTTGCATGATTTATGTTACGGGTCTCTTCTCCATCCACCCTAGACGTTTAAAGCCACGGGGTTCGTAACATGCACGCATTGAATGCATAGATAAAAAGGGAATGTCAGCTCACTGTTTTCCTCTCAAACTTCATATTTTAATAAAGCTTTGGTTATTAAGATGTATTTCCAAGCGGTCTCAGGAGCCAAACCCTTTATCGGCAGTATTGACTACTTCGCAATTGCATTGGGCAGACAAAAAAAATACCTTCATTGAGAGGAGGGGAGGCTATGCTTGCACTGTGCATCACGGCTGGATAGGCTGCGTTTCCACTGTCAAAATTCATGCCATAAGCAACTGCGTTACCGCTAAAACCAGCTTTTGGTTGGTCTTAAATATCCCTATCAGCGCTGCCTGAAATTAGCACTTTGGATCATGTTTTTAAGGTCACACCTCAAATATGTCTACCCCGCCCATCTGAACGCAAGCGAGTTGATATAAGACAGGTAAATTGCCAAACCTGGTGTTGGGGCTGGAAAATGGCAGTGCGACAAAATTGCAAACTAACGTGTGTTTGACACTAGTGCCGCCTTAATGCCAGCCGGAAATAGAGCCCTAGGAATGACTTTTAGAAGGGCTGGGGTCCCTTTTATAGGACTGGAAGGGGGTGGGAATGACGTCATCATGGGATAAATGATGATGCAATAATTATGACAGTTTGAATTTTGAATACTCCTGTCTTCAGTGACATCATAATAGCCTAGTATTGGCATGATTATGCAACAGTAACCGTGCATTCCAAACGCAAAAACAGGGAAAATAAGCAAATATACAAACAGCTGAATATAAAGTGGATAATACCATGCACTTCTTTTGAGCCAAAAATTTACAAAAATCAGTCCAAAATTGTAAGAGGAGATCCTCCTGCAGCTTATAATCCTTCGCCTTTTTTTTTTTTTTTTTACATTTTAGTCATTTAGCAGACGCTCTTATCCAGAGCAACTTACAGTAAGTGAGTGCATACATTATTTTTATTTATTTTTCCCGTGGGAAACGCCATGCTCTACCAACTGAGCTACATCCCTGCCGGCCATTTCCTCCCCTACCCTGGACAACGCTGGGCCAATTGTGCACCGCCCCATGGGTCTCCCGGTCACGGCCGGCTACGACAGAGCCTGGATTCGAACCAGGATCTCTAGTGGCACAGCTAGCACTGCGATGCAGTGCCTTAGACCACTGCGCCACACATATAGATTTGGCGTCGTTCATTATGTGTCTTTGATAGCTCTCTATATGCAGCTATAACACAGCACTGATTAGGCCTTCAGTGTACTTAGTGTATGCATACCTCCTCAATTTAAACACTGAGCATCATGCCTGTCTCAATATCTGCTAAAGTTCCTCAACACTGCTTTCATAAAGATGGTTTAGTTTTGGTTCACCTTTTTAGAGATTTGTTTTACATAGACAGCCCTAGTTGATCACTGTGAACTTACTGTAGCAGTAGAGGACCCATGTAACTTTGTATCATACTGCATATAACCTTGGTGTGGGTGTCTTCTCTCTGTGTTTATTGGTATGGGGAGGAGGCTGAGGGGAGGGGTGGAGGAGGGGAGGAGGGATGAGTGGATTGGAGAAGGAAGGGGAGGATAGCGGTAATCTTGAATTTGGGAAACCCTTCTCATGTTTTGTAATCAGCTGAGAGCAGGAAAGTCACTGGAGGAGAGGAGAGGAGAGGAGAGGAGAGGAGAGGAGAGGAGAGGAGAGGAGAGGAGAGGAGAGGAGAGGAGAGGAGAGGAGAGGAGAGGAGAGGAGAGGAGAGGAGAGGAGGAAAAAATGAGAGAAAGACAGGTTGTGGGAAGAGAGTTAACTGAAATAGTGCAAGTGCGGAGTGAAGGAATTATGGGCTGAGTGGAAAGAAAAGGTAGAGAACAGTAAAACAGATCAACTTGATGCAGTAGCTGTACACTGTAAAACCAAGTGTTTAGGATCTGAACATAACTAAACACTTTTCTGTAATACTTTTTAAACGTGTCAAGGCATTTAGAATTTCAATGGAAATGCGTCACAGTGTTTAGATTGTAAACATCAGAACATGTTTATTCGTGGTAACACTTTTTAAATACATAAACAAGTTTATTAAGCACAAGGCATTTAGGTTTTAAACACTACTGTAGGGTGTAAGGTCGTAGTTGCATATTTCCCAGCATGCCTTTCAAGTGAATGTGAGAGATAACCACCCATGACTGTGTTTGTTAGTTGTTGCATTCAAAAACTCCTATTCCAGAAGCCTTCACCAAGTGACTGTCTAAGTGAATGTGTATCAATTAAAAGTAAACCCTTTATGACCACATATTATACATTTCATTGGCATTTAGTTATGCCCTAGTTATCCTTGACATTTTGGTCTGAAAATCCTGGCTCATGAGCTACATCAGACCTGCAAGTCACAACACAGTGGTTTGTGAAGTGATTAGTCATTCCTGTAGGAATCCAGCCAGAGGGAAGGTACCAACAACTAGTTTATCACCCACATTCTGCACTCAGAATGACTGCTATGGTGAAAACCTTAATAAATATGACTATCTAAACTGGAAAAACCATCTCAGTAACGAGTGCAATAAGTCCAACCCCTCACAGATTGGATTAGTTTATAAAAATGTAAGTTATTTATCTTTGTTTAGTATAAGATCAATTAATAAGTCAACGTGCATGAGAAAACATAGATAATAAAACAAACCTGCAACAAAGCATGCTGGGAAATATGATAATGAGACCCCTCCCAAGTCTTTTTCACTCAGAGATGATGGGAAACTAAACACTAGTGTTTACAATCTGAACACTTAGGAGATATACAGTGGGGAGAACAAGTATTTGATACACTGCCGATTTTGCAGGTTTTCCTACTTACAAAGCATGTAGAGGTCTGTCATTTTTATCATAGGTACACTTCAACTGTGAGAGACGGAATCTAAAACAAAAATCCAGAAAATCACATTGTATGATTTTTAAGTAATTAATTTGCATTTTATTGCATGACATAAGTATTTGATACATCAGAAAATCAGAACTTAATATTTGGTACAGAAACCTTTGTTTGCAATTACAGAGATCATACTTTTCCTGTAGGTCTTGACCAGGTTTGCACACACTGCAGCAGGGATTTTGGCCCACTCCTCCATACAGACCTTCTGCAGATCCTTCAGGTTTCGGGGCTGTCACTGGGCAATACGGACTTTCAGCTCCCTCCAAAGATTTTCTATTGGGTTCAGGTCTGGAGACTGGCTAGGCAACTCCAGGACCTTGAGATGCTTCTTACGGAGCCACTCCTTAGTTGCCCTGGCAGTGTGTTTCGGGTCGTTGTCATGCTGGAAGATCCAGCCACGACCTATCTTCAATGCTCTTACTGAGGGAAGGAGGTTGTTGGCCAAGATCTCGCGATACATGGCCCCATCCATCCTCCCCTCAATACGGTGCAGTCATCCTGTCCCCTTTGCAGAAAAGCATCCCCAAAGAATGATGTTTCCACCTCCATGCTTCACGGTTGGGATGGTGTTCTTGGGGTTGTACTCATCCTTCTTCTTCCTCCAAACACGGCGAGTGGAGTTTAGACCAAAAAGCTCAATTTTTGTCTCATCAGACCACATGACCTTCTCCCATTCCTCCTCTGGATCATCCAGATGGTCATTGGCAACCTTCAGACGGGCCTGGACATGCGCTGACTTGAGCAGGGGGACCTTGCGTGCGCTGCAGGATTTTAATCCATGACGGCGTAGTGTGTTACTAATGGTTTTCTTTGAGACTGTGGTCCCAGCTCTCTTCAGGTCATTGACCAGGTCCTGCCGTGTAGTTCTGGGCTGATCCCTCACCTTCCTCATGATCATTGATGCCCCACGAGGTGAGATCTTGCATGGAGCCCTAGACCGAGGGTGATTGACCGTCATCTTGAACTTCTTCCATTTTCTAATAATTGCGCCAACAGTTGTTGCCTTCTCACCAAGCTGCTTGCCTATTGTCCTGTAGCCCATCCCAGCCTTGTGCAGGTCTACAATTTTATCCCTGATGTCCTTACACAGCTCTCTGGTCTTGGCCATTGTGGAGAGGTTGGAGTCTGTTTGATTGAGTGTGTGGACAGGTGTCTTTTATACAGGTAATGAGTTCAAATAGGTGCAGTTAATACAGGTAATGAGTGGAGAACAGGAGGGCTTCTTAAAGAAAACCTAACAGGTCTGTGAGAGCCGGAATTCGTACTGGTTGGTAGGTGATCAAATACTTATGTCATGCAATAAAATGCAAATTAATTACTTAAAAATCATACAATGTGTTTTTCTGGATTTTTGTTTTAGATTCCGTCTCTCACAGTTGAAGTGTACCTATGATAAAAATTACAGACCTCTACATGCTTTGTAAGTCGGAAAACCTGCAAAATCGGAAGTGTATCAAATACTTGTTCTCCCCACTGTAGGTGTTCTCCTGGTTGGAAACTGACTGGAAAAAAACTATCACGTTTAATCTTGCATTCTAAATGCCTGTGTTTAAGATGAGAACACTTATTGGCAAATCGAAATGCCTAATGTTTAAGTTTTAAACATTGACATTTAGGTTATAAACATGTCACATATTTCATGGTTTTAGAGTGTAGTTATCCTGTGAGAGGAATACAGCTTTAAATATGTTTCTTTCCTCTGTCACCTTTCCTCTCTCTTTCATTCTCTCTTTCTTTCAGTTTCTTCCCTCTCTAGGAATCAATGTCCTGATGGATCACATGCTTGGCACATTTCTTCCTACCTCTCAAGTGTGGGGACGGGAGGACACAATCCCTCCCTCTGCTGCCATTACCATCTACTGTCCCTTTCACACGCACACGCACTCACACACACACACACACACTGCTGCGATATGGTCAGGGTATACAGACGCTGTGGCTGTGATCCATAAGTGCCCTGAGTATCAAGCGACCTTGAGACACTCAGGTCCCTCTGGCCTTGCCTATACCAGCCGTGATATGTGTGTATGTACAGTTGTAGGATCTTAATTTGACCAGTTTCTCACAGCAGGAAAATGATCCTGCAGTAACAGGAAATGTGAATGATTCTGTGGATTATAATTAATGGACAATTTTGTAGGGGTTAATCAATTTTTTGTTAGGGCAAATCAAGTCTGATATTTTAAAGTGAAAATTACAAGCATTTCATTGTCACGGTTTCGGCCGAGGCTGCTCCTCCTCCTGGTTCGGGCAGGTTTCGGCGGTCGTCGTCCCCGGAGTACTAGCTGCCACCGATCTATGTTTCATGTTCGTTTGGTTTTGTCTTGATGTTGTACACCTGTGTCTAGTTAGTCCTCGTTAGTGTCCTATTTAGTTCTCGTTGTGTGTGTTTGGTGTTGTGTGCGATTGCTCTTTTGTTTTGGTGTTTGAGCTACGTACTTCCCTCCGTTGTTTTGGAGAGGTTTTCGCACATGTTAGTGCGCCGTTTGTTTGACACCTGTGTGCGCCTGTATTTCGCCTCCGGGTTTATTGTACTCGTTTACTACGTGAATATTTCACTAAAGTCTTTTGGACTTAGCTTCTGCGTCCTGCGCTTGATTCTTGCACCACACCCACCTTCAGCACCCCTTGACAGAATCACACACCATTTGAATGGAATCAGCAGGAGCAACAGCCACGCCTGAGTCGCTGGAGGAGCATGTCCACGGCCAGGATGACCAGATACGACAACTGGGGACCGCTCTACAGGACGTCATCAACACCCTGCACCGTTGGGAGTCCAGAGGGGTACCCACACCTCCACCTACCCTGCCACCCCCATCGGCCGGTCCACCAGTCCCAGGTCCGGAACCCAGGGGGATTCGGCTCTCGCTCCCGAGGGCGTATGACGGAACAGCTGCCGGGTGTCAGGGGTTCCTCCTGCAGGTGGAGCTCTACCTGGCCACTGTACACCCGGTGCCCTCGGGACACGAGAGCGTTTCCGCCCTCATCTCCTGTCTCACGGGCAAGACGTTGGAATGGGCCAACGCCGAGTGGAGGAAGATGGATGCCACTACCATCTCCTACGCCGAGTTCTCCCGTCGCTTCAAGGCCGTGTTCGACCATCCACCTGAGGGCAAAGCGGCGGGGGAGCGTCTAGTCCACCTGAGACAGGGGAGGAGGAGCGCACAGGCGTTCGCGCTGGAGTTCCGGACTCTAGCGGCAGACGCAGGGTGGAATGAACGGGCCCTCATCGACCATTTTTGATGTAGCCTACGGGAGGACGTTCAACGTGAGTTGGCCTGCAGGGATACCAATTTTACCTTCGACCAGTTGGTCGATATGTCCATCCGTCTGGACACCCTGCTGGCCACCCGTGGACGTCCCGAGTGGGGTCCGTCCATTCCACCCTCCGGCACCTCCGAGCCGAGCCCTATGGAGCTCGGGGGTGCTGGCGCTAGAGAAAGGAGGAGGAGGAGCCCGAGGGGGCCTGTCTCCTGCACCAAGTGCGGTCGTGGAGGGCACACTGCGGCCAGGTGCTGGGGAGGGTTCCCCGAGGGAGGAGACAACAGGCCACGCACTGGGGAGCCCTCCCAGGTGAGTAGACGCCCCACTTACCCAGAGCTCTCTGTTGCGCACTTTTGTATACCTGTTTGTTTTCCACAGGTTGCACCTCATTCCCAGCATAAGGCGCTAGTAGATTCAGGCGCAGCTGGGAATTTTGTTGATCGGAAGTTTTGTTTAGATTTAGGGATCCCTCTCCTACCTGTTGACAAACCTTTTCCCGTTCATGCCTTAGATAGCCGCCCGTTGGGGTCGGGGTTGATTAGGGAGGTCACAGCACCACTTACGATGTGTGCGCAGGGGGGTCATGAAGAGACTATACAGCTGTATCTGATCGACTCTCCTGCGTACCGGTGGTGCTGGGAATTCCCTGGTTAAGCACCCATAACCCTGCTATTTCGTGGCAACAGAGGGCTCTCAATGGGTGGTCTGCTCAGTGTGAGGGGCGATGTCTAGGTGTTTCCGTAGGGGCGACTTCGGTGGAAAGTCCAAACCAAGTGCCCGCACTGCAAATTCCGCCTGAATATGGGGTTTAGCTCTCGTGTTTAGTAAAGCTAGGGCGACGCAGTTGCCTCCTCATAGACAGGGGGATTGTGTGATTGATCTCCAGGCAGGAGCAGCGCTCCCACGGAGCCACGTGTATCCTTTGTCTCAAGAGGAGAGAAAAGCTATGGAAACTTACATAGCCGAATCTTTGAGACAGGGATACATTCGGCCCTCCACTTCTCCCGCCTCCTCGAGCTTCTTTTTTGTGAAGAAAAAAGATGGAGGGTTGCGCCCGTGCATCGAATACCGTGGTCTCAATCAGATTACTGTGAAATACAGTTATCCACTCCCTCTGATTGCGACCATGACGGAGTCATTGCATGGAGCGCGGTTTTTCACAAAACTGGATCTCAGGAGCGCGTATAACTTGGTGCGCATTAGGGAGGGCGACGAATGGAAAACAGCGTTTAGTACCACGTCAGGTCATTTCGAGTATCTCGTCATGCCATATGGGTTGATGAATGCTCCATCAGTCTTCCAATCCTTCGTAGATGACATTTTCCGGGATATGCAGGGGCAAGGGGTGGTCGTGTACATTGATGACATTCTGGTGTACTCGTCTACCCGAGCCGAGCATATAACCCTGGTGCGTCGTGTATTGAGGAGGCTGTTGGAGCACGACCTATATGTCAAGGCAGAGAAATGTCTGTTTTTCCAGGAGTCGGTCTCCTTTTTGGGTTATCGGTTGTCCGCGTCAGGGGTGAGAATGGAGGTGGATCGTGTGTCCGCTGTGCGTAATTGGCAAACCCCAACCACTGTCAAAGAGGTGCAGCAGTTCTTGGGCTTTGCGAATTACTACCGGAGGTTTATCCGGGGTTTTGGACAGGTGGCAGCTCCCATCACGTCCCTTCTGAAAGGGGTCCGGTGCGCCTGCAGTGGTCAGCTGATGCGGACAGGGCCTTTAGGAGACTGAAGGACCTGTTTACGTCGGCTCCGGTGCTGGCGCATCCGGATCCCACATTACCCTTTCAGGTCGAGGTGGACGCGTCTGAGGCCGGTATAGGGGCCGTTCTCTCCCAACGGTCCGGCACGCCACCTAAACTCCGCCCCTGTGCTTTTTACTCAAAAAAGCTCAGCCCGGCGGAGCGTAATTATGACGTGGGGGACAGGGAGCTGTTAGCTGTAGTTCAGGCCCTTAAGGTGTGGAGGCATTGGCTTGAGGGGGCTCAACACCCTTTCCTCATTTTGACTGACCATCGGAACCTGGAGTACATCCGGGCAGCGAGGAGACTGAACCCTCGCCAGGCTCGATGGAGTATGTTTCTCACCAGGTTCGTATTTAAAATCACGTACATCCCTGGGTCCCAGAATGGTAAGGCAGATGCGCTGTCCCGGCGGTATGACACAGAGGAGAGGTCCGTTGAGCCTACTCCCATACTACCGGAGTCTTGTCTTGTGGCACCGGTGGTGTGGGAGGTCGATGCCGAAATCGAGCGAGCGTTGCGTACCGACCCCAGCCCTCCACAGTGTCCTGAGGGTCGGAAGTACGTTCCGCTCGAGATTCGGGATCGACTCATTTACTGGGCTCACACGTCACCCTCCTCTGGACATCCGGGTATTGTCTGGACAGTGCATTGTCTTAGCACTAAATACTGGTGGCCCACGTTAGCCAGGGATGTGAGGGTTTATGTCTCCTCCTGCTCGGTGTGCGCCCAGTGTAAGGCGCCCAGACACATGCCCAGGGGTAAGTTACAACCCCTGCCCGTTCCACAACGACCATGGTCCCACCTCTCGGTGGATTTTGTGACAGACCTTCCCCTCTCTCAGGGGAATACCACCATCCTGGTCGTTGTGGACCGGTTCTCTAAGGCCTGTCGTCTTCTCCCTATGTCGGGTCTGCCTACTGCCCTACAAACCGCAGAGGCCCTATTTACCCACATCTTCCGGCATTACGGGGTACCCGAGGATATAGTGTCTGATCGAGGCCCCCAGTTTACCTCCCGAGTATGGAGAGCGTTCATGGAGCGTTTGGGGGTCTCGGTTAGCCTTACCTCAGGGTACCACCCGGAGAGTAACGGGCAGGTAGAACGTGTCAACCAGGATGTGGGTAGGTTTCTGAGGTCGTATTGCCAGGACCGGCCTGAGGAGTGGGCTCGGTACATTCCCTGGGCCGAGATGGCCCAGAACTCTCTCCGCCACTCCTCTACCAACCTAACCCCCTTCCAATGTGTGTTAGGTTACGAGCCGGTTCTGGCACCTTGGCAGCAGAGCCAGATCGAGGTCCCTGCGGTGGATGATTGGATGAGGCGCTCGGAGGAGACGTGGAACGCTGCCGACGTCCACCTGCAGCGGGCCATCCGTCGTCACAAGGCGAGCGCCGATCTCCACCGCAGTGAGGGGCCGGTGTACGCACCCGGAGATCGAGTCTGGCTCTCTACCAGAAACCTACCCCTCTGCCTGCCCTGCCGGAAGCTGGGTCGGCGGTTTGTGGGGCCTTTTAAAGTCCTGAGAAGACTGAACGAGGTGTGTTATAGGTTACATCTGCCTGTTGAATATAAGAATATTAACCCCTCGTTCCATGTGTCTCTTCTCAGGCCGGTGGTAGCTGGTCCACTCCAGGAAGGTGAGATAGGAGAGACTCCTCCGCCCCCACTGGACATCGAGGGGGCTCCGGCGTACACCGTTCGGTCCATCTTGGACTCAAGACGCCGGATGGGGGGTCTCCAGTATCTCGTGGAGTGGGAGGGGTACGGCCCGGAGGAGCGGTGCTGGGTGCCGCGGAGGGACATCCTAGACCCAGCTCTCCTGTCGGAGTTCCACCGGGACCATCCCGCGCGCCCTGCTCCGCGTCCTCCTGGTCGTCCCCGAGGCCGGGGTCGGCGCACGGCTGGAGCCGCGCGTCAAGGGGGGGGTACTGTCACGGTTTCGGCCGAGGCTGCTCCTCCTCCTGGTTCGGGCAGGTTTCGGCGGTCGTCGTCCCCGGAGTACTAGCTGCCACCGATCTATGTTTCATGTTCGTTTGGTTTTGTCTTGATGTTGTACACCTGTGTCTAGTTAGTCCTCGTTAGTGTCCTATTTAGTTCTCGTTGTGTGTGTTTGGTGTTGTGTGTGATTGCTCTTCTGTTTTGGTGTTTGAGCTACGTACTTCCCTCCGTTGTTTTGGAGAGGTTTTCGCACATGTTAGTGCGCCGTTTGTTTGACGCCTGTGTGCGCCTGTATTTCGCCTCCGGGCTTATTGTACTCGTTTACTACGTGAATATTTCACTAAAGTCTTTTGGACTTAGCTTCTGCGTCCTGCGCTTGATTCCTGCACCACACCCACCTTCAGCACCCCTTGACATTCATGCTGTGCAGGAAATTTCCTGCAACAACAGGGTGACCAAAATTAAGCTACTACACCTGTATGTGTGTATGAGTTCATTACAACTCTAAGGACCACTGTGTGGATAACTTATTTTTGGTTTCAACAGTCATTTTAACGGCAGTCTCATACGAGAATCCATTACTTCAATGTTACATTTTATTTAGATTATATGAAGGATCATTCCCTTCATGTGTCACCACAATCACAATGGGACATAAATGAGGTCCCCCAGCCCACTTCTTTCTCCCTGCTCTCCCCCCTCCCTCCCCCTTCTCTCCCCCCTCTCTCCCAGGCTCGGAGAACATTAGCATTATCGATGGGCTCACCCCTTCACCCCAGACAGTGGCTCTTAAAAGAGAATAATTTTATGCAAATTAGATATTGATGAGCTAATGATTAATTGGCTGGTGGACGGCGTTAATATGCAGTAGCTGTCGTGTAATATGCATTTCTAATGACTCTGTCTGAGTCTGTTCAAACAAATGGGCGACTTTGATCATTGGGCTAGTGTGAAGCTTTTCAACATGTTAGCTGGGGGGTAAACCACAGCCCAGGGACTTACACTGGCTGCCATGGGAATGGAGATAGGGGGAAAGTGAGAGAGCTAGAGAGGGAGAGAGAAAGTTATACTGTGGAGAGAAGATTACTTATTTGAGAGTGAAAAGAGCTAAAGGATGTTTATAGACACTGTATGCTGCACACTGAATAACGGTGCTTTCATCTAAATCAGGCCCTCCAGTCCCACAGTTATAACTAACTGCTTTCTGTAATGCTACTGTTTCATTGATAGAGTGCAATTGTTTTCCTCTGATTAGTAATGTTTCATTGATAGATGATGGTAGATGATCACCATTTATGAATGAAGAAGAATCTCCCAGCCATTGTCACATCAAACGGCCTCACGCCTCAGAACACTATGACACATATAGAACCTGTCTTGACCAATCAGAGGAGCCCTGGGAACAGGAAGTGCATTTAAGGTTAACTTAACTGTTATTCAATAAGCGCTGAGTGTCTCCCCTCAGACCCATCATCAGTCAAAACAGTCAGGAGCACTCATAACCTCTGGTCAGATATCAACTGGAGAGTGGAACAGTTAAAGATACAGAACGTGTAATTGATGAACGTTAACCGCTCTCATTGATCTGATGATTTGGGATTTAATACATTGTGATGGTTGGTTTATATGGTCTGGTATAATTGGCTCATAACCAGGATGACAGGAGAGTCTCTAACTGTGGTAGCTAGCTGACCTGAGCTGCCCATGCTATCTCCAACCAGAGGGCCAATAAGTCTCTACACAGTGTGAGCTGGAATCAAATCAAAGCAAATTCTATTGGTTGCGTACACAGTTAAGCAGGTGTTATGACAGGTGCAGCGAAATGCTTATGTTCCTAGTTCCTATCAATCAATGCAGTAAATGTCAAACAAGCACATAATAATAAAACATCTAAATCTAAATCTAGTACAGAAGTAGATACAGTATGTGCCCTGCTGACACATACAGTACCAGTCAAAAGTTTGGATACACCTACTCATTCAAGGGTTTTTCTTAATTTGTACTATTTTCTACATTGTAGAATAATAGTGAAGACATCACAACTATGAAATAACACATATGGAATCATGTAGTAACCAAAAAAGTGTTAAACAAATCAAAATATATTTTATATTTGACATTCTTCAAATAGCCACCCTTTGCCTTGATGACAGCTTTGCACACTCTTGGCATTATCTCAACCAGCTTCACCTGGAATGCTTTTCCAACAGTCTTGAAGGAGTTCCCACATATGCTGAGCACTTGTTGGCTGCTATTCCATCACTCTGCCATCCGACTCATCCCAAACCATCTCAATTGGGTTGAGGTCGGGGGATTGTGGAGGCCAGGTCATCTGATGCAGCACTCCATCACTCTCCTTCTTGGTAAAATAGCCCTTACAACGTCTGGAGGTGTGTTGGGTCATTGTCCTGTTGAAAAACAAATGATAGTCCCACTAAGCCCAAACAAGATGGGATGGCGTATCGCTGCAGAATGCTGTGGTAGCCATGCTGGTTAAGTGTTGAATTCTAAATAAATCACAGACAGTGTCACCAGCAAAGCAACCCCACACCATAACACTTCCTTCTCCATACTTTACGGTGGGAATTACACATCCAATTTGAACTCCAGACCAAAGGACAAATTTCCACCGGTCTAATGTCCATTGCTTGTGTTTCTTGGCCCAAGCAGGTCTCTTCTTCTTATTGGTGTCCTTTAGTAGTGGTTTCTTTGCAGCAATTTGACCATGAAGGCCTGATTCACACAGTCCCCTCTGAACAGTTGATGTTGAGATGTATCTGTTACTTCAACTCTGTGAAGCATTTATTTGGGCTGCAATTTCTGAGGCTGGTAGTTCTAATGAACGTATCCTCTGCACCAGAGGTAACTCTGATTCTTCCATTCCTGTGGCGGTCCTCATGAGAGCCAGTTTCATCATATCGCTTGATGGTTTTTGCGACTGCACTTGAAGAAACGTTCAAAGTTCTTGAAAGTTTCCGTATTAACTGACCTTCATGTCTTAAAGTAATGATGGACTGTCATTTCTCTTTGCTTATTTGAGCTGTTCTTGCCATAATATGGACTTGGTCTTTTACCAAATAGGGCTATATTCTGGATACCCCCCCCCCCTACCTTGTCACAACACAATTGATTGGCTCAAACGCATTAAGAAGGAAATAAATTCCACAAATTAACTTTTAAGAAGGCACAGCTGTTAATTGAAATGCATTCCAGGTGACTATCTCATGAAGCTGGTTGAGAGATTGCCAAGAGTGTGCAAAGATGTCATCAAGACAAAGGGTGGCTATTTGAAGAATCTCAAATATAAAATATTTTGATGTCTTCACTATTATTCTACAATGTAGAAAATAGTAAAAATAAAGAAAAACTGTTGAATGAGTAGGTGTGTCCAGACTTTTGACCGGTAGTGTATATAAATAGTATGTAAACATTATTAAAGTGACCAGTGCTGAGCACGCACCCCTGTGGGGCCCCCGTGTTGAGGATCAGCGTGGCGGAGGTGTTGTTGCCTACCTTCACCACTTGGGGTCGGCCCGTCAAGAAGTTCAGGACCCAGTTGCACAGGGAGGGGTTCTGATCAAGGGCCCTGAGCTTAGTGATGAGCTTGGAGGGCACTATGCTGTTGAAGGCTGAGCTGTAGTCGATGAACAGCATTCTTACATAGGTATTGCTCTTGTCCAGGTGGGATAGGGCAGTGTGCAGTGCACTGACGATCACGTTGTCCGTGGATTTGTTGGGGCGGTATGCAAATTGTAGTGGGTCTAGGGTGTGTATGTCTGTGTGCGCTCGTGTGGGTGTGTGTGTTTATGTAGAGTGAAGTGGTGTTGGACAGATAAACACAACAATGAGTTTGCATTGAGTGATACATTCCCCAGTGTGACAGTGTTCTTATGCTCCCTCACTTATACATTGGGGTCAGGAATTATTGGATCCCTTGATAAAGATAAGCAAAAAAGACTGTATAAAATAAGACAATTACTGAGCTATAATGCAAAAAAATAAATAACAATGATATTATACCAATACCATTTCTCAGAGAAAGAGATTTTGTTTGTTAAAAAGTAAAAACACATTTCAAAAATGTTTTATGAGATCTTAGATCTTAGACCATTCCTCCATACAGAATATTTCCAGATCCTTGATATCCTTTGCCTGCGCTTATGGACTGCCCTCTTCAATTCAAATCACAGGTTTTCAATGGGGTTCAAGTCCGGAGAGTGAAATGGCCATTGCAAAATGTTGATTTTGTGGTCAATTAACCATTTCTTTGTGGATTTTGATGTATACTTGGGGTTATTGTCTTGCTGGAAGATTTACTTGCGGCCAAGTTTCAGCCTCCTGGCAGAAGCAACCAGGTTTTTGGCTAAAATGTCCTGGTACTTGGTAAAGTTCATGATGCAGTTGACCTTAACAAGGGCCCCAGGACCAGTGGAAGTATTTTGTGTAGGTCGTTGACAAAAAATTACAATTGAATCAATTTTAATCCCACTTTGTAACACAACAAAATATGGAAAAAGTCAAGTGGTGTGAATACTTTCTGAAGGCACTGTACTGTATATAAAGAGCATTGATTGGAGTTGGGGATAGTGATGAAGATGAGGAGAGAAAAGGGTGTCGTGACCTGTCTGGTTCTCAGTCAATGCAGTGCCACATTCCAATAAGGCTCAATCACTTACAGCCCTGTCATCTCCTATTGGACAGAGGTCTGCCAGAAGGCGGGTCTGACATCCAACACGACAAACGATGAAGATGTCTATTTTCGTTCAGTTGCAATTTAATCCATATTATTTACTGTTTTGTTTGAAAAGTCAATATGGTTGAAACAGGCTATCAAACAGACATAGGGGAGCATTTCCCTTCAAGGCTTCTTCTAGGCTCATTACTTTCTGGTTAGACCTACCTCCCAGTGATTTCCCCGTGCCAAGTGGCAGCCTGAGATGGTCGCTGACCACCGTCATGGTGCTGAACGTAAAAATTCTGATGTGTCGCTGTCCGCTTCTGCGGTGCTGAATCGCCGATAGCTTGTTTGTTTACTTTAACACCAACGGGCCTTTAACACTTGTGACTAAGTCCACTTGACAATATTATCAGCACCAAATGGGAATGTTCCTGGTGTCTTAAAATGCTTCTTGTTGTGTGCAAAAGACAGTGTAAAGAAAGCACAGAAGATTTGTCTGTCATTTGTCTGTTGCATTTTCACACTGAGTGCTTTGGCCTCTGGGACTTGAGCTTCTTTTTGTCTTGTCAAAGACACACATTTTTATACCCAAACTGACAGGTTATTTATCTAGCAGTAAATTGCTAGAGTCTCTGTGAGATTTTCGGTCATTTTCATAGCACAGATACAAGAATATATCCAGTGCGTTCTTCCTCTGCCATGAGATATGTCTTCACAAACTAGTGCAATATGAAACAGTTGATGGGAATTTGTATTAGGGGAGATGAGTGTTGCTGTTCTTTGTACACTGTACATTGAGGGGTTCCCTAAACAGCTGTTTCAGACGCACTGGACTCATCTCAGCCCAGTTACTGAGCTCATCTCAGCTCATTGAGAGTGACAGTGTACAGCAGATTGTTACTCTCCCCGCCCCAAGCACTAGTACACACACACACACTCGTTAGTCCGTTATTTATAAATGCCATGGTTCGGTAGTTGGGTTTCCCATGGGGCTCCATAAGGCAGCATAGCTGACCTAAATTGTAAATATAGAAAAAAAGATTTGCCTGGTAATGTGTGTGTCTTTTAAATCTTGGAATGTTCTCAAACCATTACTGTCCATGATATCGGCAGGGGTACGGATTCCACATTTGGACCATTGGGGGGGATGCAAAAGGCATTATTAAAAAAATTTGGACTATGGGCAAGCCATTTTGATTCCAAGTTACAATGTTTTTCAAGTTTGTGCCAAATAGAAATTGTGTGTGCAATTATAGGACCAAAGCGTAGTTTACATGGTTTAAGGGCTATATCAGTGAAGACCAGCTCTTCCAGGGCAATGGGAGCCAGGGGTGGATGTATCATGTCTAAACCAATTTAGGATGAAACGCTAGTGCCTGGAAATACAATTTTAAGTTTGGTACAGATAGTCCTCCTACGTCTTTCCCTCTTTGCAACCTTTTCCGGGCTCGCTTACCTTGCCATATCAATTTGAAACTGCACTATGGATTTTATCCCAATAGCCAGAAGGGGGAGACAAGGGAAGCATTGAACTACAGAAATTCAGCTGTGACAATATAGTCCATCTACTGAGATATTGGGATATTAGTCCATCTACTGAGGTTGAATTGAATTGATTTGAGCGTTCTGAAAAGTATCTGGCAATGGTTTTATCTAAGGAAGGAAGTATATCTATTCCCAAACATTTAAAATGGGAAACAATTGGGATTCCATACGTAGAGTCCTCCATCGGGGTTGTCACGTTCGTTCATAGACGGGACGGACCAAGGCGCAGCGTGAAATGCATCCATGTTTATTGAACTGAATAAACATACAAAACCAACGAAACGTGACGTCGGAAGGCTAACACTAACAAGCCACACTAACCGAACACAAACAAAAACCCACAACACAGGCAGGAAAACTGGCTGCCTAAGTATGATCCCCAATCAGAGACAACGAGCGACAGCTGCCTCTGATTGGGAACCACACCCGGCCAAACATAGAAACACAAACATAGATTATTCACACCCTGACCAAACTAGCTAGAGTTATATAGGCCAGGGCGTGACAGGGGTCTTGAGAGGCAACAGGCAGATTTGGTTAGATGTATTTTATAACTTGAGATAGAGCTGAATTTGTCTATGATCTTCAGAGCTTTTGGGGGGATTGAGATTCATTGTCTAGATAAAGTAAGATATCATCAGCGTATAATGAGATGACGTGTTCGTAGAATTGAGAGATATTGGTGTAATTTCTTTCGATTGTGGAATTGCCTGGGCCAGGGGCTCCATAGACAATAAAAATTGCAGCAGTGAGATGGGATCACCTTGCCTGCTACTTGTAGTTATTCTGAACGGAACAGCGCAGGTATTCCCTGTTATTTCTATGGCTGAGGCATTGGCATATAGTGTTTTAATCATATGAATGAAATTGGAGCCAAATTCCATATGTTCCAAAACCAACCCAAGTTACAGTGGGGAAAAAAAGTATTTAGTCAGCCACCAATTGTGCAAGTTCTCCCACTTAAAAAGATGAGAGAGGCCTGTAATTTTCATCATAGGTACACGTCAACTATGACAGACAAATGGAGAATTTTTTTCTCCAGAAAATCACATTGTAGGATTTCTAATGAATTTATTTGCAAATTATGGTGGAAAATAAGTATTTGGTCACCTACAAACAAGCAAGATTTCTGGCTCTCACAGACCTGTAACTTCTTCTTTAAGAGGCTCCTCTGTCCTCCACTCATTACCTGTATTAATGGCACCTGTTTGAACTTGTTATCAGTATAAAAGACACCTGTCCACAACCTCAAACAGTCACACTCCAAACTCCACTATGGCCAAGACCAAAGAGCTGTCAAAGGACACCAGAAACAAAATTGTAGACCTGCACCAGGCTGGGAAGACTGAATCTGCAATAGGTAAGCAGCTTGGTTTGAAGAAATCAACTGTGGGAGCAATTATTAGGAAATGGAAGACATACAAGACCACTGATAATCTCCCTCGATCTGGGGCTCCACGCAAGATCTCACCCCGTGGGGTCAAAATGATCACAAGAACAGTGAACAAAAATCCCAGAACCACACGGGGGGACCTAGTGAATGACCTGCAGAGAGCTGGGACCAAAGTAACAAAGCCTACCATCAGTAACACACTACGCCGCCAGAGACTCAAATCCTGCAGTGCCAGACGTGTCTCCCTGCTTAAGCCAGTACATGTCCAGGCCCGTCTGAAGTTTGCTAGAGTGCATTTGGATGATCCAGAAGAGGATTGGGAGAATGTCATATGGTCAGATGAAACCAAAATAGAACTTTTTGGTAAAAACTCAACTCGTCGTGTTTGGAGGACAAAGAATGCTGAGTTGCATCCAAAGAACACCATACCTACTGTGAAGCATGGGGGTGGAAACATCATGCTTTGGGGCTGTTTTTCTACAAAGGGACCAGGACGACTGATCCGTGTAAAGGAAAGAATGAATGGGGCCATGTATCGTGAGATTTTGAGTGAAAACCTCCTTCCATCAGCAAGGGCATTGAAGATGAAACGTGGCTGGGTCTTTCAGCATGACAATGATCCCAAACACACCGCCCGGGCAACGAAGGAGTGGCTTCGTAAGAAGCATTTCAAGGTCCTGGAGTGGCCTAGCCAGTCTCCAGATCTCAACCCCATAGAAAATCTTTGGAGGGAGTTGAAAGTCCGTGTTGCCCAGCGACAGCCCCAAAACATCACTGCTCTAGAGGAGATCTGCATGGAGGAATGGGACAAAATACCAGCAACAGTGTGTGAAAACCTTGTGAAGACTTACAGAAAACGTTTGACCTGTGTCATTGCCAACAAAGGGTATATAACAAAGTATTGAGAAACTTTTGTTATTGACCAAATACTTATTTTCCACCATTATTTGCAAATAAATTCATAAAAAATCCTACAATGTGATTTTCTGGATAAAAAAAATTCTCATTTTGTCTGTCATAGTTGACGTGTACCTATGATGAAAATTACAGGCCTCTCTCATCTTTTTAAGTATGAGAACTTGCACAATTGGTGGCTGACTAAATACTTTTTTCCCCCATTGTATGACCATTCTAGTCTATCAAATAGAACTACCCAAGGAGCTTTAGTTTCTGATTATGTAAGATACAGTATGTAATAGATGACAGAGGTTATCTGAGGATAATCATTTTTTAACAAATCCACTTTGGTCCAGATGTACCAATTTGGGTAAGTAGGTTTCGAGACGGGATGACATAATTTTTGAAAATAGTTTAATATCTGTGTTAATCAAAGATAGAGGGCGTAGTGAGAGCACTGGATGGTGTCCTTAACTTTTTTAAATAAAAGCGAAATTAGTGCTGTATTTACATCCCTTCCAAATTAACCTTTGTGAAAGGCTGTGTTAATCATTTCAAGTAACAGTGGACCTAATTGGTTCCAACATTTTAAATAGACCTCAGGAGGAATAACGTCACAACCAGGTGATTTGCCTTTATTTATGTTATCCAATGCCCTTTTGAGTTCATGGAGAGACATGTGGGCTCCCAGCTTCCTCAGTTGAGAGGTGAGGAGTTCTTATATCTTTAAAAAATGACTCAATCAGGCTTGGTGTGGATTTACAATCAGAGGTGTACAATTCTTTATAGAAATAGGAGAATCTTTGGTTGATTAATTTAGCTTATGATAGTAATTCACCTGATTCAGATTCAACAGTTGCAATATCTGCTAATTGATCATTACTGTGAACCTTGTTAGCCAGTAGACGACTGGGTCAATTACCATGGAAGTAATGGTTGAGTCAAACTCAATGGATGGCAAATTCTGCTCTCTGTCTTATCAATATATTTAGTTCTGTCTTGACTTTGAAAAGAGTAGTCATCACCTGGTCTGAAAAAAAAAGTGTTTGTTAAGAATGCTCTAACATCCTTAACAACTTATCCAATTCTGATAACATCTTTAATTGTGATTTATTCAGCCCAGATGCAAATGAAGTTGCATTGTTTTTAATAAAACCTTTAATGCCGTCCCATAAAATCCGAGGATCATCGACTGACTTTCTGTTAATCATTATAAATTAATTCAATTCAGTTTCAAATTGTTCACAGACAGTAGGATTTTGTCGCAAGTAAAAATTAAAGCGCCACCTTGTGACTCTTTTAGGAGATTCAGAAATGTGGATCTGGCAGTAATAAGCATGATGATCATATGTCGGATTTCTATTTTCTTGATTAAAGGAAAAAAAAAGTAGATCGATAATAGTATGAAATCGATTCGGGAGAATGTTTTGTTCCTGTTTTAATAAAAAGTGTACTATTTTGCTTTAGGGTTATGAACTCGCCAAGCATCAATGAGGTTGTAATAAGAGAGTATATGTTGGAGAGCCTGTGGATTGTAGTTGGTCTTATTAGATTTGTCCAGCATGTCCAGAAGGACATTCATGTCTGTCCCAATAACCAGTTGGAATTCAGTTAATTCTAACAATATGCTCAAAAAACGTAGGATCATATGAATTTGGAGCATTCACATTAATAAAGGCAATTTTCTTTCCTTTATGGATACATTTAAGGAAAGTGATTCTGCCTTCTTGGTCTTCTCCTTTACCAAGGATAGTGATTTTGAGTTTCTTATGTATCATTACGGTTACACCCCTAGTTTTGTTTGGGGCTGATGAAAATGCAGCCAGTTTGTACAAATGGTTCTCTATTCAATATGTGTCCTTTTGGAGCAGGTGTGTTTCTTGGAGCATTGCTATATCAATATTTGTGTTAGAATATAATGACATCTGCAATGTTTGATAGGACTGTTAAGGCCTTTTAAATTCCACGAGAGAATAGCTAGTGTTGCCATTGTTTTTCTAAAATGTAATTGTTATCTTTAGTGTTGATAAGCCCATGGATGTAAAATAAAAAGCAGGACCCACAAGGAAACCCGCCCATTGGTCGCTACCCACCTAGAAGACCCTCTCAATAAAATTTTCCCCCTCCCCTGTCAGCTTGTCCCCTTGTGTGTTGCGTTTGATGTGCTTCTCAAATAAGTATTGGGCTTCCTTGGGAGTGGAAAACGTGTGTTGTGTTTTGGAAGGTTAAGATGAGTTTTCCCGGGTGGATGAAGCCACATCTCAGGTTTAGCTTGCGTAGCTGGGATCTCACCTCGTTGTAGGTCTCCCTCTGTTTTCGCAGTTCGGCACTCAGGTCTGGGTAGATGCTAATCCTCTTCCCTGCATAGGTCAGACCCCTGGATTCTGCTGCAAGGCGAACAATTCGCCACTTGACTTCAAGGCTGTGGATCCATACAATCATACACCGAGATCCGTTTCGAAGAGTACCCATGTGATGCGCAATCAGCGGCATGGGCCCCAGCTTCTCCTGCCCGAACAGTTCCTAGAAAAGATTGCTCATGAAGGAAGTTGGGTTGCCAGCTTTCACACCAGTTTCAAGTCCTGAGATTTTCAAGTGATTCCATCTACTGTTTTAGGAGTTTGGTTATCTCTTTCAACCTAGACTACAAGAACAAAAGTATATGGACACTTGCTTGTCGAACATCTCATTCCATAATCATGGGCATTAATATGGAGTTGGTCCCCCCTTTGCTGCTATAACAACCTCCACTCTTTTGGGAAGGCTTTCCACTAGATGTTGGAACATTGCTGCGGGGACTTGTTTCCATTCAGCCATAAGAGCATTAGTGAGGTCGGTCACTGATGTTGGGCGAATAAGCCTGGCTCACATTCGGCATTCCAATTCATCTCAAAGGTGTTTGATTGGGTTGAGGTCAGGGCTCTGTGCAGGCCAGTCAAGTTCTTCCATACCAACCTCGACAAACCACTTCTGTACTGTATGGACCTCGCTTTGTGCATGGGGACATTGTCATGGTGAAACAGGAAAGGGCCTTCCCCAAACTGTTGCCACAAAGTTGGGAGCACAGAATCGTCTAGAATGTCATTGTATGCTGTAGCATTAAGATTTTCCTTCACTGGAACTAAGGGGCCTAGCCCAGTCAATGAAAAACAGCCCCAGACCATTATTCCTCCTCCACCAAACTGTACACTATGCATTGGGGCAGGTAGCGTTCTCCTGGCATCCGCCAAACCCAGATTCATCCGTCGGACTGCCAGATGGTGAAGCATGATTCATCACTCCAGAGAACGCGTTTCCACTGCTCTAGAGTCTAATGGAGCTTTACACCACTCCAGCCGATGCTTGGCATTATGCGTGTTGATCTTAGGCTTGTGTGCAGCTGTTCGGCCATGGAAACCCATTTCATGAAGCTCCCGACGAACAGTTATTGTGCTGACATTGCTTCCAGAGGTAGTTTGGAACTTGGTGGTGAGTGTTGCAACCGAGGACAGACGATTTTAACGCGCTACGGGCGTCAGCACTCTGGGGTCCAGTTCGGTGAGCTTGTGTGGCTTACCACTTTGCGGCTGAGCCATTGTTGCTCCTAGACGTTTCCACTTCACAATAACAGCACTTACAGTTGACTGGGGCAGCTCTAGCAGGGCAGAAATTTGATGAACTGACTTGTTGGAAAGGTGTCATCCTATGACGGTGTCAAATTGAAAGTTACTGAGCTCTTCAGTATTCTACAGTATTCCATTCTACTGCCAATGTTTGTCTATGGATATTGCATGGCTGTGTATTAGATTTTATACACCTGTCAACAACTGGTGTGGCTGAAATAGCCGAATCCACTAATTTGAAGGGGTGTCCACATACGTTTGTATATATAATGTCGCTCGCACAGTTTCCAGGTCATGTAGTCGCACCTCTGTCGCATTGGCTGTCCTCTCCAGACTTTCAACTTTGGTTGAATAGGTATCCACTTTAGCAGTGAGCACACTGCTAATGATTCATTTACCGGTTTTAATTGTAAGTCGAGGGCAGAGGTAATCTCCTCACCAGTGGAGGCTGCTGAGGGGAGGACGGATCATAATAATGGCTGGAATGGAGTCAATGGAATGGTATCAAACATGTGGTGTCCATGTGGTTGATACCATTCCATTGACTCCATTCCAGCCATTACTCATTTCTATGAGCCTCCACTGCTCCTCACGTATAGTAGGAGCCAGCTCTTTCTGTTGTCTGGTGTTGAGAGACGCCATGTTCCCACAGTTGAATTGTAGACAGACAAATTCTAGCTTCTCGACCATAATAGACCTGCTAGTTATATCTTGTCACACAATGAATGTCCCACACCTTAATATGATGTTAAGGATTGACAAGTTTTAGGAAACCAGTCCGTTAATTCATAGTAATTTGCATAAGAAAGCTACGAAAAGGCCACACATTTCAATGCATGCCACCGGAACCGGAACTCCACTAACCATTTATGAAGAGAAATTAGATTAGTACTCTGTGTGATCCACGCTGTAGAAGATTACACACTCGTGCTGGAAACTGTTTGTGCCTTGGTTCGATAAGGCCAGTTGATTATTAAACTGAAACAACCTGAAATGACACTTAGTATTTTATCCCTGTAGCCTAATGTTAGACAACTGTGTTGAGATAATTAGTTAGCAATATGTACACAAAGAAAGTTCACCGTATTTGTCTTTTTGGGGGGATTTAAATGTCTGAGGTGGCAGAAAAGAAGCACAGTGTTTGTGGTTTTCCAGGATGTGTCTAGGAACAACTCCACCAGGGATCCTTTGATCTTAGTTGTAATTAGTCCCCTCTAGTATTCCCCTGTTCTTTACTGCCAAGACAATACTCACAACCAACCAACACCACTTCACTTCTGCCTACTGCAGCATTTTCTAAGTTTTCCTTTTTCTCCTAAAGGATCTTAAACTCCCTTTTCTCTCTAAGAGTGAATACATGCAGGTCATATTGGGTTGATCTATGGTGCTTCTTTCAATGTCCTTTTTGTCTTTGTTCCCAGATCTTTGCCTTAAAATTACATTTCATCCACATGATAAATTAATAATGTAAACACATTTTAATCAATATTAATTTAAATCCTCTGTTGATGGAAAATCAATTGCACTTATATTAGTCAGTTGCATCTAAATCTTACCGCCCCCCTTCCACCACAGAAAAGAAAAGATGAGAGTTGAAAGAGGGAGGCCCAAACACACTTACTAACTATCCATTATACTCTCTCTATTTGGCACCATGGCCCTTTCAAAAGTGTGAATGTGAAAGGCAGTGCTGTCACCCTGTGGAGGACATCATGTGTGTAACAGAGCAGCAGTAGCTACAGATCCTCTCCCCACTGATCACTATTACACATAATTGGACAGGCCTGCCTGCCTCTCTCTCTCTCTCTCTCTCTCTCTCTCTCTCTCTCTCTCTCTCTCTCTCTCTCTCTCTCTCTCGCTCTCGCTCTCGCTCTCGCTCTCGCTCTGTCTCTCTCTCAATCTCTCTCTCTCTCTGTCTCTCTCTCTCTCTCTTTCTCTGTCTCTCTCTCTTTCTCTGTCTCTCTCTCAATCTCTCTCTCTGTCTCTCTCTCAATCTCTCTCTCTCTCTCTCTCTCTCTCTCTCTCTCTCTCTCTCTCTCTCTCTCTCTCTCTCTCTCTCTCTCTCTCTCTCTCTCTCTCTCTCTCTCTCTCTCTCTCTCTCTCTCTCTCTCTTCTTTACTTAGGGATATGAGGAGAGGAGAATACAAATGTTGGACAATGGATATTGTAAGTAGGCCCTCTGGAGGGGTGTGTGTATCTGTATTTGTATCTGTATCTGTGTGAAGTGTCAGTGGTAGCAGGCCCCAGCAGAATACAGACTGACATTAGGCTGAGTGAGTGTTTGGTCCCCAGCCCAGGGACTCCAATTCAACATTTATGAGGTGTGTTTCCACTCATCCACTCCCTCAGCCCAGCACAACCACAGGAGGAGCTACGCACACACAAACACACGCACGCACAGAGACACTGTGTAGTTATTTCTGACAACAAATTACCCAGTTCAGGGCACACACGGGGGGTGACTGGGGCTTTTTGTCCCCACAAGTCACTGTGGGTGTCTGGGTGTATGTGAGAGAGAGATAGGGAGAGGGCAAGGGCAGGAAGGGAGGGGGGAGTTTGTGTTAGTGTTAAAGAAAGAGGAGGAATAAGAGAGAGAGAGAGAGAGAGAGAGAGAGAGAGAGAGAGAGAGAGAGAGAGAGAGAGAGAGAGAGAGAGAGAGAGAGAGAGAGAGAGAGAGAGAGAGAGAGAGAGAGGAGAGAGAGAGAGAGAGAGAGTGAGAGAGAGAGAGAGAGAGAGAGAGAGAGAGAGAGAGAGAGAGAGAGAGAGAGAGAGAGAGAGAGAGAGAGAGAGAGAGAGAGAGAGAGAGAGAGAGAGAGAGAGAGAGAGAGGAGAGAGAGAGAGAGAGAGAGAGAGAGAGAGAGAGAGAGAGAGAGAGAGAGAGAGAGAGAGAAACAAACCAACCAAGAGAGAGAGACAAACAAACCAAAACAAAGGCAAAGTCTTTTCATGCTTTGTTGATTTCAAAAAAGCTTTTGACTCAATTTGGCATGAGGGTCTGCTATACAAATTGATGGAAAGTGGGGTTGGGGGAAAAACATACGACATTATAAAATCCATGTACACAAACAACAAGTGTACGGTTAAATATGCAAAAAACACACACATTTCTTTCCACAGGGCCGTGGGGTGAGACAGGGATGCAGTTTAAGCCCCACCCTCTTCAACATATATATCAACGAATTGGCGAGGGCACTAGAACAGTCTGCAGCACCCGGCCTCACCCTACTAGAATCTGAAGTCAAATGTCTTCTGTTTGCTGATGATCTCGTGCTTCTGTCACCAACCAAGGAGGGCCTACAGCAGCACCTAGATCTTCAGCACAGATTCTGTCAGACCTGGGCCCTGACAGTAAATCTCAGTAAGACAAAAATAATGGTGTTCCAAAAAAGGTCCAGTTGCCAGGACCACAAATACAAATTCCATCTAGACACCGTTGCCCTAGAGCACACAAAAAACTATACATACCTCGGCCTAAACATCAGCGCCACAGGTAACTTCCACAAAGCTGTGAACGATCTGAGAGACAAGGCAAGAAGGGCCTTCTATGCCATCAAAAGGAACATAAAATTTGACATACCAATTAGGATCTGGCTAAAAATATTTGAATCAGTTATAGAACCCATTGCCCTTTATGGTTCTGAGGTCTGGGGTCCGCTCACCAACCAAGAATTCACAAAATGGGACAAACACCAAATTGAGACTCTGCATGCAGAATTTTGCAAAAACATCCTCCGTGTACAACGTAAAACACCAAATAATGCATGCAGAGCAGAATTAGGCCAATACCCGCTAATTATCAAAATCCAGAAAAGAGCCGTTAAATTCTATAACCACTTAAAAGGAAGCGATTCCCAAACCTTCCATAACAAAGCCATCACATACAGAGAGATGAACTTGGAGAAGAGTCCCCTAAGTAAGCTTGTCCTAGGGCTCTGTTCACAAACACAAACAGACCCCACACAGTCCCAGGACAACAACAACAACAACACAACTAGACCCAACCAAATCATGAGAAAACAAAAAGAGAATTACTTGACACATTGGAAAGAACAAACAAAAAAACAGAGCAAACTAGAATGCTATTTGGCCCTAAACAGAGAGTACACAGTGGCAGAATACCTGACCACTGTGACTGACCCAAACTTAAGGAAAGCTTTGACTATGTACAGACTCAGTGAGCATAGCCTTGCTATTGAGAAAGGCCGCCGTAGGCAGACCTGGCTCTCAAGAGAAGACAGGCTATGTGCACACTGCCCACAAAATGAGGTGGAAACTGAGCTGCACTTCCTAACCTCCTGCCAAATGTATGACCATATTAGAGACACATATTTCCCTCAGATTACAGCGATCCACAAATTTTGATAAACACCCTTATCTACTGGGTGAAAAACCACAGTGTGCCATCACAGCTGCAAGATTTGTGACCTGTTGCCACAAGAAAAGGGCAACCAGTGAAGAACAAACACCATTGTAAATACAACCCATATTTATGTTTATTTATTTTCCCATTTGTACTTTAACTATTTGCACATTGTTACAACACTGTATATATACATACAGTTTTTCTCAATTGCTAAAACACTAAACCCTATTGTCTGAACCAAATGCTCAGTTGCCTGAACCCACTGATTGAATCAATCACTCTTTTGGCAAAACCATAAGCACTTTTCACCTGTTTAGACATAACTTGCCAACACATTTTCATTGTGATGCACCCGTGCTGCATAATGGTGAGCACAGGTGACAAAAGTCAAACACAATTAGAGCACAGGTGTCACCACTTGAACACAACAACTCAAAATTGATCACACTTGTGGCTAATGATGTGAGGGAACATATACAGTAAGCCAGTTCAGAGAGCACTGGTTTGTGAGGCCCTACAATGGATAGAAATCTGAGAGGAAGAGTTTGTGTGAGAGGAGGTCTAGGTGGTCGAGGTGGTCAGCGAAGACAAAGAACAGTAATATCTGATGAAATCAGAGCTACTGTGATTGACCGTGTTCTTGTCCATGGTATGAGCATGAGGGAGGCTGGACAAAGGGTACAACCAAACATCAGTAGATTCACTGTGTCCACGATAATCCGAAGATTTAGAGAAGAGAACAGGTAATTACCTTTTTTTGACATTATAGTACAGTATGTAAATGTTGACAGCAATTACTGTATGACATACTATATACTGTACCACAGTATACTGTAAGTAAATATATGTTTCAGTACATCACTGTACCAATGTACTGTAGTATTGTAATGGAGGGTTGGTCTAACTGTTTGTAGGCCTAGTATTCCATGTATATTCTTTGTAACTCCATGTTCTCTTTTTGTAGAATTGAAAGACTGCCACATGGGGGTGGGAGGACAGGTATGTTCTCCCCACACCAAGAGACCCTAATTGTTGATATGGTCCGTGAGAACAATGCCATTAAACTGAGCGAAATTCAGCAGAAGATCATTGAGGACCATTTACATTTTGAGGGTATCAACAGTGTCAGCCTCTCTACTGTTGATCGTGTCCTCAAGCGCAACAGACTGCGCATGAAACAGCTATACAGAGTTCCCTTTGATCGCAACTCAGACAGAGTCAAAGAGCAAAGATTCCAGTATGTACAGGTTGGCATATATCCAGACACATTCAATGTTGATTACTCTAAGTAGTGATTTACTGTAGTGGCCTAAATCACTTTTTCCGTATCACTTACAAAACTATATCTATTTCTACAGAGGGTTTTTCAACTGGATGCAATGGAAAGACCCCATCAATACATCTACATGGATGAAGCTGGGTTTAATCTCACCAAAAGGATAAGGAGAGGCCGTAATGTGATTGGCCATCGGGCCATTGTTGGTGTTCCTGGGCAGCGTGGTGGCAATGTCACATTATGTGCTGCCATCAGCAATCATGGGGTTGTCCACCATCATGCCAACCTGGGGCCCTACAACACTCACCAGCTCCTCATTTTCCTCAATCACATGCGAGATGCTTTGTTAGGGCAGCAGGATGAGCATCCCATCTATGTTGTTGTTTGGGACAATGTGAGTTTTCGCAGAGCCCTCCAGGTTAGAGAGTGGTACAATATGAACCAAGGTTTTATCAATCTTTGCCTTCCACCGTACTCCCCTTTCCTAAACCCCATTGAGGAATTATTCTCCTCATGGCGGTGGAAGGTATATGAACGCCAACCTTACACCAGGGTAAATCTCCTGCAAGCCATGGGACTTGCCTGTGGTGACATAGGTGTGGAGGCATGCCAAGCCTGGATACGGCATGCCAGGGGTTTTTTCCCCCGTTGCCTGGCCAGACAAAATGTGGCCTGTGATGTGGATGAAGTCCTGTGGCCTGACCCAGTACGGAGACATGATGCTGTGGCTGAGTAATGCACTTAATTGTATATTTTTGTACTTTATTTTTACATGGGCTTACTGTACACAAGTGGCAAACGCATAAGATTTCTGTTTGTTTTTACAAGTGCTACATGTAAATGCACAAGATTTCTGTTTTGTCTTTTTGTACAAGTGCTAAATGCACAGGTTTTTTTTGTTTTGCAACATGCATTTAGCCTACAGTGAACAATAAACATTTATTTCTCCAGCTTCATGTCCTGAGCATTGTGTTTTCTATTTTTCTACGTAGTGTTTAGTGACTGTTCAGTAGTGTTTTTAATTTTGATTGACTCGGGGCACGATTTGACAACATAGTTCAGTTTTGAGCACAGATTGAACTGTTTTGAGGTGAAAGTTTGGTTTTGCAAGAAGAGTCTGAGGTTTTGTGAATGTAGCTTGAAAATTGGGTTTTGTGTTCACAGTTAAGAGAAAAGGAGAGCAGCTTTCAAGAAATGTGTCTTAGCAATCGAGAAAAACTGTAATATGACATTTGAAATGTCTTTATTCTTTGGAAACTTCTGAGAGTAATATTTACTGTTAATATTTATTGTTTATTTCACTTTTGTTTACTATCTACTTCACTTGCTTTGGCAATGTTAACACACGTTTCCCATGCCAATAAAGCCCTTGAATTGAATTGAATTGAGAGAGAGAGAGAGAGAGAGAGAGAGAGAGAGAGAGAGAGAGAGAGAGAATCTCTGTGTACAAGAGTAAAAAACGAAGGTAAAGTTTAGTCTCCCTGGCAGTAGTAGTCTCTGGGTGAATCTTTCTTATCCCCTGAGCTGCTGTTATTTGGGAATGGAGATCCTTGATGAAGCTCTCCCAGTCAACAAACTAAGAGCTGCCACTGTTGCCGTGAAAACAAGGCTTCTCTGGTCGCCGTGGGGAGCGCCATGGAGACCAGTGCCAACCTTCCAACATTCTAACTGCTAATCAGCCCCAGTTGTCAGATGGCACCTGGCCTGACACCTCTGGTTAAAACCTGTCTCCAGGCATCCGCTTATTAAAGATGCAAGCAGAGAGAGAGGGGGATGGAAGGAGAGAGAGGGGGGGGTGTGGCGAGACAAAGAGAGACAGATAGAGAGATAGGAGCGAGAGAGTGCACTGCTAGTATAAGTGAGTGTGTCAAGCATGGAGTGGATGGGGATTATTAGATAAGTAGCAGTTTGGATGGAGTGTGAACAAAGGCAGAGGGTACAGTAGTGTGTGTGTAAGAGGGGTGTCTGGGGGTGCTCCCCTCGCCCATGTAGAGAGTGAGGAGGTCCCAGGATAGCGCTGGGGGGGACAGGTGAGGGACGGGGCTGTCACTGGACTTGACATTTGGGGCTTTATTCTACTGTAATCTCACACACAGACCCTCTCACTGACACACACACTCAATTCTGAACAGTGAGACTATTGGACTGTACCAGTAAAGGTACTTTGTGGCTTGTACCACATTCTGGGATAATTGGCAGAAGTTTTGGGCATCTGTAAAACCATGATTTGATAGGTAGTTGCAAACAGACCAACAAACAGCATGTGCACACACACACACACACAGCCTCTCATTTCTCTAGCAGCGGGGCCTTCTCTCAGAATAACAGTCCTGTCAAACAGCCACGGGAGGGGGGGGGGGGGAATTATCCTCCCCTTTCCTTCCCTCTCCTTCCTTCTTCCCTCCTTCCATCCTTTCTCTCTCTCCAACTCTCTGCCACACATAATTTGTCTTTTCATTGTTGCCAATTTATAGGCAATCCTTCCCATTAATGTTCTAAACGGTGTCAGAGCAGAGCGGAGCAGAGCGGAGAAAAGCAGGGAGAAAGAGGGAAGGAAAAGAGAGGGGTAATGATGTCAAATCAAATCAAAATGTTGACAAATCAAATCAAACAAAGAAAATATATACAAGTAACTAATAATAACAGAAAATAACAATAGCAAGGCTATATACAGGGGGTACCGGTACCGAGTCAATGTACCGGTTAGTCGAGGTAATTGCCGGTTAGTCGAGGTAATTGAGGTAATATGTACATGTAGGTAGAGTTATTAAAGTGACTATGCATATATAATAAACAGAGAATAGCAGCAGCGTAAAAGAGGTGGGCGTGGGCAGGAGCTGAGATGTCAGCTCAGTGGAGAGCGGGCGTGGCAATAGACATATTTCTGTGTTAGGAGAGTTATACATGCATCTGTTTCAGCGTTATAGGATTCCTCTCAAAACATTAAACACACTGGCCTGTGACTATCAAATAAATAATACAAGTTTATTGCATTGCTTTTATATTGCCAAGTGCAAAGGTTATCTGGAAACTGCTGTGTTTTCTGGTATTGATGGTGCAACTCACAATGCCTTGGATGATGTTATATGTTCACATCCTGTAACAAGTGTATACACTGTATTGTAATGGCCGTATACAGTATTGTATTAAATGAAAATGGCAAATAAAGTATAGAATCGTATATTTTGGAATATGGTATAAGAATTATATCAACACAGCTGGTTTGGTGAGTACAAAGTAATACATTAAACACAATGATGATTTAGCTAAATATGTTTATATGCTCCAGTACTTTCCTACCAGAAGAAAACATAATGGGCCCATACTTGCGAACATAGGCAACCATTTCAATTCTCCGCCACAAAATGCATATCAGCCAATTCAAATGATTGATTTACTTGCACATGACATAAGGCAAAATTGTAGCTGGTCCCATCAGAAGAAAATGGCACAGGTTAGCCCTATGCTAACCTCACCAGCTGGCACTGATTATATACTGGCACAAGTTCTGCATCAGCCAATTAGAATAGTTGGACGTGTTAACATAACTCCGTCCAACAGCACATTCTCATCATCAAAGCAATTTTCACGTGTATTATTGCAGATTGTGGCAATGGTTCGAATCTCACATTAGTTTTTCCCCCTGTTTAAAATGTAGATTTACATGTATTGTGTTAGTGTGTTGAAAGGGCCGCCTACAGCCAACAGTGTCACGATCGTCTAACAGAGATGAGGACCAAGGCGCAGCGTTGCAGGCAAACATACTCTTTATTAGAGACACGATCAAAAACAACAAAACGATAACGTGACAGTTCACGGTCTAACACAACAGACTAGAAACAAGATCCCACAAACTCTGTGGGGAAACAGGCTGCTAAAGTATGGTTCTCAATCAGAGACAACAAGCAACAGCTGAATCACGTTGCCTCTGATTGAGAACCACACTGGCCAACATAGACAAACAATACTAGAATGTGAAACCTAGAACAAAACACATATACTTTACACACCCTGGCTCAACATATTAGAGTCCCCAGAGCCAGGGCGTGACAGTACCCCCCCCTAAAGGCGCGGACTCCGACCGCGCCCACCAAATACCACAGGGGAGGGACCGGGTGGGCACTCCGCTTAGGCGGCGGATCCGGCTCTGGGCCTGATCCCTGCTCCCTCTCCAACCCCCACTAGTACCCCTGGTCCGGTCTGGCCCCGCTGGCCGGAGCTGGACTGCACACTGGTGGAGCGGATTGCTCTAGCTCCGGCGTGAAGCATCTGACCGGTGCCGGACCAGCCACCAGTGGAACAGGCACGGGCCGTGCCGGACTGACGACGCACACCACTGGCTTGGTGTGGGGAGCAGGAGCGGGCCGAGCCGGCCTGACGAAACGCACCACTGACTTGGTGCGGGGAGCAGGAGCGGGCCGGACCGGGCTGACGAAGCGCACCACTGACTTGGTGCGGGGAGCAGGAACGGGCCGAGCCGGGCTGACGAAACGCACCACTGACTTGGTGCGGGGAGCAGGAACGGGCCGAGCCGGGCTGACGGAACGCACCACTGACTTGGTGCGGGGAGCAGGAGCGGGCCGGTCCGGGCTGACGAAGCGCACCACAGGCTTGGTGCGGGGAGCAGGAACAGGCCGGGCCGAGCTGGCGACGCGCACCGTAGACTTGGTGCGAGTGGCAGGAACAGGCCGGACCGTACTGGGAACACACACCACTGGCCCTACGTGGGGATAAGGAACAGGCCGGACCGGACTGGCAACACACCCCAGTACCTCTCGCCGTGCCTCTACACCTTCCATCCCCTCTTCGACCAGTGGCCCCCGTAACCTGGCGGCCTCCTCTGCCAACCCGCTGGGCCGCTCTATCGCGGCCTCCTGCTGCCCCGACGTCGTGAGCCCCCCCCTAAAAAATTTCTGGGAGTCTCTCTTCCCCGTGGGCCAGGCCTCTATGGTTCTCGCCCAACTCTCGCTCTTCTGCTTCCAATTCCCGCCATTCAGCTCCTCATTCGGCTTGACCCAGTCGAAGCTCTTCCTCCACTGTTCCCAAGTCCACCCTCTCTGCTCCTCACTAGGCTGCTTGGTCCAGTTCTGGTGGGATCTTCTGTCACGATCGTCTAACAGAGATGAGGACCAAGGCGCAGCGTTGCAGGCAAACATACTCTTTATTAGAGACACGATCAAAAACAACAAAACGATAACGTGACAGTTCACGGTCTAACACAACAGACTAGAAACAAGATCCCACAAACTCTGTGGGGAAACAGGCTGCTAAAGTATGGTTCTCAATCAGAGACAACAAGCAACAGCTGAATCACGTTGCCTCTGATTGAGAACCACACTGGCCAACATAGACAAACAATACTAGAATGTGAAACCTAGAACAAAACACATATACTTTACACACCCTGGCTCAACATATTAGAGTCCCCAGAGCCAGGGCGTGACAAACAGCTTGAAAATGAAGATTATGAATGAATTTAATCAGGAGCTACTGCTTTCTTCAACCTTGCAAACAACTCACTGCTATTGCCTAATAATCATATTGTATCTAGGTTATATTACATGGCCGTGTACACCTAAATGTAAGTCTACAACTTTTAATATGCATTTTTATAATCATCTGCTTTGTCACATACACTACACAACTAATCATTCAAGGGTTTTTCTTTATTTTTACCAAATTTTACATTGTATAATAATAGTGAAGACATCAACACTATGAAATGACACATATGAAATCATGTAATAACCAAAAAAGTGTTAAACAAATCAAAATATATATTATATTTGAGATTCTTCAAATAACCACCCTTTGCTTTGATGACATCTTTGCACACTCTTGGCATTCTCTCATGAACTTTGAAAGTTTCTTCAAGTGCAGTCGCAAAAACCATCAAGCGCTATGATGAAACTGGCTCTCATGAGGACCGCCACAGGAATGGAAGACCCAGAGTTACCTCTGCTACAGAGGTTCATTACAGTTACCAGCCTCAGAAATTGCAGCCCAAATAAATGCTTCACAGAGTTGAAGTAACAGACACATCTCAACATCAACTGTTCAGAGGGGACTGTGTGAATCAGGCCTTCATGGTCGAATTGCTGCAAAGAAACCACTACTAAAGGACACCAATAAGAAGAAGAGACCTGCTTGGGCCAAGAAACACAAGCAATGGACATTAGACCGGTGGAAATTTGTCCTTTGTGGGTGAACGGATGATCTCTGCATATGTAGTTCCCACCGTAAAGCATGGAGGAGGAGGTGTTATGGTGTGGGGGTGCTTTTCTGGTGACACTGTCTGTGATTTATTTAGAATTCAAGGCACACTTAACCAGCATGGCTACCACAGTATTCTGCAGCGATACGCCATCCCATCTGGTTTGGGCTTAGTGGGACTATCATTTGTTTTTCAACAGAACAATGACCCAACACACCTCCAGGCTGTGTAAGGGCTATTTTACCAAGAAGGAGAGTGATGGAGTGCTGCATCAGATGACCTGGCCTCCACAATCCCCCGATGAGTCGGATGGCAGAGTGAAGGAAAAGCAGCCAACAAGTGCTCAGCATATGTGGGAACTCCTACAAGACTGTTGGAAAAGCATTCCAGGTGAAGCTGGTTGAGAGAATGCCAAGAGTGTGCAAAGCTGTCATCAAGGCAAAGGGTGGCTATTTGAAGAATGTCAAATATAACATATATTTAGATTTGTTTACACTTTTTTGGTTACTACATGATTCCATATGTGTTATTTCATAGTTGTGATGTCTTCACTATTATTCTATAATGTAAAAAATAGTACAAATTAAGAAAAACCCTTGAATGAGTAGGTGTATCCAAACTTTTGACTGGTACTGTATGTGTCAGCAGGGCAAACTAGACTAGTCAAAGAGGTACATTGGTGCTGGGTTAGTACGATATTGACTGGGGTCACAATTTGGTCACCATTTCAACATGTTTGTCAATGGATTGTGTTCTTCACTTGTTCATGTAATATGAATTGTGCCTTATACTGTTTCCTTCTCTACATCCAGTATTCCTTCTTATATTTTTTACATCACCACTCCACTTACTTAATGTACATTTTTATTTTAAATTGAAAAGGACGAAAATCATAAAAATGTTTTATAAAAAACAGAGAAGGATGAAACACTGGATTACATAAACCATATCATAATCCTAAATGCATTAATAATATACAGTGGGGAAAAAAAGTATTTAGTCAGCCACCAATTGTGCAAGTTCTCCCCCTTAAAAAGATGAGAGAGGCCTGTAATTTTCATCATAGGTACACGTCAACTATGACAGACAAATTGAGAAATAAAAATCCTGAAAATCACATTGTAGGATTTTTTATGAATTTATTAGCAAATTGTGGTGGAAAATAAGTATTTGGTCACCTACAAACAAGCAAGATTTCTGGCTCTCACAGACCTGTAACTTCTTATTTAAGAGGCACCTCTGTCCTCCACTCGTTACCTGTATTAATGGCACCTGTTTGAACTTGTTATCAGTATAAAAGACACCTGTCCACAACCTCAAACAGTCACACTCCAAACTCCACAATGGCCAAGACCAAAGAGCTGACAAAGGACACCAGAAACAAAATTGTAGACCTGCACCAGGCTGGGAAGACTGAATCTGCAATAGGTAAGCAGCTTGGCTTGAAGAAATCAACTGTGGGAGCAATTATTAGGAAATGGAAGACATACAAGACCACTGATAATCTCCCTCGATCTGGGGCTCCACGCAAGATCTCACCCCGTGGGGTCAAAATGATCACAAGAATGGTGAGCAAAAATCCCAGAACCACACGGGGGGACCTAGTAAATGACCTGCAGAGAGCTGGGACCAAAGTAACAAAGCCTACCATCAGTAACACACTACGCCGCCAGGGACTCAAATCCTGCAGTGCAGACGTGTCCCCCTGCTTAAGCCAGTACATGTCCAGGCCCGTCTGAAGTTTGCTAGAGTGCATTTGGATGATCCAGAAGAGGATTGGGAGAATGTCATATGTCATATGGTCAGATGAAACCAAAATAGAAATTGTCGTGTTTGGAGGACAAAGAATGCTGAGTTGCATCCAAAGAACACCATACCTACTGTGAAGCATGGGGGTGGAAACATCATGCTTTGGGGCTGTTTTTCTGCAAAGGGACCAGGACGACTGATCCGTGTAAAGGAAAGAATGAATGGGGCCATGTATCGTGAGATTTTGAGTGAAAACCTCCTTCCATCAGCAAGGGCATTGAAGATGAAATGTGGCTGGGTCTTTCAGCATGACAATGATCCCAAACACACCGCCCGGGCAACGAAGGAGTTGCTTCGTAAGAAGCATTTCAAGGTCCTGGAGTGGCCTAGCCAGTCTCCAGATTTCAACACCATAGAAAATCTTTGGAGGGAGTTGAAAGTCCGTGTTGCCCAGCGACAGCCCCAAAACATCACTGCTCTAGAGGAGATCTGCATGGAGGAATGGGCCAAAATACCAGCAACAGTGTGTGAAAACCTTGTGAAGACTTACAGAAAACGTTTGACCTGTGTCATTGCCAACAAAGTGTATATAACAAAGTATTGAGAAACTTTTGTTATTGACCAAATACTTATTTTCCACCATAATTTGCAAATAAATTCATAAAAAATCCTACAATGTGATTTTCTGGAATTTTTTTCCTCATTTTGTCTGTCATAGTTGACGTGTACCTATGATGAAAATTACAGGCCTCTCTCATCTTTTTAAGTGGGAGAACTTGCACAATTGGTGGCTGACTAAATACTTTTTTTCCCCACTGTATGTTGTTTTTTATATAATATACCAACAGCACGTCACTGCTTGAATAGGCCATGGTAACATACCAGATGTTATTTGTTAATTATTTATTTATGGGGATCATTAGCTATAACCCTATCAATAGAGAAACAGAGAGACGGAGTTGGACAGAGACAGAACCATGTTGAAGCTATGGGGAGGAGAGAGAGACACAGAAACAGAGAAGGGGAGGGAAGGAGTAAAGGAGGGAAGCTGAGGAAAGGAGGATAGTCTGGTTAAGCTGTGGAGTCGGTAGTGGTGCTATCTTAAATGAGGAGTCCCATATGAAGGTCTGGATTAACAGAACGGAATCCCTCATCAAACAGACAATAACATTATGGCCTAATCCTCCCCAAGTCTCAGATTAGACAAGCTGCTCCCCTCCTCTCCCCTCTGCTCTAGGAGCTGGGACTAGCTGCTACACTATCCTCCACAATGACCTCTGTATGGGAACACACTAACAAACAATAGTGTCATTACCACTGTTGCTGCTAGTCAACAAAATCCCATATACTGTGGTTCACCTAAAGATTAATTTGAAGTTTTGGAAGTTAGACGTTTCTGACACAGGGATAGGTTGAGATTTGGAGATTGGAAGTTTATTTTGCAGCGATGGGTTTACTGAGTTTAAGCTGCAAGTTGATTTGTAGTTGGATGTTTTTGTCACTTTTGATGTTAGTGTACAATCATTTTCTGTGATTGCTTCTGAAAACAATTACTGAGAGGGGAAGATAGTTTACACAGCTTCCCATAATATCAACATTTAATCTCAAAGAATTTAACCAGTGTTAAGTAAATAATGCCTACACTTCTCACATCGGTGTACCTGTTTCAAAATACAACCTCTTTTGTTAAATAGAAAAAAAACAAATAACAAAACAAGATCCCTGTGAAGTATTTGACTGTGAAGACCTTGATGATTGTATTAAACCTGTAATTAGTAGGAGATATACAAGTGTATAATTACCTCTAAGTACCCCAGAGTCAACAAATATGTTCATCCAGCAAATAAAGGATTACTTTATCTGTGTACTTCACTCATTAACTCATCCAATTCACCCGGGAGAGACAGAATACAACAGAGAAAGAGGAAGAGAAGAGAGAAAAATCTGCTGACATCCACTCCTCTGTAATAGCAGGGGGTCTCCCTTTTCCTTAAAAAAAATATATATATATTGCCAATTGCTCTTTGGGATTTTAAAGTGTGTTGAAGTGTGTATACCCAGTTGTGTTTCTTTTTGACTGTTTTTTTTCCTTCTTTTAAATATATGTGATGAAAGTGGGGGACGGGCTCAGATTTGATTTGTATTATGCAGGAAGTAGCCTGGTTTTAAAACTATTGGATTTATCAGTTGAATAGAATAGAATTGAATACTTGATGTGGATTTTCTAGTCAGTCTTGCAGAAGAAAAAAAGAAGAAAAAGACCACACAACCGCAGTCAGAGTTCACTTATTTTTTCAGACACACCAATCAAATCTGAGTATTCGAGCCCTGACAGTAGCACGCAATCTCAGACTAGTTAGTTCATTTTTGCTGATGGAGTAAAGTGCCACAAGTTCAGACATGAAGAACACGGTTTGAGTTAAAGTTCAGTTGACTAACTTCATCATCATGTGTTGTTTATGCAGATGCTCAGGCCTAGTTTCTGTCTTAATTAAGTTAATAGAGTGTGAGGACTGACCTGTATTAATGTTGCCTTGGGCCAGAACCGGCTGCTTTCTGCACAGCTAAGCTGTCAGGCTGACTGGTAGAGGTACATAGACCTAAACCCCTGCAGCTGTGAGTGTGTGATGACTGCTGCACTGCCCTGAACTGTGTATGTAGGTAAAAACGTAAAGAAATACATCATGATGTCTTTGTGTTGACAGACAAATATATCTGAGTTTCAGTGGCCATAACGGGAGATGACAGTATGTCTGATGCTTTTGTAAAACTTGGAGATTTACATGCAAACCTATAATCTGCTCATGTGTGTATACATGCACACTTGTTTATGTGTGTGTGCGCATGCTTCCAAGTGTGTGTGCATGTGTGTTTCCAACTGTGTGTGTGTGTGTGTGTGTGTGTGTGTGTGTGTGTGTGTGTGTGTGTGTGTGTGTGGTGTGTGTGTGGTGTGTGTGTGTGGTGTGTGTGTGTGTGGTGTGTGTGTGTGTGTGTGGGGGGGGGGGGGTCTGGAGCTGGCCCAACACAGCAGTTATGGAGCTCAGGGCGATGTCACTGTAGCAGCGCTGCCAGAAACAGTAAAGCAGCCCAAGCTGATAGCAGTTATTAATATTTAACTGGCCTCTATTAAAGTTTAAGGAGGTGGAGATGGAGCAGAGGAAAACAAGCTATTCTTCATCATCATCACCATGCTCACACGTCGTACGATACTGGAAACACACTCACTAAAGCCCTTAAAGGTATTACATTATCAGTACTGAGAGGTGCATTACAGAACAGTGTGGTGAGTAGTGGGTGGCAGTGACTGGGACTGCCATGGTGCTCTATGGTGTAGACTACTGGAACTAATAGAACCCCACTCATGTACAGACCTTACACTTTCCACCACTTCAGTCAGATTCTGGACTATTTTTCCCTCAGTTTTTAACTTGCTAGCTAAATCCTGTAACTATATATATACAGTGAGGGAAAAAAGTATTTGATCCCCTGCTGATTTTGTACGTTTGCCCACTGACAAAGACATGATCAGTCTATAATTTTAATGGTAGGTTTATTTGAACAGTGAGAGACAGAATAACAACAAAAAAATCCAGAAAAACGCATGTCAAAAATGTTATAAATTGATTTGCATTTTAATGAAGGAAATAAGTATTTGACCCCTCTGCAAAACATGACTTAGTACATTTACATTACATTTTAGTCATTTAGCAGACGCTCTTATCCAGAGCGACTTACAGGAGCAATTAGGGTTAAGTGCCTTGCTTAAGGGCACATCGACAGATTTTTCACCTAGTCGGCTCGGGGATTAGAACCAGCGACCTTTCGGTTACTGGCACAACGCTCTTACCCACTAAGCTACCTGCCGGTTTTGGTGGCAAAACCCTTGTTGGCAATCACAGAGGTCAGACGTTTCTTGTAGTTGGCCACCAGGTTTGCACACATCTCAGGAGGGATTTTGTCCCACTCCTGTTTGCAGATCTTCTTTAACTCATTAAGGTTTTTTGAAAGCTGACATTTGGCAACTCGAACCTTCAGCTCCCTCCACAGATTTTCTATGGGATTAAGGTCTGGAGACTGGCTAGGCCACTCCAGGACCTTAATGTGCTTCTTCTTGAGCCATTCCTTTGTTGCCTTGGCCGTGTGTTTTGGGTCATTGTCATGCTGGAATACCCATCCACAACCCATTTTCAATGCCCTGGCTGAGGGAAGGAGGTTCTCACCCAAGATTTGACGGTACATGGCCCCTTTGATGCGGTGAAGTTGTGGATGGGAAGCATTATACCCCCAAAGCATAATGTTTCCACCTCCATGTTTGACGGTGGGGATGGTGTTCTTGGGGTCATAGGCAGCATTCCTCCTCCTCCAAACACGGCAAGTTGAGTTGATGCCAAAGAGCTCCATTTTGGTCTCATCTGACCACAACACTTTCACCCAGTTCTCCTCTGAATCATTCAGATGTTCATTGGCAAACTTCAGACAGGCCTGTATATGTGCTTTCTTGAGCAGGGGGACCTTGCGGGTGCTGCAGGATTTCAGTCCTTCACGGCGTAGTGTGTTACCAATTGTTTTCTTGGTGACTATGGTCCCAGCTGCCTTGAGATCATTGACAAGATCCTCCCGTGTAGTTCTGGGCTGATTCCTCACCGTTCTCATGATCATTGATACTCCACGAGGTGAGATCTTGCATGGAGCCCCAGGCCTAGGGAGATTGACAGTTATTTTGTGTTTCTCCCATTTGCGAATAATGGCACCAACTGTTGTCACCTTCTCACCAAGCTGCTTGGCGATGGTCTTGTAGCCCATTCCAGCCTTGTGTAGGTCTACAATCTTGTCCCTGACATCCTTGGAGAGCTCTTTGGTCTTGGCCATGGTGGAAAGTTTGGAATCTGATTGATTGATTGCTTCTGTGGACAGGTGTCTTTTATACAGATAACAAGCTGAGATTAGGAGCACTCCCTTTAAGAGTGTGCTCCTAATCAAATAAAATAAAATAAAATAAAATGTTATTGGTCACATGCGCCGAATACAACAGGTGCAGACATTACAGTGAAATGCTTACTTACAGCCCTTAACCAACAGTGCATTTATTTTTAACAAAAAAATAAAACAACAACAAAAAAAGTGTTGAGAAAAAAAGAGCAGAAGTTAAATAAAAAACAGTAGGGAGGCTATATATACAGGGGGGTACCGGTGCAGAGTCAATGTGCGGGGGCACCGGCTAGTTGAGATAGTTGAAGTAATATGTACATGTGGGTAGAGTTAAAGTGACTATGCATAAATAATTAACAGAGTAGCAGCAGCGTAAAAAGGATGGGGTGGGGGGGCAGTGCAAATAGTCCGGGTAGCCATGATGTTCAGGAGTCTTATTGCTTGGGGGTAGAAGCTGTTGAGAAGTCTTTTGGACCTAGACTTGGCACTCCGGTACCGCTTGCCGTGCGGTACCAGGGAGAACAGTCTATGACTAGGGTGGCTGGAGTCTTTGACAATTTTGAGGGCCTTCCTCTGACACCGCCTGGTATAGAGGTCCTGGATGGCAGGAAGCTTGGCCCCAGTGATGTACTGGGCCGTACGCACTACCCTCTGTAGTGCCTTGCGGTCGGAGGCCAAGCAGTTGCCATACCAGGCGGTGATGCAACCAGTCAGGATGCTCTCGATGGTGCAGCTGTATAATTTTTTGAGGATCTGAGGACCCATGCCAAATCTTTTCAGTCTCCTGAGGGGGGGATCTCAGCTCGTTACCTGTATAAAAGACACCTGAGTGCCAGAAATCTTTCTGATTGAGAGGGGGTCAAATACTTATTTCCCTCATTAAAATGCAAATCAATTTATAACATTTTTGACATGCGTTTTTCTGGATTTTTTTGTTGTTATTCTGTCTCTCACTGTTCAAATAAACCTACCATTAAAATTATAGACTGATCATTTCTTTGTCAGTGGGCAAACGTACAAAATCAGCAGGGGATCAAATACTTTTTTCCATCACTGTATATATATATATTTTACATATGTCAGATATTCACAAAAGATTGTGAAATAAAACTGCCATTACAATGTGAACGAATCCACTTCCATACATGAGATTGTTCATAAAGGGGCATGGTTACTGTGTGTGGTATAGCGCTGTATCACTCTCCATTTGATCGGCACATTAAGTGGCCTGAACCACCAGGGTTCCATGAAAACACTAGTGTAATTCCCTTTGTCATAAAGCTTCTATACATTTACTTTTATTTGCTGTAGTAAACCCTCACCAGAAACAAATAAAACCTCCATATGGCTCCTTGTGTCGCCCGTTCAGTAAACAGTAATAAATGCATAGTTTAATCTGAGAACATGTACATATCGACAAGCTCTCTACTTACAATACCCCCTAGCCTTATATTTTGATTTAGAGAGCTCAGCAGAAAGAAACCAGTTATGACAACTACAGTAGTGCCTGCTCACTCACACTCAAGTTTCCTAATCTCTCTCAAGCTTCTTAATACATTCAAAATGTGACCAGTTGGTAAAGTCTATTTTCCCTCCCCTAAGGAGAGTCAAGCTACAGCTACACATAGGCTCCAGCAGTAAGCCAGCTCCAGATAGTAACAACATAGGTAAAGCATCTCTCACTGAAGCCCACCTCAGAGTTCCGTAGTAGTGTGACCTTTCCCTGACCTTTTGAGGCGAAGCAGCCAAGCCAAGGTTACAGCCAGGAGTAGAGGAGAGTAGGATGGTCTACCTCTCTAACGTATATTAAGGCTGCTGTAGAAGGATAGGCTGGCTGGCTGAAAGTGAGTATGAAAAATACCCCACCTCCACACTGACCCATATCATCCATTATGTGAGGTGATTATGTGAGCAGAGCTGCATTGTGCATGCGCAGAGACCAGGGAACTATGCCTCACTGTCAACCTGTAGTCTTAAGCTGCTTCATTATGGTTCACACTACCCAACCACTCACTGAACCACCACTGACCACGTTCAACCACTCACCCATTGTCTCTTTTATGGTCAGACTGCCTTCCAACCATACACTGACCGTCGTAACCACTGAGCCACTCACAGAGTCAGATTAGCTTTATTGTAGTTAATGATGTGTTAATTGAAAAGTAAAATAGGTTATTGCTGTGGTATTTACTACAGTATTTACAGTATTTTTACAATCAGTTTAAAGAGCATCATTCCATTGTTCAGATAGGCCTCATGTGAGGAGAGTTAAAATAAAGGACCCCACCTCCTAAACTGCAGGGTGAAACTAACTGGAATTCTAATGTATAATCCACACATGCAAATCACAACCTTCTGAGCTCTGAAATAATATTAAAACCAAAAACCTCTATCAAAATTATTAGTCTTTTAATGAAATTTTCAAGAATGCAAATCCACTGTAGAGGAATTAAAGTGAGCGTGCTGGCCAGGTTTATCCTAATAACTGATCTGAGCTCAGTGGGCTGGGTGTTAAGCCTTACGGTTGCAGGCAGCGTTCCACACAGCTTTGCCCTCTGTAGCGTAGCTTTACTCAGTGACCAGAGCAGAATTAACACTCACACACACACACACGCACGTGGGCACACATAGACACAAACAAACACACACACACACCACACGCCTCAGTGCATTCCAATATAACGTATTTCCATTGATATATGCAGTTAATTACATTGGGTTGATTATTAGGGAATTATAAGGCCTGGTCAGGGAATGCTGACTGTATTTACACATGACATTCTGGACTGTAAGAATCACACAAGCCCACCTATAATAAGCCCATTTAACTACCTATCCTTTCAAATCATTTGAATTTCAGAGGTTTTCTACTATTTCATACACCTATACTGCCTTTAGAGTGCTGAGTATATGTATTTCAGAAAGCCTTGTAATGCTAGTGCACCGTTGTGACAGATGGGGTATTGTGTGTGTGTGTGTGTGTGTGTATGTGAGGTGCTCTCTCCATTACCTGACATTAGTGTGGCCGCGGAATAGACAGTCCTTCATTATCAACCTATTAGGATTAAAACAGATTATGCTATTATATAGATATGTATAAGAGACTAATGCCATGCTAATTAGTACATCATTATGGTAAGCTCACAGCATGGTGTGTGTGTGTGTGTGTGTGTGTGTGTGTGTGTGTGTGTGTGTGTGTGTGTGTGTGTGTGTGCGCTTCATAGCAAGTTTATCTTCTACTTGTCCCAGGTATGCTTTCTGCAGTGTGTACTTATAGTATATCTCAAACATTCACACACATCTACAACAGTGGCGGTCAGTGCCGTTTATGATGAGGGAGGACGATTCTTTTTTTCATGAGCATGGCCTTATTTCTATTACAGCATATTGGATGACTCTCATTCATATTCCATTCACCCAGTTCAATGTAACAGCGATAGGTTTAGGCTACTACTTGATCCTCAAATGTTCCCTATATCCATCATGAGGTTGCTACAAACTAGCCTATGAATGAAAGTTTACAACGTAGGTGCACACAGGTCGAGAGACAAATTTGAGGTGACAGACAGTGACACATGGACAGACAGTGACATTCAATACCGCCTTGCACATATAGGGTGTAATCATTAGTCCAACAGTTTCAAATGAGAGTTTCTATTGGACAAATTCAGGTGTGTTTATCCTCGTTTTGTTCCGTTTGCTTCCGTTTAAGAAACGTTTTCCAACAGAATCGGCTGAATAAATAAACCCCTGATCACGCGTAAACACAGTTCACTTTCATAGCAGCCACATTGTATTCCTTCTCGCATCTATGCGCACTCCTCCTCTCACCTCTTCCCCTCGCTTGTGGACTTCAATGCACAACACATCCGTATGTGACCAGGCAAAAAGAACTTTCCAAGCCAAACCGTTACAGACAGCCTACATTGTTGTCACCATATTAGCTAAAGTAATGTCATAGTCAGCATAGCTAATAGAACTAACAGTAGCGCGTTAGTAAACCCGCTACAATCATGCAGTAACATTACAGTGTACAGTCAGTAAGCAGTTACACCGGCGGCCCCCGGTGGCAATACATTTGTAAAACCAAAAGTTTACCTTGACTTGGAAGAGTTCCAGTGTTGTGTTGGAAAGTCATAGCCAGCTAGCTAACATAGCATCCCTCTGTTTGAGCAGGGTGCTTCAGTAGGCTAAACTAGCTAGCTGCATTTGCTAGCTAAGTAAGTGAAAGGGAAAGTGGAAAAAAGTGACACTCTCTTGCTTCTCCTTGATTTTAGAATGAATTAATTTGTTCATAACTGTTCAACTATTGTCTTTCTCTCTCTTTGAGTCAACTACTCACCACATTTTATACACTGCAGTGCTAGCTAGCTGTAGGTTATGCTTTCAGTACTAGATTAATTATCTGATCCTTTGATTGGGTGGACAAAATATCAGCTCATGCTGCAACAGCTCTGATAGGTTGGAGGACGTCCTCCGGAAGTTGCCATAATTACTGTGCAAGTCTATGGAAGGGGGTGAGAACCATGAGCCTCCTAGGTTTTGTATTGAAGTCAATGTACCCTCCGGCTACAGCATGGTGCTACCCTACAGAGTGCTGTTGAGGCTACTGTAGACCTTCTTTGCAAAATAGTGTGGTTTAATCAATTATTTGGTGACGTGATTATATTTCGTATAGTTTTATCTAAAAAGGATAACTTTTTTAATATTTTATTATTGTTATTTTTATGAAATTCACTGAGGATGGTCCTCACCTTCCTCCTCTGGGGAGCCCCCACTGATATACACACACAAACGAATGGGGAACACCATGTTTTGCATGTTTGCTCTCATCCTCCCTCTCACTTCTGTATGAAGATGAGCCTTTACCCCCATGTGAATAATACACTTCTCTGCCAGGTCAAATACAGTGGTGTGCTGAACTGAAGGTTGGCTAACCTTACCTTTCCATTGTGTAGTTGGTAAATCAAGACTGCACTGTTGGATGGAGTCGACTGGTGCTTCCATTCTATTCTGGCAGAGAAGATAACTAGTAATTACACTCACTTAAAATGTGCATTATTTTTACTCTGTGTTGAATAAACTAGCCAGGCAGAAAATTGTCCAGGTTTATCCATGCACTCTTAACACAACCAAAGAGAAGGGTCTCATTTTTGAGAGCTTTTAACCTTCACTCAGACTAAAAAAAAAAAAATCTAAATTTACAAGAGACTGACTGTCAGTCTGACACACATATACAGTATACGCACAAACACACACAGACACAGCCTCTGTGTGCTCCTGCTACTATGTACTAATTTGTCATGTTTAAACTGCGACTTTTGACCCAGGAAGTAAAATACACTTGTTTGGTCTCGGTGGTTTTAGCCTGAGCAGGGTCAGTATCAGCCTCATCCTTATTGCCCTGCCTCTGTACCACAGTAAAGGTTAGAGGATTACACTGGGAAATCCTTCAGTCCTTTTAGTTTGAATGTATTATGTATTACTGCACTTCTCCCTCATCTGTCCTAGTGTTGCCAATCTTCAGTCTGGGAATGAAGTCAAATGCATTCAATTAATATTTCCTATGAATTGCAATGAATCTAACATTCTCATATTAAATTCTAGTGAGAATTTATCTTTGAACTTCGACTGGGCCAGATGTATATTCACAATACATAAAGAGGACATGATTCTTCAGAGCCCAAATACATTTGAATGAATCTCTCTGGCCTATTCAGAATGGTACTTCTCTTAATACCTCTCTGGGTTCTAGTGTGTGAGGCAGGTCTCCCCTCATTGTGTGCGTAGCAGGAAGACTGATAGGAGTCTTTAGAAGAGACCTGGAACTGCCTCAGATTAGGAGCTCATTAGCATTTAAGGTGCTGTCATAAAGTCCTGCCCACATAGAGAGAAGAACAGGGACAAATTAAGTAGGATTAATAAAAAAGCTACTGCTAGCGCTACGCTACGCACTGACCGATAGTGGGGATTGACTGGCTAGGTCACCTTGGGAGAAATGGGTGGGAAGGAGTAGGAGAGAGGGATTGAGAGACAGAGGAGATGGGTGGGAAGAGGAGAAGAGAGAAGGGGAGACAGGTAGGGAGAAAGGAGGTAGGGAGAGAGGAGTAGGAGAGGGGAGAGAGGGGTTGGAGAGAGGGAGAGAGAGGGGTTGGAGAGAGGGGGGAGAGGGGTTGGAGAGAGGGGGGGAGAGGGGTTGGAGAGAGGGGGAGAGAGGGGTTGGAGAGAGGGAGAGAGGGGTTGGAGAAAGAAATTGGTGGGAATAGATGGATGGGGAGAGAGAGGAGAGGGGATGGAAAAGAGATGGAAGAGGTGGGGAAAGAGAAGGATAGAGAGTGATAAGAAGTAGGGTTGGGCGGTATCCAGATTTTCATACCTTCATACCATCCCTGTACCAGAAAGGAGTAAACAGTAATACCGACAGTGCACACAAGGGGCGTTCTTTCTTTCCAAACCCTGAGCTGGAGATAATTTATTTGGCACATCTTAGATAGTTAATTTATAGTTATAAGCAGTGGCGTAACACGCATTCCCTTAAACCCCCCCCCCCCCAAAAAAAAATAACTGTATTGAAAATTATACTGTATTCCGCCCAAGCCTAGTAAGGAGTGTTATAAAATAAAGCCCTTGTCTCACACTGACCAGTGAAGAGGCAATACGTTCTTTGTATGGAGACTGATAGGCTACTGAGTCTGGCTGCTTAAATGTAACCAAGAGTATATCTGTGTGACAGTGCGAGACTGCAAGGGGAGACTATGGGTCAGGAAAATACCTCGGTTTACAAATGTCTGATCAGGTATCAAACCCAGTTTTATATTGTGTTATAAAAAAGTTATTTTCAATTTTAGTCATTTAGCAGACTCTTATCCAGAGCGACTCACAGTTAGTGCATTCATCTTAAAATAGCTAGGTGGGACAACCACATATCACAGGCATAGAAAGTACATTCTACCTCAATATTTTACCTCAAGTGCAAATGCTGGTTCAGTTTTATTTATTTGGTGGGGGGTGGGAGGGCCAAGAGACCTGAGGTGGATGAACAGAGTGCTTGGGTTGGGGTGTAGGGTTTGAGCATAGCCTGAATCTAGGGAGGGGCAGTTCCTCTTGCTGTTCCGTAGGTAAGCACCATGGTCTTGTAGTGGATGCGAGCGTCGACTGGAAGCCAGTGGAGTGTGCGGAGGAGCGGGGTGACATGAGAGAACTTGGGAAGGTTGAAAACCAGGCGGGCTGCAGCATTCTGGATAAGTTGCAGGGGTTTGATGGAACAAGCGGGGAGCCCAGCCAACAGCGAGTTGCAGTAGTCCAGACGGGAGAGGACAAGTGCCTGGATTAGGACCTGCGCCGCTTCCTGTGTGAGGTAGGGTCGTACCTCGCTCTATGGATGTTGTAGAGCATGAACCTGCAGGAGCGGGTCACTGCTTTGAAGTTTGCAGAGAACCAGTAGTGGCGCCGGAGGGAATGGCTGCCGTTTTATGGACTCTTAACCAAGAGTTGTTTGTTTTTTCGTATTGTTTGTAACTTATTTTGTACATAATGTTGCTGCTACTGTCTCTTATGACCGAAAAGAGCTTCTGGACATCAGAACAGGGATACTCACCTTGAACTGGACTAATAATTTTTCTTTAATGAGTCGGACGAGAGGGATTTGCTCCAGACACCCGAGACAGGGCCCTCATCCCAGTCATTCGCAGGAGAAAGAGAAGTAGATCGGGGTGCCTGCTAAGGAGCTGGCGACGAGTGGCTAATCTACCTTTGCCATCTGTACTATTGGCCAACGTACAATCGCTGGATAATAAAATGGACAAACTAAAAGCACGTATATCCTACCAACGGGACATTAAAAACTGTAATATCTTATGTACGATGACATGAATAACATACAGCTGGCAGGTTATACACTGTATCGGCAGGATAGAACAGCAGCCTCGGGTAAGACAAGGGGTGGCGGTCTATGTATATTTGTAAACAACAGCTGGTGCACGATATCTAAGCACGTCTTGAGGTTTTGCTCACCTGAGGTAGAGTATCTCATGATAAGCTGTAGACCACACTATCTACCAAGAGAGTTTTCATCTATATTCTTCGTAGCTGTCTATTTACGACCACAAACCGATGCTGGTACTAAGACCACATTCAATGAGCTGTATTCGGCCATAAGCAAACAGGAAAACGCTCATCCAGAGGTGGTGCTCCTAGTGGCCGGGGACTTTAATGCAGGGAAACTTAAATCCGTTTTACCTCATTTCTACCAGCATGTTAAATGTGCAACCAGAGGGGAAAAAACTCTAGACCACATTTACTCCACACACAGAGACGCGTACACTGCTCTCCCTCGCCCTCCATTTTGTAAATCTGACCATAATTCTATCCTCCTGATTCCTGCTTACAAGCAAAAACTAAAGCAGGAAGCACCACTCGGTCAATAAAAAATTGGTCAGATGAAGCAGATGCTAAGCTACAGGACTGTTTTGCTAGCACAGACTGGAATATGTTCCGGGATTCTTCCGATGGCATTGAGGAGTACACCACATCAGTCACTGTATTCATCAATAAGTGCATCGATGACGTCATCCCCACAGTGACTGTACGTACATACCCCAACCAGAAGCCATGGATTACAGGCAACATCCGCACTGAGCTAAAGGGTAGAGCTGCCGCTTTCAAGGAGCGGGACTCTAACCCAGAAGCGTATAAGAAATCCCGCTATGCCCTCCGACGAACCATCAAACAGGCAAAGTGTCAACACATGACTAAGATCGAATCGTACTACACCGGCTCCGACGCTCGTCGGATGTGGCAGGGCTTGCAAACTATTACAGACTACAAAGGGAAGCACAGCCGCGAGCTGCCCAGTGACACAAACCTACCAGACAAGCTAAATTACTTCTATGCTCGCTTTGAGGCAAGTAAAACTGAAACATGCATGAGAGCATCAGCTGTTCCGGACGACTGTATGATCACGCTCTCTGTAGCCGATGTGAGTAAGACCTTTAAACAGGTCAACATTCACAAGGCCGCAGGGCCAGACGGATTACCAGCACGTGTACTCCGAGCATGCGCTGACCAACTGGCAAGTGTCTTCACTGACATTTTCAACCTCTCCCTGTCTGAGTCTGTAATACCAAGATGTTTCAAACAGACCACCATAGTCCCTGTGCCCAAGAACACTAAGGTAACCTGCCTAAATGACTACCGACCCGTAGCACTCACGTCTGTAGCCAGGACGTGCTTTGAAAGGCTGGTCATGGCTCACATCAACACCATTATCCCAGAAACCCTAGACCCACTCCAATTTGCATACTGCCCCAACAGAGTTACAGATGATGCAATCTCTATTGCTCTCCACACTGCCCTTTCACACCTGGACAAAAGGAACACCTATGTGAGAATGCTATTCATTGACTACAGCTCAGCGTTCAACACCATAGTGCCCTCAAAGCTTATCACCAAGCTAAGGACCCTGGGACTAAACACCTCCCTCTGCAACTGGATCCTGGACTTCCTGACGGGCCGCCCCCGAGTGGTAAGGGTAGGTAACAACACATCCGCCACGCTGATCGTCAACACGGGGGCCCCTCAAGGGTGCGTGCTCAGTCCCCTCCTGTACTGCCTGTTCACTCATGACTGCATGGCCAGGCACGACTCCAACACCATCATTAAGTTTGTCGATGACACAACAGTGGTAGGCCTGATCACCGACAACAACGAGACAGCCTATAGGGAGGAGGTCAGAGACCTGGCCGTGTGGTGCCAAGACAACAACCTCTCCCTCAACGTGATCAAGACAAAGGAAATGATTGTGGACTACAGGAAAAAGAAGAGGACCGAGCACACCCCCATTCTCATCAACAGGGCTGTAGTGGAGCTTGTTGAGAGCTTCAAGTTCCTTGGTGTCCACATCACCAACAAACTAACATGGTTCAAGACAAAACCTATTCCCCCTCAGGAGACTGAAAATATTTGGCATGGGTCCTCAGATCCTCAAAAGGTTCTACAGCTGCACCATCGAGAACATCCTGACTGGTTGCATCACTGCATGGTATGGCAACTGCTCGGCCTCCGACCGCAAGGCACTACAGAGGGTAGCGCGTACAGCCCTTTACATTACTGGGGCCAAGCTTCCTGCTATCCAGGACCTCTATACCAGGCGGTGTCAGAGGAAGGCCCTATATATTGTCAAAGACTCCAGCCACCCTAGTCGTAGACTGTTCTCTCTGCTACCGCATAGCAAGCGGTACCGGAGCGCCAAGTCTAGGTCCAAGAGGTTTTTAAACAGCTTCTACCCCCAAGCCATAAGACTCCTGAACATCTAATCAAATGGCTACCCAGACTATTTGCATTGCCCCCCCCCCCCCCCCCCCCCCCCTCCTTTGCGCTGCTGCTACTCTCTGTTTATTATCTATGCATAGTCACTTTAATAACTCTACCTACATGTACATATTGCCTCAATTGCCTCGACTGGCCGGTGCCCCCGCACATTGACTCTGTGCCGGTACCCCCTGTATATAGCCTCGCTATTGTTATTTTACTATTGTTATTTTACTGCTGCTCTTTAATTATTCTTATTATTCCTATTCTTTTTTGGGGGGGGGTATTCTTTCTTGAAACTGCATTATTGGTTAATGGCTTGTAAGTAAGCATTTCACTGTAAGGTCTACACCTGTTGTATTCGGCGCATGTGACAAATACAATTTGATTTGATTTGATTAGTGAGAGTTCGTGGTGCAGACACAGATCCTCTCCACGTCACCTGGTAGGAGCGGCCTGTCAGGTAGGATGCAATCCAGGAGTGTGCAGAGCCTGAGACGCCCAGCCCTGAGAGGGTGGAGGGGAGGATCTAATGGTTCACTGTGTCGAATGCAGCGGATAGATCTAGGAGGATGAGAACAAAGGGGAGAGAGTCAGCTTTGGCAGTGTGGAGAGCCTCTGTGACACAGAGAAGAGCAGTCTCGGTTAAGTGACCAGTCTTGAAGCCTGACTGGTTAGGGTCAAGAAGATCGTTCTGAGAGAGATAACGAGAATGTTGAGACAGCACGCTCAAGTGTTTTGGAAAGAAAAGGGATGCAGGTCTGTAGTTTCTGACGTCAGATGAGTCGAGTGTTGGTTATTGAGGAGGGGAGCAACTCGGGCCATTTTGAAGTCAGAGCGGACGCAGCCAGTGGTCAGAGATGAGTTGATGAGGGAAGTGAGGAATGGGAGAAGGTCTCCAGAGATGGTCTGGAGAAGGGAGGAGGGGATGGGGTCGAGCAGGCAGGTTGTCGGGCGGCCAGACCTCACTAGTCACAGGACGACATCTGGAGAGAGAGGGGAGAAAGAGGTCAAGGCGTAGGGTAGTTCTGTGTGAGTGAGACCAGTGGACTCAATAGGCTGAGTGAATGAGTAGAAGATATTGTCAACCTTTTTTTCAAAGTGGTTGACAAAGTCGTCCGCAGAGAGGGAGGAGGGACGGGGAGGGGGTGGAGGATTAAGTAGGGAAGAGAAGGGGGAAAATAGTTTCCTAGGTTTAGAGGTAGAAGCTTGAAATTTAGAGTGGTAGAAAGTGGCTTTAGCAGTGGATACAGAGAAAGAGACGGTAGAGAAGAGGGAGTGAAAGGATGATAGGTCCTCCGGAAGTTTAGTTTTCCTCCATTTTCGCTCAGATGCCCTCAGCTTTGTTCTGTAAGCTCGCAATGAGTCACTCAGCCACGGAGCAGGAGGGGCAGAGAGGAAAGGGGACAGTGCGAGTCATTGGATGCGGAAAGGGAGGAGAGTAGGGTTGAAGAGGCAGAATCAGGAGACAAGAGGGAGAAGGATTTAGCAGAAGGGAGAGATGATAGGATAGAAGAAGAGAGAGTAGTGGGAGAGAGAGAGTGAAGATTGCGATGGCGCATGACCATCTGGGTAGGGACCGAGTGGCTAGGGCTGGAGGAAAGGGAGACAGAAAAGGAAACAAGGTAGTGATCAGAGACCTGGAGGGGGGTTGCAGTGAGATTAGTAGGCGAGCAGCCTCTAGTAAAGATGAGGTCAAGCGTATTGCCTGCCTTGTGAGTTGGACGGGATTGGGAAAGGGTGAGGTCAAAAGAGGCAAGGAGGGGAAAGAGAGAGTTGGAAAGAAATTAATCGAAGGAGGTTGAAGTCGCCAAGTACGAAGAGCGGTAAGCCATCGTCAGGAAATTAGCTTATCAAGGTGTCAAGCTCATTGAGAAACTCTCCAAGGGCACCTGGTGGGCGATAGATGACAATAATGTTAAGCTTGAGTGGACAAGTAAGTGACAACATGGAATTCAAATGAAGAGATGGACAGGTGAGAGAGGGAGAAAATAGAAAATCTCTACCTTAGGAGAAATGAGTAGACCTGTGCCACCACCGCGACAACCAGATGCTCTCGGACTATGAGAGAAAACATATTCAGAAAGAGCAGCTGGAGTAGCAGTGTTCTCTGGGGTGATCCATGTCTCCATCAGGGCCAAAAAGTCAATAGACTGAAGGGCAACATAGGCTGAGATGAACTCGGCGTTCTTGACTGCAGATCGGCAGTTCCAAACGCTGCCAGAGACCCGCAATTCCACATGGGTTGTGCGCACAGGCTACACTAAATTAGAAGGGTTGCAGCCAAGGGTGGGGAGCATCTGTAAAGCCTACAGGGAGAGGTGCGAACAGGTATAGGAAACACACACATAGTTGTCAAAGCTACAAAAGAGCAAAATGAGATAATCTGTAAATAACGAGGTAAGATACTCAAATGAGCGAGTGGTGTGGAGCCTTCCTCTCATTCCTTCCTCGAACAACTCCGCAGAACGGTCTTTGTTTCAGCGACAAGACCGCCACTTACAGCTGCCGCTGAAAAACCAGGGGAGACTGAAGAACTAACACTAATTGCTAATTGCCTAGTAGAGGTGGAGAGCACACATCCCTGTAATAATTTCTGATTGCCTAGGAGAGGTGAAACCACTCCCCCTCTAATACAGCCACTGATTACCAAAGCAAGTCACAAATTGCCCTGCCCTTTGATCCTGGTTGATGTGTCAACAACTATCTGCGAATTATGAGCAGTCAGAAGTTCACACACCAAGTAGGCCACTGGGAAGACAGGCAGAACTTAAAATAGATGGCCCTAGCTAGCAAAAATACAATACTAGACCACAACAGATAAAGACATAAAGTGCTTTTCAGAAAAATTTGGAATAACATACTTTGTCATTTGAAAGAGAATGATAGAGAAGTTTGAATATGATTTATTTTAATGTAAACACTGTCTTTGATAAACACCTAATTAATAACAGAACCCCTTTACTTCAAAGACATACTGTAATGTATTGTCTGCTGTCTGGTTATACATAAATGGCCTGTTTGCTCTTTGAACAAACAAAGCATTTAGACTAATGCGCTCTCTAAACTTCTTCTATATAAAGGAATGTTTTTTTTAAATTCGGTGCAGTAGATCATTGTGGCTGATGCCAAATCAAAGCTATACATGAAAAAATAAAATAGAGGAATTACCCACATCCAAACGTTGCAGAGGAGCAGGAAAAATAAATACAGCAATGAAGAGACAATTTTGCAAATTTACCATTTGCTATTCTTAAACATGATCATCATTCTAATTGAATGGAGCTGAAATATTGGTGACTGAGATTGATGCCACATAGGCTACTGATTAGAATCATTGACAGTGTTCTCCTCAGTCTGTGCTTGAAAGTTCACTGTTGACTTCAACAAGTCAATGAGGCCAGGTTGACAGTCTGCCTTTAAACAACTTAAGTCAACTCCCATGCTCTTCAGTAGCAGGGACAAGGTGACTTACAGATCATCTATAAGAATAAGGAGCCAGGCAGGTGCCATAGTCTTTTATTAGATCTCCAATACCCCTCACACACAGACCCTCAGTCCCAACTCCAACTCCAGACTTTTTCTCCAACACTATCCCCCAGCCTCAGCCTCAGTCCCAACTCAAGCCCCAGCCCTATCCCCAAGCCTCAGCCGAGCCCCAGTCCCGGCATATAAATGACTAAAGCTCTGCTATAGGTTCCACGTGGAGAAGGGCCATATCACAGCCGCACCACAAATCACCTCGGACAGTCGCTTTGACACCCGGTAGAATTCTCCCGTCCCTTTAACCGAGGGGCAGGGGAGCAGATAATAGAGAACTGTCAAAGCCTCTTTACACTCCTTCTCTGAGACAGACAGAGAGAAAGAGACAGAGAGAGGGATCTATCCGTCAGAGGAGCGTAAAGAGTTTTCTAACAGTAGTACATTGACCTTGAGTGGCTACCATTGATTTCCAGTAAAGCCTCCCAAACAGCGCTCCGTACCCTGCCTCGCACTGCAGGTCTTTGATTGGGAACACATTTCCCAAATTCCGATATCGTGCCTGCCTGGGATGATGGATAGTCCTCCTGTATCCCATCAATCCTCACCTGCCTCTGAGGAGGTGACACCTGGGTCTGATTTATCATCATCTACGACACCCTGCCAACCGGCCAACCAGAGGAGGGCATCCTAAACGAAGGCCCCTCCCCCGCCCGGAGGGTTCCACTGTGACGAGAGGGGGTGAGGAGAACGGGGGAAGAGAGGGTTACACTGTGAGGCATGGTGAACTAGACCTACAGATCATTGGACAACATGGGAGTGAACTCTCTCTACTCTAATGGGTCTAGTTCATGTATTTGACTCAGGTCTGCAGGTCTACTGAAACTCTTCATCAACTCCTTGGACTGAACACCACACTGTATTTCCACACACATGTATTTCTTCTTATGTATGTGTGCGTTACGCTTAACTTTTTTATGAGATGAATTAATCTGATATTCACCTCTCCCCCAAAACAGAGCATGGAAGCAGAAGAGAGAATCACAGAACCATGAATGAACTAATCTAATTAATGTCCCAATGTTCCTTCTGCTGCTTTTATGGCTCGTTAGAAACCTTCTGCTATTTTTACGGCCATTACAAGCCAAGTGTGAGCTATCTATCTTTCACTCTATTCTATTCTCTCTCTCCATCAACGGTTGGCCAAACTCTAATCAAAAGCCTTTTAGCCGCTATTCAATGAATTTCCCGATAGTAATTTCAGAAGTGCATTCTGAATTTCTAAATCAAGTGTCAACTCCCGCCATCCCGGACAATCAGCTGTGCAATCAAACACACCTCTGAACGTGCTATCTGGAAATCCACTATCTGCAATTGACTGAATTCCAGCCTTTAGAGGACTTAGAACTCATTGGACAAAGAGAACAACCAGTGCTGGAGTGGCTGGAACAAGTCACTAACGAGGGATTCAAACTTAGACCAGAGCCCAGTCCAGAACAGCCACAATACGTCTTGGCAAAGCCTCAGGTCTGGCTTGGTCCTTGCCAGGAGTTCCCCCGATCACGATCCCTCTCTCTTTCTCTCTCTCATTCTATCCCTTAACTATTTCCCCCCCCCTACCCTATCCCATCCATCCGTCTCCCACTCGCTCTCTTCTCTCTCTTCAGAAGCTCCAGTAGTTTTAGTGAGATTCACCAGGCTCTGTGCTTTAGCCCGGTAATCCTGCCAACCTTATTTCATTGGCCAAGCAGACTAAATAGCTTAACCACGCAGACCCAGCACCAAAACAGAAAAATGCAGAACACAAATTCCTCAGGATACGTGGCCACTTAGCCAATACCCCCCAACTCTCTCTTTCTCCTTTCCCTCTCCTCTCTCTCTCTCCCTCTCCTCTCTCTCCCTTTCCTCTCTCTCCCTCTCCTCTCTCTCTCTCTCTCTCTCTCCCTCTCCTCTCGCTCTTCCTCCTCTCTCTCCATCTTCTTGCCAAAAGAGCCCATGCAGAATGGATTAGAGATGGCATCAAGAGGATAAGACGTATTACCAATCGATTTAAGGGGAACGTGCCATTGTTCTCCTCACAGTGAAACTTTGGATCTGGGCTGAGCACTGATGTCTATTGCTGCTGATTTGGTGATGAAGTTGGAAGGATGGAGTGTTTATCTCAGTCTGCAGCCAGAAGTACTGCTGCTGTTAAATCAGTAGAGTAGATGGAAGGCGGTATTGTGCTATTGTCTTATAGCCGAGATGTCTGGCGTATAAAAGCAAGCAGATTAGAGCTTTGTGTCGCTCTTAGGAGAGTAAGGAAGTTAAACAGGCCGATTGAGAGAATTCTGATCAGAGCTAGTTGTGATGATTTAGATTTTCCCCTAAACTGTTGCCGTACCAGCCATACCCTCTCTGAAACCAGGCTAAGACTCTATTCAAGTGATCTACTGTAAGTACTGTTGGAGCACTAGAAACACCAGCAAGCCAGCTTTGGCACATCAGTAGCAGAGATTTGAGAACTAATAGACGTCAATGATTTCACACCTCTCAAACCTCTCATATGAATGAGTTCCACTCTAATCAAACTGCTCAGAGTTCACATTGTTCCTGCTTACTGGTTCAGTAAGTGATAAATAAGAAGAGTTTCCTCACTAGTTGGTAACCGACCTAAAGCCCTGACTGAAGTGGGTCTTGACTTGGGAAGGTTTTGAGTGGTGTGTATTCTGTGCCCCCTGACTCCATGGTATACCCTATTGACCCTATAGTGTCAGGTTATCAGGGGGAGGGGGGACGGTCATTGGGGGAATGATTGGGGAAGTGGCCATGCAGCGTTAGGTCAGATTGTCATTGTGAAGAGGGGCAGGGATGGAGGTGTGTGGGGGCAGAAGGGGGAGTAAGGTACAGATGAGGGGTGGAGGTAGGAAAGGAGGGAGGTGGGACAAGAGGGACAGAGGCTGCTGCCATATTTCTTCATGAGGGAGAGAGACAGTGACATAGCAGCGCCGTTATGAATGGCCTGTCACAGGAAATGAGGACGGATAGTTCCTGTGTTCTGCGGCAGGAAATTCCTTCAAGCATCAACGGGGTGGACGCTCGCTAAGAGGAGGAATCCTAACCCAGCTAGTGCACATGCTAACTACTAACACTAGGTGACCGCTCCTCTTTCTTCTCTGTGCTCACTGCTATAGGACATTCTACAGTATGTGTCCAACTGTTAGCCCGCTGAGCTAAAGTCTAGGCATTCATTCAGGGAGCTGTGTCCCTGCATCAGCTTTTTGGCTCTCCTGCTCCCTTCCCCTCTTTCTTTTCCTTTCCCTCCCATAATTATTAACTGAATAATCTGAACGACACATCCCATTCCATGCATCTCTCTCTCTCTCTCTCTCTCTCTCTCTCTCTCTCTCTCTCTCTCTCTCTCTCTCTCGTTATTTCTGTCTCTCTGAATCCCTCCTTCCCTCCCACTCTCTAGTATCATTAGTGACTGTTCCATGTTGAGAGTTGAGGGGAGTTTAATGTGAACTACGTCTCCCAGGGGCCCACTCTTTTTACTTCCTGCTGGAGGATGAAGCTGCCTATTGATTAGTTATCAGGACCTAATTGGGCTGCGATCTCCCTTGCCACCACACAGCCCTAGAGACAGTATATGACACACACACAATCTACCCAGATATATGACACTCCCGACAGCCAGAGAGAAAGAGAGAGGGACAAGGGGGACAGTTTGAGTGATCGGAGCTGGCCTGCCACATATCTGGCAACATTCTGCTCAACCAAATGTCTTCCTTAATACATCGATGACAACTTCAGCCTCTTTCTTTCTCTCTCCCCCTTTCTCTCTTGTCCTCGTCATATACCAGGGGAAGATTATTCAATCTCTCAAATGATATGGCCAGAATGAGGCCCAGTCAGATTTGATGCACAGCGGAAACTATGATCAACTATTTCTGGTAATTTTCTCCCTCCAAATAAACTCTTGCCATTCTAATCACACTTTTTAAATGAGAACGACGCTGCAGCTTACAGAGAGAAAACTTCTCAGAGCTTAGTAAGCTCACCGTTAGCGCTAGGATAATTCCCTGGGAGGGATTTCAATACAAAGTGAGGCACTGAAAGCAGATAAGCAACAGGAAGGGTGTGTGTGTTGCTGTGTAAGAGCATCCAAATTTACAGTGAGTGAGCAAAGAGCCATGACTAACCCTGGCTAAGACTGTTCGCCTGTTTTAGGGAGAGCTTATAGGGACTTTCCACTCCCCTCCATTCCTCTCTCTCTCTCTGACTCTCTCACTCTGTGTGTCCTAAATGGAGCTTCTCCTCTCTTACTCTCTGTATCTCTCATCCTCCCTCCATCTCTTTCTCTGAATTTGACTCTCACTCTGTGTGTCCTAAATGGAGCTTCTCTTACTTGGCTCTATCAACCCCTCTCCTCTCCCCTGCAACTCTTCCCCAGAAATTAAGACCATTTACACGTACATTTTCTGAGCAAACACATATACACATGCACACACACCCCCTGAACACACATACACTTTGCATGGCTCCCCAGACAAAAACAACATGCCCAACTCTCAATTTAGCAGCCAGATTAACGCCTTTTACAATCCCTCCCTCTGCTTTCTCGCTCCCTCAAAACCACATCTGACAAGCATCTCATTTCTACGCTCAATATTGCCATCATCAGAAGTCCACTCGTTACATCTGCTTTGTTCATCATTCAGCCTTCACTCATCCCCCTGTCCACCACAGATTAACCCTCCTCTCTCCTACTCTCCTCATTCCTTCATTATCCAGGAGGACAGTGGCTATCCCAGTAGAAGGGTACTTTATTTTTTTATTTTTTTTCTAGTACACACACACATTTCATCCTAATTACCTACAGCCTACTATGTCTTGTCCTCTACACTTCAACTATGTGATGAAGGCCTTTTGGGCCACAACGTCATGGTTTTTAACTACAACTTAATAAAATCAAAATGTCTGCTATTGAGCGAGAGTAGTGGCTATCTGTGTTGATGGATGGTTGTGTGAGGCCCCCTGTGGGTTCTATTGTCTCTATCGCCCTCTGGTAGTTGAGGGTTGAGTTGAGAGTGAAACAGAGAAATCTGAGTTTAGTGTGTATGGTCTCACGCACACACACCTCTACTCACAGAGCTATTGGGATGATGCTCCAATAAGAAGAACTGATGAGGGAATTATCAGGGAGAGCAACACAGATTTAATCAAACTGTGTGTTGAGGTGTTTGTATTAGGCCTTCTCCTCTGTCTCTCCTCTCTTTCTCTGAAGGGGAAGCAGTATGGTTAGTGGTGCAGAGGGTTGGGCTGGTCATTTGTATGCTGTTACTTGAGAGAAGAAAGGAAAATATTCCCATACTGATGCATACCTCTGAACCAAATAGGATAGCAGTTAAACAGGAGCAGACAGGGTGGCATGTAGCCTACTTTACTGTCCTGTGCTGTCTCACAAAGACTCATTGTACGTGTTTGACCCAGTGAAAATAGCCACAATGTTCATGTAGTTTACAGAGGGAGAAATAGAGAGAAAGAAAAAGAAAGAGAGGGAATGGGTACTTTGCCATCATTTGGCCTGCCCTGCACCCACCCCCCCACCCGATGACAGAGGTAGGGGTCCCTGACTAATGAGGAACTTCATATGTATACCGACCACATAAATAATATCCTACAGTATACACACCACATAAATAACAGCATGCATGCACACACACATGCTGAGCATACATATACGTTTGAGTCATTTAGCAGCCACATACAGTGCCTTGCAAAAGTATTCATCCCACTTGGCGTTTTTCCTATTTTGTTGCATTACAACCTGTAATTTAAATGGATTTTTATTTGGATTTCATGTAATGGACATACCCAAAATAGTCCAAATTGGTGAAGTGAAATGAAAAAAAATAACTTGTTTCAAAAAATGCAAAAAAATTAATAACGGAAAATTGGTGCGTGCACATGTATTCACCCCATTTGCTATGAAGCCCCTAAATAAGATCTGGTGCAACCAATTACCTTCAGAAGTCACATATTTAGTTAAATAAAGTCCACCTGTGTGAAATCTAAGTGTTACATGATCTGTCACATGATCTCAGTATATATACACCTGTTCTGAAAGTCCCCAGAGTCTGCAACACCACTAAGCAAGGGGCACCACCAAGCAAGTGGCACCATGAAGACCAAGGAGCTCTCCAAACAGGTCAGGGACAAAGTTGTGGAGAAGTACAGATCAGGGTTGGGTTATAAAAAAATATCAGAAACTTTGAACATCCTATGGAGCACCATTAAATCCATTATAAAAAAATGGAAAGAATATGGACAATAAGGAGAATCTGTGGTATGACTTAAAGATTGCTGTACACCAGCGGAACCCATCCAACTTGAAGGAGCTGGAGCAGTTTTGCCTTGAAGAATGGGCAAAAATCCCAGTGGCTAAATGTGCCAAGCTTATAGAGACAAGCCCCAAGAGACTTGCAGCTGTAATTGCTGCAAAAGGCGGCTCTACAAAGTATTGACTTTGGGGGGGTGAATAGTTATGCACGCTCAAGTTTTCTGTTTTATTGTCTTAGTACTTGTTTGTTTCACACCAAAAAATATTTTGCATCTTCAAAGTGGTAGGCATGTTGTGTAAATCAAATGATACAAACCTCCCAAAAATCCATTTGAATTACAGGTTGCAGCTCCCAGCCCAGGCCTCCCTCGACCTGCAACATGAATCACAGTAGATGAGAGGCCACAGTTCTGATGTTACACTACTAAAATAAGGCTTAGTCGCAACAAATGTCACAGAGCTAGAAATATGTACATATTTACAGGGAAACATAGCTTATGAGGATACACATTACAAACATGTACAAAGCCCTTACATAAAAGTGACTGTGTGTGGACTAACATTACCTTTCAGATGTTCTCCTGCATTGGGAACAGTGTTAGCAGCTACCTACACCTCTCTACATGGGGTGACACACATGCATCCACGCTAGCAAGCGTGCAAGCACACACACATACACACACACACACACACACATACACATGGGGTGACACACGGTGTGGTTCACTAATGAGCCTAATGATGTAGCAGTGTGTGTCTAATGAGAAAGGATGAGCTCAGGGCCCAGGGTTCACAGCTAGGTGTGTTTGTGTGTGTGTTGTGTGTGTGTGTGTGTGTGTGTGTGTGTGTGTGTGTGTGTGTGTGTGTGTGTGTGTGTGTGTGTGTGTGTGTGTGTGTGTGTGTGTGTGTGTGTGTGTGTCTTTTCTTTTTTAAATAAGGCATGGCTCTCGGCCACAATTAAAAGCTGATTATTTTATTCTACTTTTCGAGATAAAAGTGATGTCTGGTGAACTGGAATGTATCATACCTTTGAGCTAATTTGCTATCTCTCTGATAGTCCGGCAGTCAGTGTTAACTTCAACTGACAGTCATATTTACACTGGAACCCCATGAAACATACACTATATATACAAAAGTATGTGGAGACCTCTTCAAATTAGTGGATTCGGCTATTTCAGCCACACCAGTTGCTGACAGGTGTATAAAATCGAGCACACAGCCATGTAATCTCCATAGACAAACATTGGCAGTAGAATGGCCTTCCTGAAGAGCTCAGTGACATTCAACGTGGCACCATCATAGGATGCCACCTTTCCAACAAGTCAGTTCTGCCCTGCTAGAGCTGCCCCGGTCAACTGTAAGTGCTGTTATTGTGAAGTGAAAACGTCTACCACACAAGCTCACTGAACGGGGCCACCGAGTGCTGAAGCGCGTAAAAACCGCCCTGTCCTCGGTTGCAACACTCACTACCGAGTTCCAAACTGCCTCTGGAACCAACATCAGCACAATAACTGTTCATCGGGAGCTTTATGAAATGGGTTTTCATGGCCGAGCAGCCGCGCACAAGCCTAAGATCACCTTGCGCAACGCCAAGCGTCGGCTGGAGTGGTGTAAAGCTCGCCGCCATTGGACTCTGGAACAGTGGAAACGTGTTCTCTGGAGTGATGAATCATACTTCACCATCTGGCAGGCTGACAGACAAATCTGGGTTTAGCGGATGCCAGGAGAACGCTACCTGCCCGAATGCATAGTGCCAACTGTAAAGATTGGTGGAGGAGGAATAATGGTCTGGGGCTGTTTTTCATGGTTAGGCCTCCTTAGTTTCAGTGAAGGGAAATCTTAACGCTACAGCATACAATGACATTCTAGACGATTCTGTGCTTCCAACTTTGTGGCAACAGTTTGGGAAGGCCCTTTCCTGTTTCAGAATGACAATGTCCCCGTGCACAAAGCGAGGTCCATACAGAAATGGTTTGTCGAGATCGGTGTGGAAGAACTTGACCTGGCCTGCACAGAGCCCTGACCTCAACCCCATCGAACACCTTTGGGATGAATTGGAACGCTGACTGCGAGCCAGGTCTAATCATCCAACATCAGTGCCCGACCTCACTAATGCTCTTGTGGCTGAATGGGAAGCAAGTCCCTGCAGCAATGTCCCCGCAGTGTAAAGCCTTTCCAGAAGAGTGGAGACTGTTCTATTAGCAAAGCGGGGACCAACTCCATATTAATGCCCATGATTTTGGAATGAGATGTTTGACAAGCAGGTGTCCACATACTTTTGGTCATGTAGTGTACGTTTCTCATCTCATAGTACATTAGGATACTGTAGGTCATATTTCATATAGAAGTGTGTAAATACACTGGTCCAGAGCAGATAAACTGAAGGAGAAAGGTGAGGCGGAGGTCTGATGAATGAAGGATTGAATTAGAGTGCATTAGAGACAGATGGAGGAGTATTGAGAGAGAGAGAGAGAGAGAGAGAGAGAGAGAGAGAGAGAGAGAGAGAGAGAGAGAGAGAGAGAGAGAGAGAGAGAGAGAGAGAGAGAGAGAGAGAGAGAGAGAGAGAGAGAGAGAGTGGAAGCTTATTATCTTAATATGCATTATTTTATTCCCTTCATAAAACACTGGCAGAGAAAAGTGTGTTACCCGTTCTTCTAATAGCTATTCACAGCTCCCTCATTCCATTACAGAAGATACAACACTTAGTTAAAACCCCCCAAAACACTTCATTCTCTCTGCTGCTAATTAAATGAGTGTCTGAGATCTGATGAGGCCCATTGGAACAGCAGCAGTCTGGTCCTTCCCCATTATGAGAGAGACTAGGATTTAATATACATGGTATTAAATTGTGATTCTTAGTTAATATGAAGCCAACCTCCCATTGGGGCTATAATGAGAGATTATGAAGCACAAGCTCAGTAATGGTGGATTCCTTACATGTAGTTAATGTGGGTTTATTGAAGTTATCTGAGTTTATTTGCCATTATAAAGTGTACTGTAAAGTGAACACACTGTATTGTCAGATGAATCATTAGTGATTCCCCCACACAGACACACACCTCTCTCACGCCCCTTCCAGAGCAATGGAACAACACAACTACGTATGTATATTAGAAAACATGAACATTACAGGGAAACAAAAGGTAAGCATACTTTAAAATGAAGCAGTGCTCATACGATCAGGAGAGCCCGGTAATGGATGTAATAATTCGTAAAGTCACAGTAACAGTAAATCACAGGCCAGCCCTGAAGGGAACACAGGGTATATTTTACCCAGGATACATCTGTGCTCTCCTGGGGTGAACTCAGAAAGGTCACATTGTCTCTCATTAACACTATGGGTATTTGGGATAAACCCACCCATAGTTTCTGATAAACGTGCCCATAGTTTTTGAGAGGACACAGATTGGACCGGTAATTTTTTTGACAGTCCGGGGGCCCTTCTATTGTAGCAGGTCCAGACTGAATCGGTGAAGTGAAACAACAGTGAAACGAAGGGATACACTGTGTGGATTCCAGGCTAGAGAAAATATAATGACCTAGAAGATCTGTAGGACTATCTATGGCTTCCAGAAAAATGCTAAAACAAGGGAATCTTATATTCTTGCTTTGTATGGTCCATCCGTTATCAGCAACAATATGAATAATATACTGTACAGTATTGAAAACAAATAATTACATTACCGCTAATTGCGTTATTATAATAAAATACCATGTGCATTACTATTACAGCTATTACTGCGTAGTAAATAAACAACTTGGATAAAGAAATATCATTTTGATTATATGAGCGAGTTAGTCTAAATGACATTGTTTAAAAATGTGTTTGACTGTTTCATAAGACACTTCATTTACAGAGATTTATCGCAATTACACTTTACAGTTCTTCTACTAACTAATAATGACTAGCTATGTATTTACACAGCAGCAGCACAGTGGCATCAGAGGGGACAGCTCTCATCTCTGATATTTATTCAACCCATCAGAGCCTCCTCCTCAGAGAGAGCCTCCTCTGTTTGGTGTTTTAATGAATAAAACAGTGTGTTTATCCTCTGTGTTTAGCACTAAGTCCCCATGAAGATTCACAGGGACCAGGATAATATTTACTTGTGTTGAGGCACAGGGGACTTGGTGCTGTGCTGCTGGAGGCTTTGTACTTCTAGATGTTGCTTCCTCGTGAGAATCGCTCCACAGAGAGACAAGTTATTTACTCTCCACTCCTCCGAGGATAGCCTCCATATCAGAGCAAAGAGACAGAGAAGTATTTTATGGCCTGAAGGCTGACATGGTGTGTTATGAAGAGTTTATAGTGAAAGTGACATATATGACATAAAAGTCCTGGTCCTATGACCATGCACCCTCTTTAGTGTGTGTTTAGTGTCTTATTTTTAAAATCAGAAATGTATGACATTATCACTTTATCTGCTCTCACATCCAGAGACTTGAGGATGTGTATAATTTAGGCAGAACCTGTAGAGGAGAGCAAGTTAGGTCCAAAAAACAGATTTCACCAAGTCTAAGATTTTACTGAGTTACAGTTCATATAAGGAAATCAGTCACTTGAAATAAATACATTAGGCCCTAATCTATGGATTTCACATGACTGGGAATACAGATATGCATCTGTTGGTCACATATACCTTTTTTTTTTAAGTAGGGGCGTGGATCAGAAAACCAGTCAGTATCTGGTGTGACCATAATTTGCCTCATGCAGCGCAACACATTTCCTTCACGTAGAGTTGATCAGGCTGTTGATTGTAGCCTGTGGAATATTGTCCCACTCCTCTTCAATGGCTGTGCGAAGTTGCTGGATATTGGCGGGAACTGGAAAACGCTTAAATTTTCAGCTTCCAGGAATTGTGTACAGATCCTTGCGACATGGGGCTGTGCGTTATCATGCTGAAACATGAGGTTATGGCGGCGGATGAATGGCACGACAATTGGCCTCAGGATCTCGTCACGGTATCACCATGCATTCAAATTGCCATCGATAAAATGCAATTGTGTTCGTTGTCCATAGCTTATGCCTGCCCATACCATAACCCCACTGCCACCATGGGGTACACTGTTCACAACGTTGACATTAGCAAACCCCTCGCCGACATGAAGCCTTACACATGAAGCCTTCCATCTGCCAGTACAGCTGAAACTGGGATTCATCCGTGAAAAGCACACTTTGCCAGCGTGCCAGTGGCCATCGAATGTGAACATTTGCCCACTGAAGTCGGTTACGACGCCGAACTGTAGTCAGGTCAAGACCCTGGTGAGGACGACGAGCACGCAGATTAACTTCCCTGAGACGGTTTCTGACAGTTTGTGCAGAAATTATTCGGTTGTGCAAACCCACAGTTTCATCAGCTGTCCGACTGGCTGGTCTCAGACGATCCTGCAGGTGAAGAAGCCGGATGTGGAGGTCCTGGGCTGGCTTGGTTACACGTGGTCTGCGGTTGTGAGGTGGTTTGGAAGTACTGCCAAATTCTCTAAAACGACGTTGGATTCGGCTTATGGTCGAGAAATTCACATAAAATTCTCTGGCAACAGCACTGGTGTACATTCTTGCAGTCAGCATGCCAATTGCACGCTCCCTCAAAACTTGAGGCATCTGTGGCATTGTGTTGTGTGACAAAACTGCACATTTTAGAGTGGCCTTTTATTGTCCCCAGCACAAGGTGCACCTGTGTAATTATCATGCTGTTTAATCAGCTTCTTGATATGCCACACCTGTCAGGTGGATGGATTATCTTGGCAAAGGAGAAATGCTCACTAACAGGGATGTAATCAAGTTGTGCACAATATTTTAGCTAAATAAGCTGTTTGTGGGTATGGGAAATTTCTGGGATTTTATATTTCAGCTCATGAAACATGTGACCAACACTTTACATGTTGCGTTTATATTTTTGTTCATTGTAGTAGGCAATTTTTTGCTCCTGCTGAGGTAGGCTCTGTTTAACATTAGCTTCTTACTTCATTCTTAGCTGGCTAAGTAATACTAGCCAGAGCCGTTCAATGTTACTGCAATAGAAGTCTCTGCCGGCAGCTAGCCACCTGACTGACTGACATAGGCCTATCTATAAGCAACTATTTACCAGTTGTGCACTCATTCTCAGAGAGACGGTTTTTATATGTTTGGGGGATGTCAGTAGACACAGCAGGAGTCACGGGACAGTTTTAAAATGGCCTTTTTCCGGGATCTTGCAAACACACTGTCAGCAGCTTCTCAAATTGCCTCCTTGAGCTGACTCCGAGCTGGGGTAGTTTGTTTTACGTCTCAGGCCTTTGCCGTTTGAGAGAGTGGTGAATGTGCTGCTAAAAAGGCGAACAAACCACTATTCATGATTCCACTCATTCGCAAAGAGGCAAGCGCGATTAGAACTGGCAGATCAAGAATATAAGCGTTCTGAGCTTTGATCAACACTGGGAGCAATATTTACATGTTGAACCGTAATTGATTTTCTTTATTGTGTACAACATATTATTTTGTTTTTTTCATTAGTCCTCATATGGGGCGGCAGGTAGTTTAGTGGTTAAGAGCGTTGTGCCAATAACCGAAAGGTCGCTGGTTCTAATCCCCGAGCCGACTAGGTGAAAAATCTGTCGATGTGCCCTTGAGCAAGGCACTTAACCCTAGTTGCTCTGGATAAGATAGTCTGCTAAATGTAAATATGTAGTTATGGCCCTGGAAGTAATATTTAATTCAGTACAGAAATTTGTAGGCGGCTTAACCTACCCTGTCCCATGGCTCAATTTACTCCATACCTGGGGTAAGTTTTGCCAAGAGACCACTTTTGTTGGACAAGCTATGTTTTTTAAAACTGTAATGTTTACATTAACTTTATCCAGAGATACACAACATCCTGAAATATATATAGATATCTTTGTTAGAAAGAATACTAGATTTCCCTTGACGGAGTGATGCTGAATGTAAAAAATGACTAAACTTACCCCACTCTCCCCTAATATGTGTTATCGTAACACAAAGTAATGATAAACAGAAACAGAGAAGCATTACATCCTCAGAGGGGATCATATCAGGGCGGTACGTAGTTTAGTGGTTAAGAGCGTTGTGCCAGTAACCGAAAGGACGCTGGTTCTGAGCCGACTAGGTGAAAAATCTGTCGATGTGCCCTTGAGCAAGGCACTTAACCCTAATTGCTCCTGTAAATCGCTCTGGATAAGAGTGTCTGCTAAATGACTAAAAAAATATATATAAAAAAATATATATATATCACCCACCTGCAGTTACTAATGTTCGTTACCTAGGCCTACTGTCTTATTCCGAAGGGTGGCGCTGTTGGGTTTGCTAACAGCCACTCACATGGCCGGACCCATGCTTTCACAACCCTATCGACAAAAACACAAGTGTACTTTAAACGACTTCCCTGACCAAGAACTGCTACCAGAGAATATGAAAAGAGTCAAAGAAAATACGTAGGCTATCAATTGAACATGTCCATCAGGCCAAATAGCTCTGAATTAGGTTTCATACACGCATAGGCTGACAGAAGTGACTCCAATTTGACTGGTAAATGTTCCAAGATAAAGTGTTTACGTTCATCGATCTCCATCATTCCACAATGAAAGACGTAGTAGTTCTAAGTAATTACACACAACATAATAGGCCTAGGGCCTACTAACTACCACCTAACACTAACCTTCGAGATATTATAAGCAATTGGATATCTTACATTCGTTTTACAACCCCAATGTTTAAAAGATATAGAATATGCCTCTTAATTACGCTGACAAAAGTAGCCTACAGCTTGATTGATTAACGTAAATAGTGTCAATACTTCTGTAACTCTATTCATAAGGTAGCTAATAGACGACTAACTCTATGTTTTATGTCACTTATAGCCTATGTAGGTATTTATAGACAACTTCTTTCCAAAGCGACTTACAGTCATGTGTGCATACATTTTTACGCATGGGTGGTCCCGGGGATCGAACCCACTACCCTGGCGTTACAAACGCCATGCTCTACCAATTGAGTTACAAAGGACCACGTTATAACCAATAGGCTATGTATTGTAGTGTTTCTTTATTTTGTATTTACTGTCTTTATGTTGTCTTTATGTCCCACGGGGGGCCAGTATGAAAAATGTATGCACTCACTAACTGTAAGTCGCTCTGGATAAGAGCGTCTGCTAAATGACTAAAATGTAAAAATGTAGTCCGGGGAGGGTTAACTGTCTACTGATAGGCTCGGTCAATTCCCAAAATATTGGATTCTCTAATATTATGCTAATTATCCCTCAGAGTGAGATGGCCCATTGGCTGTGAGTCCAAGACCATTTAATATTTGAGCCCTGACGTCAGGACGCCTATAAAACTCAGCAATGCATTTTAACTCGTCTGCGGGGGTTGATCCCTTTTTAAAAAAAATCTCTCTCGGTCAAGCCTGGCGTGGAGTTTTTTTTTTGTATTCTCTTCAAGGCAGGAATTTGCCAGTGACACCGCACACGTGAAGCTCCTTCAATTTCGCGCACTAATCCTAAAAGAAGGCATGAAGTGTTAAATGTTAGAAACACACAGAACCGCGTGCAGACAAGAAGAGAGAGGGCGAAAAAGGAGAGAACGACGCACGAGCTGCTCTAGTGCGTCTGTGCAAACACTTAGTTACAGAGAGAGAGAAAAAAGATCACATTTCAAAAACCAAAAACGTGTGCAGCACAATTAGGCTAGAAAACCCCTTGTTTTTCCCACATTTTTTAGAAGATAAAATAAAGAAAGAAATCAAACTGGCTCAGTGCTTGTCACCGCAGCCCGCTTTGACAGGTGCTGCTCAACCCCTTTGGAGGACTGCTGTCAGCAGCAGCAGCAGCAAAAGGATGGCATCAGAACTGGCAATGAGCAACTCCGACCTGCCCACCAGTCCCCTGGCCATGGAATATGTTAATGACTTCGATCTGATGAAGTTTGAAGTGAAAAAGGAGCCGTTGGAGCCGGATCGCAGCATCAGCCAGTGCAGCCGCCTGATCGCCGGGGGATCCTTGTCTTCCACCCCGATGAGCACGCCTTGCAGCTCGGTTCCCCCTTCCCCAAGCTTTTCGGCGCCCAGCCCGGGCTCCGGGAGCGAGCAGAAGGCTCACCTGGAGGATTTTTACTGGATGAGCGGCTACCAACAGCAGCTGAATCCCGAAGCGCTGGGCTTCAGCCCCGAAGACGCGGTAGAGGCGCTGATCAGCAGCAGCCACCAGCTCCAGTCCTTCGATGGCTATGCTAGAGGGCAGCAGTTTGCCGGGGCGGCCGGGACAGGAGGCGGCATGGCCGGGGAGGAGATGGGCTCAGCAGCGGCTGTGGTATCGGCTGTTATCGCTGCAGCGGCAGCACAGAACGGAGGTCCCCACCACCACCACCACCATCACCACCACGCCGGGGGACACCACCCCTCCACCGGGGTCCCGTCCAACGCTAGCTCGGCGGGCAGCCACCAGCACATGGGACACCTGGACCTGGACGACCGGTTTTCGGACGACCAGCTGGTGACCATGTCAGTACGGGAGCTGAACCGACACCTTCGCGGGGTCAGCAAGGAGGAGGTGATCCGGCTGAAACAGAAGAGGAGGACCCTAAAGAACAGAGGCTATGCCCAGTCGTGCCGCTACAAGCGGGTCCAGCAGAGACATGTTCTGGAGGGCGAGAAGACGCAGCTGGTCCAGCAGGTGGACCACCTCAAGGCGGAGATGTCGCGGCTGGCCAGGGAGAGGGACGCATACAAGGACAAGTACGAGAAGCTCATCACCAACGGCTTCAGAGAAAACGGATCCAGCAGCGACAACACCCCCTCATCCCCAGAGTTCTTCATGTGAGTTTCACGGTTTAGAAAATAGTCACTTTTTTTAAAGAGGAAAATAAACTGTTCTTAATTTTGTCAGGCTCGTAAAGTTTCTGTGCGTAAAGGTGGGGATTGGCAAAGACACAAATTCATATTTTGTTTATTTTCTTTACACATTTTATGGCGATATTTAATGAGAATGGGGTTAGGTAAATGTTCCGTGTTAAATGAGGTTTGTAATGTAAATATATAAGTGTTATAAACTAGCCTACTAGGCTTACTCGGGTTTAATCACTCGGATTACAGTGTTTTAAATAGCCTGTATACATCTTATTCGTTGTGTTTTGTCGTCGTTATTTTGTATTTTAAAAAGGAATAAGAAAACATTTGTGTGCGTTTTGTTTCGTGGGACAAAAGTGTAAAATGATCATTCATAATCTGTACGTCCAAAACTTGCTCAATCGGCCTGTCTTTAATTTAGGCCTAAAGTACATTTCGTCAAATTTAACAGAAAGGTAACTATGCTATATATATATATATATATATATATATATATATATATATTGAATGGCTTCTTTGTAGGCTATAATTTACCCCATTTTCATATCATCCATGTTTTTCATGTTTTGAGCATTCAAACAGTAGGCCTATGGCATAATATTATAGAGATGACGTTGTATAGCCTTATTACATTTTCTTGGATGACAACGGCATGTTATGTATTTGTTTGGACTCATCGCTTTTTGGGGGATTTGGGACCAAAAAGTGAAGGGACTTCATCCTCCATCAGTCTCCTCAACCCTCCTCCCCTCCTCACCTCTCGCCGTCCTTTCTGACATTGAGCCTCATTCTCAACACACAAACCCGCTGACGCATTACCTTTCACTTGTCAGGCTCGGATTATGCCTGGAGAAAGACAGACAGGACATTTGGAATTCTATCTTCTCTTGAACAGAGTGCGGTGTGTTACACCGTCGTGCCTATAGCGGTGTGTGTGTAGCCCACTACTCATCGATTGGCATTTTCTAGCCTACTTCTGGATTCCTGTGGATGCCTTTATAATTCAAAAAGATATATTTTAATTCAGTGAATATTCAGTCAATATGGGTTTTGTCACGCAACAGGTTGCTTTTTATTTTTTAATATTGTAAGATTATTTAGATTAAATAAGGCCTACTTTTATATCAATTTTGTCCAAATGCACTAAATTATTTTCTTTCTTATTTTCTTGTCTTCGATACAAGTGTGGAAGAAGGAAATGACATAAAGGACCAATCAGATATAGGCCTATATGCATGCTCTTAAATCAAGTGAAGCTTCAGTCTGTCTTTATCAAAAGTGTTATGACGAATCACAAATAAGAGCGGGGAAAATCCCTTCATCTGAAAATGTGTCATTCTCTGAAAAATTAATAAATTGTTTGACTTTATTCCACGCATGTTACCCGCAACCCCGTGAGTCTAAACCGATCGGAAAACAGTTGACTGTTGGGAATTGTTGGAAATATTTACGTAGTGTTCAATAACTAAATGTTGTTATATATAATGTAATGATGGTGAACTATGGATATATTCTGAAAAGATGTCCTGGTGTCTAAGGAAATGACATAAAACATTGTTTAGACAACACAGTCGGAGACGGTTCAATCTTACATGTTCAAAATGGAATATCCAAATTCCCACCATTCATCAATAAATGTTTATGAATGGAAACTTAAACTTTCATTTATGTTCTTTTTTATTCATGCATGTTTAAGTTATTGTTATGCTGACTTTATCACCGGTTTTAACTTGCCTAATAGGCAACTCTCGTGGTTAAGGCCAAATTAGTCCTAATTCTTGGTAAAATTAAGTTCATAAAAGCATTTGGAAATAGCCTATAGGCCTATAATTTCTGTGTATTAGTATTATACCTTTCCTGTAATCTCAATACATTTTTGCCTCCTGCTGTGCTGTAGGCTATATACAAATCTTAGGAGGACAATATAGACCTAAAGCAAAAAAAATGTTTTCTTGCTTATAAAAGCATACAGTAACTTTATGTTGTGTTGAAGACGCCGTAATAACGTGTCGTATTTAGCTCTTCCGCTGTGTTGTGCAGAAATACGATTTATTTCACCTGTTGCTTAATTGCTTAAAGAGAAATACAAAAGTCCAAATGAAATATTCCAGTTTATTTAGACATTAGGGCTAGGCTACATATGCGGATTGTTTTATGCACACTTCACGTGACTCCGGGCACAGGTCCCCAGTCCCATTTTGTTAATAATTAATTTAAGAGCAAACTTTTGCTCTTTGCTCGATAGCAGTCTAAAAACTCGACCCTGAAACCTTCAACTCAAAAGCTTAATTCTAAATATGGCATGGAGATATAACATAGTAACTGGTATATTTTATTTTGTTCAATAAAAACGGTCCCTATATTTACCATAAACTCAATTGAAAGGGAATTAGGCTACTTGATGCGCAGAGGGTAGCCTAGAACGAAGTTCAACATGTCATTTTTTTCCCGGAAGTTTTTTTCAACGAATAGACTACAAATCGCTCACTGTTTGCTTATGGTGGAACATAAGCTATTAGTCCAGTGTAGAAAAGGAAAATTATGTCTTCGGAAGTTTTTTAATGCAGGGCTAGTCATATGGTGAACCGCTAAATGGTTGGTTCCATTTCATGATCAATCTTGTCATATTTCTTCGGTCGATTTTGGAATCTGAAATAGGCTAATCAAATGAGTAAACGGAAAAAAATACACGTTTCGTTATGGCTGTGACAATATTACAACTACACGGGACAGTTTTTTAAAGGGGAGAATCCAGCATGTGATATATGTCTTTGTGTATTGTGTCTGTTTCGTCCCTGTTACCCGCAATGTTGCATCCTTTTTTACCTTCCCTTTCTTCCGCATAATAATGGTAATAACATTATCATCTTGCTAATGTTGTCAAAGACTGGTTTGCATAGTCATATACACAGTTCTGACTGGTATGAAGGCTAGGTTATAACAGAACGCGCGAGCATTAAAAGGAAGGCAAGGCTATGCATTCCTCAGAAGCATACCTATATGGGGACATTGAATTATTTTGTTATTGGCTATCACTTTTTGTTTTATAATTCATTTTTAATCTGTAGACATTCTAGTTTGGAAAGAGTGAGAGGCATGGATGGAATGCATTTCCCCATGAAATCACCTACTTACTGCACATGCTTTTTTGCTGTGCTTGTGTGCATGCATGTGTGGTTGTGTGTGAGGGTGATAATGAGAGAGAGCTTTTTAAGTGTGCATGAGTTTGAAACACTGGAATAGATATTCGAAAAGCAAATTCATTCTATTTAAGCAGATTACAGTTAACTGATGGTTTCCCTTTACATCCTGGGTTAGCAGCATGCCTGAGATAATTGTGTGAGTGTGTGTGTGCGTGTGTGTGTGTACGCGTGTGTGTGAGTATTTGTGTGTGTTCATACATTTGAGCCTGTGTGTGTGTGCATCTTTGATGCTTGTGCGTGCATGTGTGTGTGGGAGCCAGAACCAGTATGAGGTAGGATGCAGTGTTACCGGATCACTTCCTGTGTAAGAGCAGCCAAGGCAGAACAGACAGAGAGGACATAACACTACTTCCTCTTTACACCTGTGTTAGCAGATCATTTCCTGTGTAAGAGCAGCCAGGGAAGAACAGACAGAGAGGACATAACACTACTTCCTCTTTACACCTGTGTTAGCAGATCATTTCCTGTGTAAGAGCAGCCAGGGAAGAACAGAACAGAGAGGACATAACACTGCTTCCTCTTTACACCTGTGTTACCGGATCTCTTCCTGTGTAAGAGCAGCCAGGGCAGAACAGAACAGAGAGGACACAACACTACTTCCTCTTTACACCTGTGTTACTGTATCACTTCCTGTGTAAGAGCAGCCAGGGCAGAACAGAACAGAGAGGACACAACACTACTTCCTCTTTACACTTGTGTTACCGGATCATTTCCTGTGTAAGAGCAGCCAGTGCAGAACAGAACAGAGAGGACACTACTTCCTCTTTACACCTCAGCATCACAACAGATGTACCGTTCACACACACACACACACACACACACACATACACACACACACACACACACACACACACACACACACACACACACACACACACACACACACACACACACACACACACACACACACACACACACTTACAGATTTTATATTAGGATTAATTTAATCAGCATGAAGTGTAATTCCATTCTCTGTCCCAGCATATTGACTGGTGCGCTGCGATCATTTCTACTATGTCCAATGATTAGGTTATTACAGATAATGCAGTTGTCTCCTGTCATAATATTGGACTTTCTCTCTGAGGTCAACAATGGGAAATCACTTTGAAATGTATTCTTATTGACATTTGAATCAACATTATGTACTTCACTTTAATACCTTTATTAATGGCACAATGGCTGTGTGTGCATTGTGTGTTTCAAGTTTTATTAGTCGTATGTACTGGATACACATGGTATACACCATCCAACAAAATTATTTATTGACAATGTAACAACAATAAGAAATAATAAAATATAAGAATACGAATATAAAGTAAATGGCTCAGTAGAATAGAATAAACATTTTAGCATAAGTATAATACAGGAAGTGTGTGTGTGTGTGTGCGCGTGTGCATGTGCGTGTGTATGTGACTAAGTGGATGTGCTAGGAAGTCAATGTCCAGCATTGCGTCTTTTATTTGACCTTGCGGTGAGAGAGTCTATCAAAGCATCCATTCATCCAGTCTGTCTGGCTATTGAGTGTTCAGTGTAGACAATCTATATGAGCAGATTAGTTTCTCCCTTTATTATAATGCATTTCATTCAATATATGCATTGTTATGAAGAAATCTGAGATCATCCAAATGCCCTCAATTCCTCTGCTTGCATATTATACTCATGCTCTTTCTTAAAGGAAAACTCCACCCAAAAACTATATTTTGGTATTTGTTTCATTAGTCCATTGTTGATATAGTCCCAAAATGTTTTGCTTGTCAGCAATCAAGTTTTCAAGAAATGTAACTTTCAAAATATAGAAATCATCCCGTATGATGCATTTTGCATCATATGATGCAAAATGCATCATACTGGGATGATTTCTGTATTTTGACAAGCAAAACATTTTGGGACTATGTCAACAATGGACTAATGAAACAAATACCAGAAGATAGTTTTTGGGTGGAGTTTTCCTTTAAGAAACTGAGCAACAGAGCAAAAGTTGAAACCACCTCCTCATTTAGGCTATTTTTTCTGCAGTCGTTTCTGTATGCAGTATGAAAGCTGCTTTTGTTTAAAGCAATTATGCTATTATTAATATTAATTAATAGGACCCCCCACACACACACACACAAACACACACAGACACACACACCTAGGCTTGCCCTTACAACAGCACCCCAAAGGGTTAAACACATACAATATTCACATTCAAAAGAGGAAACAATTTCAATCTCTTCCACTCACTCCCCATCTGCATCTCTCTGTGCGTCGCGATAAACATTTACATTTAAAGTGATTTAAATCAACCGCGTTTATGTACCTCTGTAGTGCGTCCATCACTCTGCCCCAGGAATGCAGGAGTCACAGTCTCTCTCTCTCTCCCTCTCTCTCTCTCTCTCTCTCTCTCTCTCTCTCTCTCTCTCTCTCTCTCTCTCTCTCTCTCTTCAACGGCTGAGTTATGTGTCATTTATTTGAAAAGCTAATAATTTAGCATTTCCCCCCTCCTGTCGTGGTGCGGGCTGCAGGGTGAGGAAGCGGTATATTTATACAGGGTCGTATTGACTTCTCTCTGTCGACTGTCTTGATGAGACTGAGCTCCTGGATAGCCACAGATATGTGTGGGTGTTTGTGAATGTTTGATACTGTCGGGTTGTATAACATCTGTCTAAACCCAAATCACCCATACATGTGATAAACACATTTGTTGTAAAATAGGAATTTCCAATATTATTTAGCAATATGTGCTCTACGATCCATCTCATGCAGTACTGTACACTCTTAGAAAAAACGGTCCCAAAAGGGTTCTAAAGCTGTCCCCATAGGAGAACCCTTTTTGGTTCCAGTTAGAACCCTTTTTGGTTTCAGGTAGAACCCTCTGTGGAAATGGTTCTACATGGAACCAAAAAAGGTTTTACCTGGAACCAAAACTAGTTCTTCAAAGGGTTCTCCTATGGGGACAGCCTAATATCCCTTTTAGGTTCCAGATAGCACCTTTTTTGAATCTGCTGGAAAACCCCTCCTGATCAGAATACATAACTAAAGGACAATAGATGAAA